>NC_141667.1:231865084-232237584 GCF_028749965.1 Puma concolor | reverse complement strand
AGGAGTCACTCATGTACAGCGCCTCCCTTTCCAGCACCTTAAGGGTGATGATTAAGCTCCGAGTTGGGTTCAGGGCTGTTGGGGGCTTGCTAGACAAATAAGGGCAGGAATTGTTTCCTCAGTGACAGCCTCCGTGTCTTTCCCTCCCGTATGTCCCTCTAGTCCCTTCCGTGCTGTACAGCCACATGAGGAATCAAGAACACACAAAGAAGCAGACTACGTACCAAAGCGATTATGGGAAAACCTACCTGGATTTCTTAGTGATTTTAAACTCATTTACTCCCTCTCAAATCACAGAGTACCTTCAGCGTCTTTCCTACAAAGGTAAGAGGAGGTCTTGAGTTACTGTTTAATGGATTTACAGATCATAATACACTGCTTTATGCAAATAGAAACTGTTGCAACTTTCAGCCACTGGAGTTAAATGTTCACGAAAAGATAGATATTGCCTCATAGAAATCCCATAGTTTTGTGTAAGCCTCAGCCCATTGAAAATAACGTTTTCTTTTTCTTTTTTGTTTTTAACTTTTTAGTGTTTATTTTTATTTTTGAGAGAGAGAGAGAGAGAGAGAGAGAGAGAGTGTGTGTGTGAGCGGGGGACGGGCAGAGAGAGAGGGAGACGCAGAATCTGAAGCAGGCTCCAGACTGAGCTGTCAGCAAGGAGCCCGATACGGGCCTTGAACTCACGAACCGTGAGATATTGCCCTGAGCTGAAGTCGGATGCTTAATCGACTGAGCCACCCAGGCGCCCCGGAAAAAAAGCTTTCTTAAAAGAGGCCCCAGTGACTGTAGCCCCACTTATTACAAAAGAAACACCTAGCTTTTCACTCATTCCTGATCTCGCTCATTTCACTCATTCAGCCTGTGGTTGAATTGCTCCCATACGACTTCTGTTTTTATTACAGTTAAGTGATTTCTTCTGTGGCTGTTTATACTGTCTCACGATTTCGTTTTATCTTATGTGATCTTTATTTCCTGTTTGGTGGTACTTTTTGTGACAGCCTTTTAGAGTACATGAGAATCTCTGTGTATAGTGCCCTCAAAAAGAGCGAAGGCCTTGCTCAGGACAGTGTTAGTTCATTCTGCATGACAAAGACTTATCCCAGCTCAGGGCCTGGGGACTGGAATCTCCTCGAGAGCATCTCAGGGGCCGCTGGTCATTCTGTGCCTGTGTAAAATGTCAACTCAGAGCAGTTGGAGAGAAGGAAACTCAACTCCTCCAACAGCTGTGCTCAACATCCACTGCTAGTGACTGCCCTGTCACTCCTCATCTTTGAGCACATGCCCCAGTGCAGACATTTATTTTTATGAAGTATATTCATACGCCACTATACTAACGTATTAGGTAAGTTATAAAACACAACTCCTCCAACAGCTGTGCTCAACATCCACTGCTAGTGACTGCCCTGTCACTCCTCATCTTTGAGCACATGCCCCAGTGCAGACATTTATTTTTATGAAGTATATTCATACGCCACTATACTAACGTATTAGGTAAGTTATAAAACACACTAAATGCTAAAGGAAGAAGTGCTTCGGGCTGTGTGGGGGTCACTGCCTTGTTTTGTGCCCTGTGCTCGAGCGTAAGCTTAGGTCTTCGGCCAGCTCCTCAGTAATCCTCCGACTGCTCCCTGTCGCCTACCTGCCTTGGTCCCCAATTTCTGTCCTTTGCCTGTCCCCAGCTACGATCGGAAGAGCTTGATCTTCTGAAATCTTCACTGAAACCCTTTTATCCTGAGATCTCCTACCCCACACAAAACTGAAACCCTACTGTGGGCAAGACAGAAAAGGGAGTGTGTGTGTGTGTGTGTGTGTGTGTGTGTGTGTGTATGTAGGGGGGAAAAGAGGATACTTCCCATGATTGCAGACTGAGGGCTGATGGCCCAAAGGCCTTTATGTTTTGTTTTGTTTTTTTTTTTTAATTTTTTTTCTCAACGTTTATTTTTATTTTTGGGACAGAGAGAGACAGAGCATGAACGGGGGAGGGGCAGAGAGAGAGGGAGACACAGAATCGGAAACAGGCTCCAGGCTCTGAGCCATCAGCCCAGAGCCCGACGCGGGGCTCGAACTCACGGACCGCGAGATCGTGACCTGGCTGAAGTCGGACGCTTAACCGACTGCGCCCCCCAGGCGCCCCCCAAAGGCCTTTAAAAGAGCTTAAATGTTGGGTTTTAAGAGGTACAAGAAACAGGTGTTTTGCCTCACTCTAAGGCAGAAGCAGAAGTCTGTATTTTCCATCGGGAGCCTCATTCCTCTCAGCAGGTGCCTCTCGGCCCGTTTGGCACGTCAAAAGGAAACCAAGAGGCTCTTTGAGGTCGGCTGGTCAGATCTTCCAGGGAGTCATCGCATCAAGCTCAAGCCTGCTTTCTGTTCCTTTTCCCAGCTTGGTTCACCTATATAAAACTGTAGTCAGCGTCCTGTAAGGTGCTCTTTTCACCTTGGAGCCACATCTGTGTGACCTATAGAGTGCTCCCAAAGCAGATGCTCCCATCTGCCCAGGGACTTGAAATACAGATGCAGCTGTCGCTTCTCCGCCTGCGTGGAAAAACCATGGTGGCTGCTGGCACTTCTGTCCTTGGTTGTCTGTGTGTGTGATTTGTAATTGAGCCTTAGTGGTGCCCCCCAGGGGTGAACTGAGGACTCTTTAGATGCTTTGCAGCCTCTGCTCCACTCAGATGTACCTTCTCCAGGATTCCTAGCATAAGCCGATTCCGTTGGACTTCTCCAGTTGGGCTTTTCTCTCCAGACAAGTGAGACATGGCCTATTACTTAACAAAGTAGCTTTGGGGCCAAGCTAGGCTTCGGTAGCTTTTCAGATCTCCTCTGTTCCTGGTGCCCTCAGGATGGGTGCTGGGGCAGGTACAAGATGCTTGTGCCCCAGAGCCTTGCCATTTTGCACTGACTTGGTGGCTTGTAGGATCTGCTTGCTCTGGGGTCTTGGTTTCTCTTCCCTAGTTTTGCTTTAGAATGACCTACCCATCAGCCAGCTATGCTACAGGCTGACAAGCAACTAGGAGGTTCCCTTTGAATTCTTATGCCCAGAACCTGCTGTCATTTTCTAGTGTCTGGGACGACGCTTATGCTTTTTGGATGGCGAGTGTCTCAGCAGAGCTCATTTGTGGTAGGGCTGAGCCAGGATGCAAGAGAATAACAATCTTGGCAGGCATATTAGGCTGAATGAATGATTACCACCTCAGCTTAAAGTATTTTACTGGATTATCCCTCTTAGACAGTCTCAGAGCCCAGAACAGGTACATTTTGAAAGAGAGAGGGGAAGGGGAGGGATGAAGGATATGGCCCAGGGCAGGGGCTAGGGAGGTGGTGGGGGGAGGTAGGATAGAGAAGACTCCAGGAAGACACAAAATGAAGCTGGGGAAGAAGAAAGGGGGAGCAGCTGAAGGCAAATCTTTTGTTTCCAACAATTCTGAGGATCGGCTACTTGGTATTGAGTTTCTCTATGAGAACTTGAGGGGTTTGAACTAGATGTCTTTAGTGGCCATTCTGTTTTCAAAATTGCTTTAATCTCTGAGTGATTCAGACCACCAATAGCTCTGACTCTTGGGGCCTCTGTTTTCTATTGATAAGGACTGTCATCTCCCCGGGTAGTCCCCCTTCGAATGACAAAATTACCTGAAATCTGGCTTCAGATGCTTTCAACTATTACTCCCTCTCTATCTCTCCCAATCAACACTCCCAGGAATATTCCTTCCTAGGGTGTGATTCAGTGTTGTGACGAATATATTCACGGACTCGAGAAACTTCACCGATTGAATACCTATAATGCCTACTTGAGACCAAGATAAATAAAAAACAAATCCTTCTTTTTTCAAGGAACTCATAGTCAGGGGTGGGAGACAGGCACACAGTGGTAATGTCATGAGCTCTGTAATCGAAGTAGTCTTTGGGTACGTTCCAACCCTGTGGATTGACATTGCCTGAGGGAAGGCTGCTTCTGGGAGGGAGGCTTCCTTTGAAGGTTAAGGATGAATCACCCTGACAAGAACCAGGGCCTTTCAGAGGGAGCAGAGGGAGGAGCATAAATGAAATCACGGAGACATGAGTCTGAATCTGTACGTAATAAATACAGTAGCATCTGGATTACAACTAGTAGCCTGTCTGACATTAATTTATTTAAATAGATATTAAATTGGACACAATCTCATCTTTTTTTATTAATTCACACCAAATTTGATTCACCCTCTATGTTTACCTTTGGTATAAGAATGATTTTTGGTTCATTTGCTTGCTTATTTAAAATTAACTCTTTGCTGTAAGGTTTAAAATGGAGCCATTTAGGGGCGCCTGGGTGGCGCAGTCAGTTAAGCGTCCGACTTCAGCCAGGTCACGATCTTGCGGTCCGTGAGTTCGAGCCCCGCGTCGGGCTCTGGGCTGATGGCTCAGAGCCTGGAGCCTGTTTCCGATTCTGTGTCTGCCTCTCTCTCTGCCCCTCCCCCGTTCATGCTTTGTCTCTCTCTGTCCCAAAAATAAGTAAACGTTGAAAAAAAAAATAAAAAAAATAAAATGGAGCCATTTGGGGCTTGCAATGACAAGGACTCAAACTAGCAAATGCTGAGAGTATGGAGCAGAAAGTTGCTGGTGGGTATATCAAATAGTAGGATCACTGTAACACTTGTAACAGATCTGGCAGTTTCCCACAAAGTGAAACCAAATCTACTCCATGACCCAGAAATTCTACTTCTGGGTATTCACCCAAGAGACAAGAAAACACATGCCCATGGAAGGACTTGTCCAAAAATGTTCATGGCCATTTTATTCTTCACAGTCCCACACCGATACAACCCAAATTACCACCAATAGCAGAAGGTAAACAGACTGGTATGTTCACAAGATACTACTAGATCTTAAAAAGCCCCAGTGATTGGTGTATTCAACGACAAGAACTTCAAACACATTATGCCGAGTGAGAGGAGCCGGACACAAAATCAAACATTTTGTATGTGGGCCTTTATTCAAAGGGCTACAACAGGCAACATTTATCTGTGATGAAGGAAATCAGACGAGTGTCTTGAGGGACGAGGCGTTGACGGGGAAGGAGCCTGACAAATTTACTCCCAGCCTGACAATTGCTGGGAGTAAGAAAAATTTTACAGCTCCTCTCTGATGTATATAATACACACATGCGCGCGCGCACACGTATATGTAATGACGATTAGGGAACTATGGATGTTCCGACTCAGACAAGGCTCCTTTACTTTCCAGATGAGGAAATGGAGGCCAGAAGGTTGAAGGGCCCTCTCATGGTCAGTTATTACTCAAAGATAGCAAAGCGTACCAAGGTTTGTTGGCAGAAGAAATAGCCCTGGCTTCAAGAAGCTTTTTTTTTTAATTTTTTTTTTTTTCCAAACGGTTTTTATTTATTTTTGGAACAGAGAGAGACAGAGCATGAACGGGGGAGGGGCAGAGAAGCTCTTGAACAGTAGCCTCTATGGTTTTATGTCATCATGGTTTATTACTGTGTTCTCAGTAGTAAAGGACAAGGCTATCCTATTTATTGTCTTTTATGGACCAGGCCCTGCCCAGGTGCTTCTCACATAGCATTCCTAACCCAGTCCAGCAAAGGTGCAAGGTAAGCGCTATTATATA
Source organism: Puma concolor (assembly GCF_028749965.1). Lineage (NCBI taxonomy): Eukaryota > Metazoa > Chordata > Mammalia > Carnivora > Felidae > Puma > Puma concolor. The sequence continues at coordinate 232,231,980 of NC_141667.1, read as the reverse complement.
TATTCAAAGACAAGGAAGTGAAGAGATGGAGAGGCCATGTGGACTTGCCAAAGATCGTGAGCGCGGAACGGAAACTTAAGTCAGTTTCATTCCAAACTCCATGCTCTTTCCAGGAAGACTTAATGATCCTTTCAATATGAAGTGTACTCTTTTTAATCCATACTTATACAATTGTACATTAGACATATGCCCTTTGATATTTTGGTCCCATCAAATTTGTATATAGAGTGCTATTCTCAGATATTTTTCCTCCTTCCTAGAATTTCTCTATTTAGTGCTTAAGTAGTTAAATGGAAGATTTCATCCTGTTTTTCTTCATAATTTTCAGACAGACAAATTCTTGCTCGCTTTATTCACTCTCACTGTGGCGTTGACATGGGACAGGAAAATAACGGAAACGGTACAAATGAAGAAAATTGAAAATCAATGAAAGCACCGGGTCAAAGGGCCTACTGAGTCATTTTTTCAATAATGAAAACATAATAAGATCCAAATTGTTCTAAATAATTTATTCGTGACGCTGTGTAATTTTGTTTTATTTTGTTTTTAAACAATAAAATCATTTAAGGTCATAAATCCTTCCCACCACCATAGCTTTAAGTGTATCTAATAGATTTTGCTGTAATGTTTTGTTCTATTATCTTCTGGATACTTAATTTGTGGTTTCAGTTTTGATATCCTCTTAGACCCAGACATTATGCCAAAGAGGTTTCTTAATTTTCCAATAATTAGAGGATTTAAAAAAAAATGTGTAATTGTTGATTGCCTGTTTGAAAGTTAAAAATATATATATTTGCTTTGAAAAATACACCAAAGTTTTCTTTAGTTGTGCATATGATTAATTTGTAAATTACATGAATATAAGAGGAGAAAAAAACGTGTAGGTTATTGTGTTTCTCACATCGTGTCTATCTTTGCTTTTATACTTGAACTGTCAAATTCTGAAAGAATAATATTAAAAACAGCCCACAGTAAAAATGTTTTCATTAATGTCTCCTTGGATTTCATATATTTATATTTATATATGTAAATATATAATATATAGCTGCTATGTTGTTTGTCAATGTTCATGACTCATAGAGCTTTTTCAGTGATTAGTTTCCTGCTCATTCCATGCTCTTCCTCTTTGACCTCATTAATAATTTTGGCCATGAATTACCTTGAAGCTGATATTAGTGTTGCCATCCATGTTGGGCTTGCTTTTCTCTGCCTTTTCTTGGCATATCTTTGCCTTCCCTTAATTTCCAATCTTTCCTTGTAGCATTGTTTCAATATGCTTCCAGAAATACCTTATGCCTGGGTTTTATATTGTAACTAATGAGAGTCTTTATCTTTTGCCGGGAGAATTTAGTAATTATGATGCTTGACATACTTGCTTTTATGATTGCCATATTAGTTTTTGTTATTCTTTATTGTTTTTTTTAGATTTACTTTTAAATTTTTTCTTTATTTTTTTCTTAAGCCATTAATTTTTATTATTTTTAATGTTTATTTATTTACTTTGAGAGAGAGAGAGAGAGAGAGAGAGAGCACGAGTGGGGGAGAGGCAAAGAGAGAGAGAGAGGGAGAGAGAGAATCCCAAGTAGGGTCTATGCTGTCGGTGCGGAACCTGACAGAGGCCTCGATCTCACAAACCGTGAGATCATGACCTGAGCTGGAATCAAGAGTCAGATGCTTAACTGACGGGGCCACCCAGGTGCCCCTGATTTTTAAATTACACTATTTTTTGAATTAAAAGCAGTTTTTGAAAAGTCATACATGGCCATTGCTGAATTTGGGGTTCTCTATTAAAATAAAAAATTACACAATTCCTATGCTTCCGGTGCCTTCTCCTTCACAACTCCTCCCTTCCCCACTTACTGATGGGAGATATTTTATTTCCCCATCTCGTAGTGTACTTCCTGTCCCATCCCCACATGCACATGTACACACACGCTCACACACACTTCACTGCTGAGGGAGTTTGGAATTTTTGCTTCAAGTGCTTCTTAAGGATTTCCTTGCAATTTCCTTTCCTATTTAAAGAAGATGTAAGGCATATAATTTTCAGTCACATCGTCAGTATCATCCACTTATATTTAACTATCACCAGTTTCTCCATTCTTTTGTCTTCCTAAATGATGAGATCCGTGCTCTGACTTACTTTTATCTGGTTAGAATAGTTGCTATGGATTTTCTCAGATGGGTTCCCAGGATGGTAACACCCTGAACCTTACTTATCCCACAAGGTCATTCTTTTGACCTTTTGTCTTAATTAAATGGTATCTTGTCTGGGTGTAGAATTCTTGGAACTAACTTTGATTTTCTCAATTGCCCACAGGTATTCTATTGTCTTGGTTGAGAGTACAATTTATAAGTCAGATACTGGTCTGGTTCAATTACTGCCATATGTGATCTGGGTTTTGTGACTGTGTGTGTGTGTGTGTGTGTGTGTGTGCACGTGTGTGTGCTTCCTGGAAGTTTATAAGATTCTCTCGTTATCTTTAGACTATTTCGGTAACTTTTTGAAGCTATGTTCAGTTTCATTTGGAATTTTTCTTTAACTTCAGGTCATTTCTTTTATTTCACCTTTTGTTATTATGGCCTTTCTCTATGGAACTCTCTATGCTACCTTCTCTCCTTCTGAATATAATAATATTTGCAGCAGAGGCCTCCTGGATCTGTCCTTTTAGTCTTTCGCCTTTTTGTTTATTGTTGTCATTTTTAAAAATGGTTTTAACTTCTGTTGTATGTTTCTTCCTTTTGCTCACTCAAAACATCAGTTTGGTTCTTAGCAATGACCCTTCTGTTTGCCACATTTTAAAATCCAGGCATTAGGGGTGTAACACCCGAGGTCGTGAAACCCCCCACAAGAGACCACCAGAGTCGTAAGTCAAAGCCAAGCGGCAAGGGTCGTTTATTGCAGGTTCGAACCTGGACCTCCGCGCACTCGTTGCCAGTGACGATAAGAGGCCCCAATCAGGGTTGGTACAGCGTTTTTATAGACAGAGACAAATAGCATAGGGGAGGTTTCAGATTATAGGGGGCCTGATTAGTTGATTTTAAAGTAAGGACATTTGTTGTTCTCTGATTGGGCGTCCTTTGTCTGTCCTTTGGCAGGAAGGCTTTGTCCGTTACTTGTGGCGGGAGAAAAAAGGGGAAGGGGGAAGGGGGAAAGGGAGGAATGTGTTAAGCAAGCAAGATTACAGAAGCGAGAAAATGCTGGTTAGTAAGTATTTTCATAATCTTAGGGTATAGCAAACTAAGTCTAGAAAAATTTAACGGTGCTCACATCGAACAATAGGCAAGACATACAAAATTTTAAATTCATTTTCTACAGGGGCGCCTGGGTGGCTCAGTCAGTTGAGCAGCCGACTTTGGCTCAGGTCACAATCTCACGGTCCATGAGTTCAAGCCCCGCGTCAGGGTCTTTGCTGACAGCTCGGAGCCTGGGGCCTATTTCGGATTCTGTGTCTCCCTCTCTCTGACCCTCCCCCGTTCATGCTCTGTCTCTCTCTGTCTCAAAAATAAATAAACGTTAAAAAAAATTTTTTTAAATCCAGGCATCAAATTTTATTTTAGCTTTAGTTTTAGAAAGTCTTTTTTTCACTCTATGATTGAATCTCCTTGAGAGTTTACTTCTCTTTTGTTAAACTTATCCTTACCTTCTTCATTGACTCTGCCTTAATTGGAGCCACCTTTTCTAATTTTTGGGTCTGGTCTTTTCCCTCAATGTATAGAGTACTCATAAAGGATATCATAGGTTGTCTGCCCTCAGGCTAGGTCAGTCCCCTGGGGCCTCTGAACCAAGAAAAATGAGCCTTAGGGGAAGGCTGGTCAGTATTTGTTTACCGGCTGAGAAGTGAAGGGCTTGGCTAATAGAAGGGCCCTTGCTACTGAAGGGCAGGGGAGAGTCCCATGCTCCCTCTGGCTCCTCCGAGAAGGGGATGAACAACTCTTTCTCAACTGCGCAGACTGGGAAGAGTGTTGCAAACCCCTCCAGGTTTTGTATGGTCATCAGGCTTGGACAGGTTGTCTCGGAACCACAAGCGACAAGGGGACAGGTGTAGTGCTTCTGGAAGGTATATTCCCACATCTGCCCATTGGGGCCCATCAGAGAACCTTGAATCGGAGATCCTTGCTCTGGGTTTCTCCCATGGCTCGGTGTCTACTGCTCTACCATGGCACAAAGATTCGAGAAGAATAAAGATCTGTACCTACTCTGAATTTCTGACGAATTTGTGACTTCACCCAAGGCCCGGGCCCCGCTCAGTAACGTGCAGTTTGGTTGTTGTGAGGTATTGGAGTGCATCGGAAGCTCCTTAAAGATAAGGCTTCTCAGCCTCACTCTCTCTACTTCCCCGGAAGTTGTGTGGGGGCATTCTCTCCTCTGCTCCCTGCCCTGAATAATAATTACCAGCAAGCTTTGCGTGGGGAGGCAGCTTGACCACACAGTGTTTTATGGATCTCTTGTTTGCACCTGTCCTACTTTCCATTTCCATTTTTTATGAAAGCAGCAATATCCCAATGGTGTCTCTTTAAGATGGGTAATTTTCTACCTATAAGCTGGTGATTGCCCTGCTTGGGCCAGCACTCGAACATCAAGCTGCTGTTGATGTCTTTCTTGGAGTTCTAGGGATTTCGCTGTGGCCAGCCAGTAATTTCACATGGATTCACTCTTGGTTTAGTGTGTGTAGTGTGGGGCTTCCTGACTGTCCTTACAACACTCACTCCAAAGCATGGTCCACACACCACTGGGATCCTGTGACAAATACGAAACAACGAGCAGCCACTTCAGTCGATATTTATTGAACACCTACTTAGTCTGCAGTATTTTGTTACAGCAGCCCAAATAGACTCATACACCTACCCCAGCTGACCTGCCCCACTGACCCACAAATTGAGAGTGAAAAATAAATGGTTTTCATTGCATGCCACTGAGATTAATGTAACCATAGCTAAATGATTCACGCACAGTATTTATTTAGATGAGACATTTCAGGGAAACCTCAAAACAAAATGAAAGGCTTGGTACAATCAGTTCTCCCTCTTAAAAATATTAAGTCTGAACACCACTGAAAACTGGGTAGTGTTTAAAAAGTGGTTGTCTTTTAACATAGGAGAGGGCGGTTGTGTTTCCTTTGTATTTTAAAGCCTGCCAAATGGTGAAGGCATTCGAAACATTGAAAACTTCAAAGGTTCTCCTGAGGCCAGTAGCCACTGGTTATTTTAATGTGCCAAAGGATGTGAATGATTGCTTTGCTATGGTTCCTTCTCAGAGCATATTGTCAAGACCAGATCAGTCAATGCGTCCGATGTGAATTAATTATGTGGTCCTAGTATCTCTATTACCGTATTTCAAAGAGAGTTGCATTTCAACACAGATAATGATTCTGAACTTGTTTCTTTTGTGGAATCCCCTGATGGTTTTTTTTTTTTTTTTGATTCCCTTTCCACTCTCTTGCAAAACTCACCCCCGCACACACACCCAATCAAAAAAAAAAAAAATACATACATAACAGATTTTTATACTTTCCAGAAACATCTGTTCTTTGTTTTTAACCTCTTGAGGAAACTGTGATATAAATATGTTTAAATTTGTTCTGTTCTGTTTAAAAATTGCTTTCACGAACGGAAGAGTCGAAAAGTAACATCACTTTAAATTAAAGACTGCAGTAATTTATTTTAAAAAAAATAAGAGGAAAAGAGAAGAATCACCATGGTGCATATGTAGTGGAATTTTCATTATGTGCTAAGAACCTCTCTGTACAGCAAGTATAGGACAGAGCGGTGCTTCTCAACCTTGGCTGCACAACAGAATGGCCTAGAGAGATTTTGATGCGGGGCTCGATCTCATGAACCACGAGATCATGACCTGAGCTGAAAATAAGAGTCAGGCATTCAACCAACTGAGCCACCCAGGTGCCCCTGTCTCCATTTGAAGTGGGCTTCCTTGTGTGTGTATATACCACATCTTTTTCTATTCATCAGTCAATGGGCATTTGGGCTGTTTCCATAATTTGGCTATTGCAGATAACGCTGAAGTATCAGGGTGTGTGTATCCCTTTGAATTAGTATTTTGTGAGTGGGGGGATGGCTTAAATAGGTGATGAGGATTAAGGAGTGCATTTGTTGTGTTGAGCACGGGGTATCCTATGGAAGTGTTGAATCGCTATATTGTACACTGTATGTTAACCGACCAGAATTTAAATAAAAACTTAAACAATGGGGGTGCCCGGATGGCTCAGTGGGTTGAGCAGCTGACTCTTGATTTTTGGCTCAGGTCATGATAGCAAGGTTTGTGGATTTGAGCCCCGCCTTGGGCTCTGCGCTGACAGTGTGAAGCTTCCTTGGAATTAATTCTCTCTCTCCCCCTCTCTCTCTGCTCCTTCCCCACCCTCTCCTGCTTGCTCTCCCTCTCTCTCAAAATAAATAAGTAAAAGAAAGAAAGAAAGAAAGAAAGAAAGAAAGAAAGAAATCTTTAAAAAACTTTAAAAAATGAAAATTAAAAAAATAAAGTAGGTTTCTTGTAGATAGCAAATAATTAGACTTGCTTTTATTTTCAATCTGATAATCTCTCAATTAGTGAGCTCATGCCATTCACCTTTAATGTGATTATCGGTACGATTGGATTAAAATGTTTCATTTTGATATCTGTTTTCCATTTTATTTCATATCTTCTTTTTTCCCTCTTTTTCTATCTTCTCGTGGATTGATATCAGCATGTTTTTTGAATCAGTTGGATTGATCCAGATTATTTTTATTATTCCATCTTTGTCTCCTTATTATTATATATGCTGTTTTCCAAATATTTTCTAGTGCTTGCCTTAGTGTCTCCAATATACATCTTGAAGTAGTATGTATCCACTATCAAATATTTTACTGCCTCCTATGAGTTTAAAGACCTCATAATTTTATATGCCTAATTCCTCCTTCTTTCCTTTATGCTATTGTTATCATACATTTTATTTTCACCGATGTTATAAATATGCAACAGACTACTATTCTTTTTTAGATAGCTTTCTTTTAGAAAAATCAAATTTGATGTTATCTTTGTTGTATCTCTAGCACTCTCCATTTCTTTGTGTAGGTCTGAGTTTCTGTCTGATGCCATATTCTTTAACCTTCCCAAAGCTTTTCCTTCTGGTAGACTTTTGCGTGAGGATTAAGGTTAATCTTATCAGGAGCTGGGCTGAGTTTGAGGTGACTTGTTGCTAGGATTACCCTCGGTACAACAAAACCTACAAATTTTTCTCAGTTTCTGTTTGAGAATGTCTCTATTTCGCTTTCAGTTTTGGAAGATATTTTTTGAGCTATAGAATTTTTGCTTGACAGATTTCTTTTCTTTCAACATTTTAATGGTGTTCTTCCTTTGCCTTATTGCTTGTGTCATTTCTAACAAGGGGCGCCCTAATTCTTATCTTTATTCCTCTGTAATAGGTCTTTCTTTGGTGACTGCCTTCAAAATTTTCTTTCTTTTTTTTTTTTTTCCCCAAGGAGTTTGACTATAATATTAAGGTTTTTGTTTGTCCTTTTGTTTGGCTTTGGTATTTACCCTGCTTAATGTTCTCTGAGCTTCTTAAATCTATGGTTTGGTTTCTGTCATTGATTTGGGGAAATTCTTAGCCATTATTCCTTCAAAGAGTTCTTCTGCCCTGTTCTCTTGTCTTCTGCTTCTATGATGCTAAGCACACATATATTACTTGGCATTGTCACTCAGCTCTGAAATATTCTGTTTTGTTCTTTTTTTTTTTTTCTGCTCTATTCTCTCTTTGTGTTTCAGTTTGGCTAATGTCTATCAGCCAGTCATCAAGTTCACTGATTCTTTTCTTGATTGTGTCACGTCTACTGATCAGCCCATCAAAGGGGGCTCTTCATCTCGATTTCTACATTGTTCATTTCTAGCATTTCCATTTGATTCTTTCTTGTGGTTTGCATCTCTGTGCTGACCTTACCTGTTTGGTATTGCATACTGTCTACATTTCCATTAGACTTTAATATATTCATGGTAGTTGTTTAAAACTTCCCATTACATAGTTCCAACATTGGTGCCATAGCTGAGTCTTTTTCTGTTGATTGCTTTGTCTCTTGACAGTGTACTGATTTTTTTAAATTGTCCTTACATGTGCCTCATAACTTTTTGCTGGAAGCGGAACATCTTGCGTACGACAGTAGAATCTGGAGTCAACAGTTTTCATGACTGGGTACTGTTATGCTTTGTCTTCTAGTAGACCTTTGGTGTGGGAGTTAGCGTTCTTTCCGTCAGGTTTGTTGTTGCTGTGGTTACCCTGGGTGCACCACAGGTTTCAGATTCCTCTAACAATACCTTGTAGTGGAACAGTACCTTATACCATAGCAGCTGGCTTTCCAGAGACTTTTAATTCCTGCTCCTTCCTAGCGTTAAGTGTCTCCTGTACGATGCACCTCAGTATGGGTGTATTTCCACACTTGTAGCTCTGCTGGCAGTATTCTACTGTTACTTGTCACTCAGCTTGTTAGCGTCGTGGTGGGGATGTTCTCTGGTGCACTGGCTAAGCCTTATTCTTAGGCTGATACTAGGTTCCCGGGTCTTGGGATGTGGCCTTCTCAGGACTCCTGCCTCCCCTCTAGCTATAGTTCTGAGCCCAGTCCTTGTGCCTGTCCCTTTCCCATGAATAGAGGATACTTTCATCTCCCTTCCCTCAGCAGCAGTGGGTTTTCCCCTAGGCCCTAGAGGCAGTATTATTTTCTCCCCCCTTATAGAATAAAGCTTATATTCCATAGGAGAGATAGGGAAAGGGGTCGGGGTAGGGCTTCCTGCTCCTCCTGTGGTAGCTACTCTCCCTAAAGCCTGCACCATATTTTCCCTGGAGAGTCACAAGTCCCTCCCATGAACTCCTGGCGGGGTCCATGGAGAAGTCTGCAAGGGGGTGGGAGATCCCCCAAGTCCCGCGGCCTCACCGGGCTCCACACTCTACTGCCAGCCCGTATTTAGTTTCTATCAAATCACCAACTGTTCTTGCAGAATTCTTTCTGGCGTCCAGGTGCTTCTGTCCTAGGTTAAGCAAATATCAGTTCCCATCTCGCCCCGCGGGTGCCCGTGTCTCCTTAGATTTGGGGCTAGTTGGTTTGCCCTGTGACCTCAACTCTGTGATAGGCACAAAAAAAGTTGCAAACTTGCAGTTTGTCCGGGTTTCTGTGGTGGTTGTTCTTATCAGGGTGGGAATTATACCTTTTCCTCCTCTCCAGAGCCCTGAGTGGAAGCTGAAAGTCAGAAATAGGGTTTTTAGTTGAAGTTTTCTGTCTTTTTTTTTTTTTTTAATTTTTTTTTTCTCCACGTTTTTATTTATTTTTGGGACAGAGAGAGACAGAGCATGAACGGGGGAGGGGCAGAGAGAGAGGGAGACACAGAATCGGAAACAGGCTCCAGGCTCTGAGCCATCAGCCCAGAGCCCGACGCGGGGCTCGAACTCCCGGACCGCGAGATTGTGACCTGGCTGAAGTCGGACGCTTAACCGATTGCGCCACCCAGGCGCCCCGAAGTTTTCTGTCTTTTAACAGTTTCTAACTTCCACTTATAAGTAAGTCCCGAGGATGCAATGTACAGCATGAAGACGATGATTTGCTATATTGTATATTTGAAAGCTGCTAAGACAATAGATCTTAAACGTTCTCATCACAAGAAAAAAATGTGTCACTATATAAAGTGATGGATATTAATTAAACTTATTGTGGTGATCATTTCACAATACCAACATGTATCAAGTCATTGGATTGTGTGCCTTAAATTTATACAATGTTACATATCGATTATATCTCAATAAAACTAAAAAAAATGAGTCTTTTTTGGCATGTTAAGGATATCTCACTAAAAAATCATACAGTATTTTTAAAATCGTGTGGACTAGGGGTGCCTGGGTGGGTCAGTCAATTGGGCGTCCGACTTTGACTCAGGTCATGATCTCGCGGTCTGTGGGTTCGAGCCCCGCATCAGGCTCTGTTCTGACAGCTGGGAGCCTGGAGCCTGCTTTGGATTCTGTGTCTCCCTCTCTCTCTGCTCCCCGCCCCCAGTTGTGCTCTGCCTCTGTCTCTCAAAAATAAATAAATGTAAAAAAAAGTAACAAAAGTCGTGTTGACTGTTTTTAAGCAATTGATGGATATAATTAATCAGTAGTCAGTTACTAACTAATTTTACTAGTTTTTAAGTTTTATTTTATTAGCTTAATGTTTCTTATTTTTATAGTAATTATGAAATACTTTGGGTAACATTTAATCAGAAACGTACAGGACCCATATGAAGAAAACTCATAAAATTCTCTAAGGAACATGAAGTAAGTCTTGAGGAAATAAAGAGGGCGTGCACTTTCATACAGAAGATTCAATATTGCACAAATGCCACTTTTTCTTAAATCGACGTGTAAATTTAATACCAATAGAATTTTTAACTGTAGCTTCATGAGTGTATATAACTTGACAAAAAATTCCAAAGCTCGCTTGGAAAGAATAAATGTCAAGAATAACCAGGAAATTTTTAATCCAGAAGATAATTGGAGAAAATAATTGGGAGACAATTTCCCTTATAAATATTAAAATGTGTCATAAAGTTACCATACTACACTCTGTCATAGGTGGGGGGAAAAAGAACAGATTAACGAAAAAAAATAGGCGAGGAAAAGACTAAAACATATATGGGAATGTGGTATTTAATCAAGATGCCAGTACAAAACTGTCGGAAGGAAATGGCTTATCAAATAAACGCCACTGAAAGCCAACCATGGGGGCAAAAAGACATATCTATACATCATTCCCTCAATAAATGGCAGAATGGATTAAATAAACAAATGTAAAATGTTTAAAACATGAAATCTTCCAGGCACCAGAAATTTTTTGTTTTCCTAGTGAGGGTAAAAAACACAGATTCTTAAATAAAAAGACTATAAAATCTGTCCACCTCCCCAACTCCAAAACAACCTTGACCTTAAGAAAATGAGAGACAACTGAAAAAGTATTCACATCACCTATAACAAAGTAGCAATAGTATATTCAGATCGTTTTTACAAATCAACCAGAAATTAACAAACACCTTGATGGAAAAATGGGCAAAGGCTTGCCATGTTGGCAAAGATGAACCAAACAGTTGGCAAGGGTGGGAAAGGATGTCCTCATGCGTGGTTATGATGTGTATTACTTTGTAACAAGTGACCAGGAACTGGGCGGCCTGAGAACAACAAATATTATCGTCTCACCGTTTGGGAGGCGAGAAATTGGAAATCAAGGGGGAAACTGGCGGGGTCATGCTCCCTCCAAAGCCTCTAGGGTAGAATCCTATGATTCTTCCAGCTTCTGGTAAACCTAGGTGTTTCCTGATTTGTAAAAGCATCAATTCAACCTCTGCCTCCAATGTCACATGGCATTCTTTCTGTGTCTTTGTGTCTTCACAAGACCATCTCACCTCTGTGTCTCTGTCCAAATTTCCCTCTTCTCATAAGGACATTGATCACATCAGACAAGGGCCCACCCTAATCCAGTCTGATCTCAGTTTGGCAACATGTTTCAGAGTCCCTTTCATGAATTTACCACAATAAGATCTTTGGATAAATGGGAGAAGTTACATGCGCAGTTTATTTTTTAAATCAAAGATCTATGAAACTGGAGAAAAGTGTCAATGACTGTTATGTCCATTAATAGGGGAATGTTAAGAGGCACCTGGGTGGTTCAGTCAGCTGGGCGTCCAACTTCGGCTCAGGTCATGATCTCATGGTTTTTGAGTTCAAGCCCCGCATAGGGCTCTGTGCTGACAGTTCAGAGCCTGGAGCCTGCTTCACATTCTGTGTCTCCCTCTCTCTGTCCCTCCCCCATTTGCGCTCTGTCTCTGTCTCTCTCTCTCTCTTAAAAAATAAACATTAAATTTTTTTTTTTAAAAAAGGGAGAATGTTAAGTAAATTCAGAATGTAACACCATGCACACAGTTAGGTCTCTATTTTTTTTAATGTTTGCTTATTTTTGAGAGAGAGAGAGACACAGAGCACAAGCAGGGGAGGAATAGAGAGAGAGGGAGACACAGAATCCAAAGCAGACTCCAGGCTCTGAGCTGTCAGCACAGAGCCTGATGCAGGGCTTGAACCCACAAATCATGAGATCATGACCCTTGCCAAAGTCAGACGCTTCACCGACTGAGCCACCCAGGCCCCCCTACATCTCTACTTATTGACAAAGAAACCCAGTCTAGACATCTTGCTAAGTGAAAAAAAGTGACACGATGTCATTTCTATAAAATTACACAACTTCACATTAATGTAAAATAAAAAAAGGAATACACCGATGTCCACCACAGAATGGTTTATCTCGAGGAATGCATATCAGAGTGCTACCAGAGGATATCTCACAGGTAGTGCCTAAAGTCAGAGCACTTCCACACTTTGTGTAAAACATCAGGAGAGACGAAAGGGGACGCAGCTGTAGTGAAGTTCAGGGGACCCCACACTTGAGGACAGAGAGCCAAGCTGGCACATCTCAAAGCAGAAATCTCAGACGGGTCCCATCCGAGCTGGGCTGCTTTCTTCACGTGTAAATGAGGATCGCCACACTTCAGGGGGTTGACCCAGAGAATAAGCAGATGAAGTTTTGGGACCGACGGGCAAACTGAGAAGTGCCATTCATTCTCGCTTCTCCTATTCCAGACATAGTTCTAGCCTCTGGGGATTCAGCTGGAAAAGAGATCAATTTATATCCATGGAGCTTATGTTCTTGAAGGTAGAAAATTGATAACAAACTAATAAATGCATGATACAATGACAGTCCCAGTAGGGTGAAGGAAACGTACATATAATACAAATATGTATTTCCCATGTAATACACCAGTGTCGAATTCAGGAGTGTGAAGGAAAATACAGCAGACTAACGACAGAGAGACATGAGGGGTTGCTATTTTAGGTGGGCTGGTCAGGAAGGCCTCTCTAAGGTGGCCTTGAGCTCGTTCCGAGCCGACAGAAGCCACGGAAGAAGGCAGAATCTCTCGCGGATATTTCGAGGCAGGGCCTTCCAGGTAGGGGAACAGGGGCAGAAGGCCTGCACGTACTAAGAGAAGGTCAGTGTGGTCCTAGATAACCCAGCAGAGAATGGTAGGAGGAGATAAGGCCAGGAAGATAGAAAGGCAGGCAGATCACAGGAGCCTCTGACGCTACGGATTTTGCATTGCGTTTCACTTGAACGAGATGAGAGTCATGGCGGGGTTTTGAGCAGAGGATTGACATTATCCAACTTCTGTTTTTAAACGATGGTTCTCTACACAGAATATAGAGCAGGGAGGCAGAAATGAAAACAGGGAGACCGACCGGAGGCTCGTGGCAATGGCCAGGCAAGGGATGTGGGTCGCTTGGACCAAGAGGAGGTGTTGGTGGAGAAAGCGAGGAATGGTTGGACTCTGAAGGGATTTCAAAGGTAGAACCTATAGAATTTGTCGGTGGACTGAACGTGCGTTCGCGAGGGAAAGAGGACGAGATGACCTCAAGGATTTTTCCACAAGCAACCGGAAAAATGGAGTTGCTGTCTGAGTCCGGGAAGATGGGAGAGTGGCGTTGGGTAATCAAGGGTTCAGCTTTGGACAGTGAGTGGCGTTCAAATGTAATTATTATGAATTGTGCCCTGGCAGGGCAAAGTGACGAGAGAATACTTTCATTTTTTAATTTTTATTTTGAGAGAGAGAGAGAGAGAGAGAGAGAGAGAAGGAGAGGGGCAGAAGGAGACAAAGAGAGAGAGAGAATCTTAAGCAGGCTCCATACTCAGCGTGGAGCCTGACGCAGGGCTCGATCCCATAACCCTGGGCTCATGACCTGAGCTGAAATCAAGAGTCACTCAACTGACTGAGCCACCCAGATGCCCCAAGACAGCACTTTTAAGACCAGAGTTATTTTTCCTCTTTGGTCCCTCCCTGGCATCTCCTCCCCACCCCACCACCAACTTCACGTTAGCATCAGTTACCTTCTCCGGTGATGGGATTCATGTACCTTAAGGTACATGAGTCGGGGGGCGGGGAGCAGAGAGAGGAGGTACCTACCCTGGTACTCCAATTACAGACCTTGGCAGCGAGAGGCAAGCAGCCACTCTGGGCAGAGCTCATCAGCACTGGTTGCTCCCAGCGAGAAAGCAGCAAGAGTCTCTTCTGCTGGCATCTCTCTGATCATTAGTAATTGCCCTAGGGGACCTAGTGGACACAGTTCTTATCAGTTAAAGCAGCCCCTGGCAGGTTTTGCCGTCTGAGACCATGAACCAGAGAGGAAGAAGAGCAGACTCTGCTCTGGGAAGGTGAGAAACATCTCACGTTAACAGGTAAGAAAAGTTATCTTCATTCCTTGCCTTTTTTTTTTCTTTTTAAGTCTCATAGAATTTTCTAGAATTCTGCTTGGGTACAGACAGCTGTTTGCTGTAACAGTGAGTATTACGAGGTGACTGTTTACGTTGTCAAGGAAGCAGGTTTTGCTCCTCAAGAGGAAGGTAAAGAGAAATTTGTCACATTCACTGTGGAGCCTAACCATACCCCACATGGACCGGCACGAACATCAGTGCATTACAGTGGATTGTGCTCACTGTCCTTAACTGGCTGTTGCTATGGAATTTTGTCTCCGTAATCAGAGCCTCTGCCTTGATAATTTGATTGCACTTAAAAAAAAAACAACAAAAAAACCCCCTTGAATTGGTGTAAATCCTGATAACATCACGAGAGGGCTTTTGATTAATGCAAAATTAAAGCTCTTTTAAAAGCATTAATTGAATAAAAAGAACACTATTCGAAGAGCTTTAAGGACATCCCAAACCATTTGAAGATAACAGACTCTACAGCCGTTATCTTAAAATCTGGTTAATTAAAGTACTAAGTGTCATCAAATATTTTGACTTCGGGGTACTTTATTTATATTTGTTTCTATCTAATTTTCTTGTTGTCCTGGCCATTAAGTATCTGTTCTTCTTTTCTCACACTGCCCAGGCACGTTAGCAGGAAAAGAACCCTAGAGTATTTCCAGCTCAGTCTTTCAACCCATCCTTCCTCCTGGCCAAGTGTTGATGAAGTATCGTAATTAAAAGTGACCCATTTCGGGCGCGTGGGTGGCTCAGCCAGTTAAGCAACTGACTCTTGCTTTCCGTTCGGGTCATGATCTCGCGGTTTGTGAGATCAAGCCCTGCGTTGGGTTCTGTGCTGATGGTTGTGGAGCCTGCTTGGGATTTTCTCTCTCTCCCTCTCTCTGCCTCTATCTCTCTCTCAAAATAAAAAAATAAACATTTAAAAAGGTGATCCATATTTTCTGAGGTGGCTAAGATACAATGTGCCTTCAGCTCAGCAGAAGGATGTGACAGAAACAACCGTGAACATAGTATTAAATTAGTATCTATATTGACAAACAATACGCTTAAAATTTGCTGCCACAGTTACCATCTAGGAGGCTTAGTGTCATAGCTCATAGGAGACCCACATTGCCTAGACATTTAGAAAGCTCATTACCTTACAACGTCCATTTGCTGGTAGGGAGTGCTCCGAAGCTGGTTAAATCAACAACACAAAAGTGTCATTTAACACAAAATATCCTTTCCAACCTCCTTGTTCGGGCTTTGGGCCTCACATTTATCTGGGTTGCATGTGGTTATGGCATCTCCAATCAGAGTCGCCACGTCTGAGGCAAAGGAAAACCTCAGTGTCCCCCTTTTCTTCACTTTTTAAATTTCTTCTTCTTTTTTAAAATTTATTTTGAGTGAGAGAGAGAGAGAGAGAGAGAGCCAGCGCATGAGTGGGGAAGAGGGAGAGGGGGAGACAGAATCCCAAGCGGGCTCCACGCTGTCAGCCAAGAGCCTGACGTGGGGCTCGAAGTCACCATCAAAGTCGCCAACGGTGAGATCGCCAAACTCAAGTGTGGGATGCTTCACCCACTGAGCCACTCAGGCACCCCTCTTCACTTTCTAAACGCATGAGACCTTTCCCAAAAGCCACGCAGTGCACTTACACTCACATCTGATTGGCCAAGTTGTGTCACGTGCCTGTGACTAAGCCCAAACCAACAAGGACAAAGGCGGTTACCTTTGTCGTCTTGCATCTCAGGATTCCCCCCCCCTCCCCCATTGAGACGAGGGAGGAGCCCTGCCTTTTCATGAAGGGCACGCCCCCTGGACACCCACCGCAAAGGCAGAGTTCTGTCATTAAAGAAAGAGTGGGGACAGAGGGCTGTTGGGGGGAAATGCATGGGCACTCTCTGGATTTCTTCCCATCTTTTTAGCTGCTCATCTGTAGTCCTTTTCCTGACTTCTCTTCCTCTGCCTGTCCTTGAAATATCCGGGATTCCTCAGGGCTCAGCTGGGCCCTCTTCCCTTCTCTGTGTGTCCTCTCTGCTTAGAAAATCCTATCCAGTCCTGTGGCTTGAATTGCGGTTTACACGCTGGCAACCCTCCAGACTGCTATCGTCAGCCCATACCTCTCCTCTGAGCTCCACATTTGGCATCCAACTCCCCACTCAACAGCTCTACTTCTGTGCCTCAGAAGCATCTCAGACATGTACGTCCCAAACTGAACTTTTAATTTTCCCCCAACCAGCCCCTCTGCAGGCCTTCGCATCCTAGAAAACAGCACCTCCCTCTGCCCAGTGTTTCAGAACAGATGCCTGGGAGTCAGTCTTGACACTCACCTTCCCTAACTACCCATCACAACTACTTTTCTTCTGTTCAACATGGCAGCTAGCACGGGCCCAAGGGTTCAGCCCACAGTGGGCGCCCAACAAACATTTGCTGCAAATTGATTGGATGTGCTAATGCAGCACATACCTTGATTGGAGAATGGAAATGTGAAGGTTAGAAAGGGCTTGGGGGTAATAATGGGTGGCATTCTGATAAAAGATGTTCATTCTGGGGTAAATTGAAAGGCACCTTCACAGTGCCTTCTGACAGGTGTAATGGCGTCTTCCTCCCCAGTTCAAACAGAATGCCACCAATCTTTTTCTTTTTTTTGATGTTTATTTATTTATTTTGAGAAAGAGAGATAGAGAGCAAGCAGGGAAGGGACAGAGAGAGAGGGCGACAGAGAATCCCAAGCAGAGATGCGGGGCTCGGACTCATGAACGGTGAGGTTGTGACCTGAGCTGAAATCAAGAGCTGGACCCTTAACCGACTGAGCCAGCCAGGTGCCCCCCACCAATGTTTTCGACAGGACTTGCATGAGCGCTAAAGGAGTGGTGGCCGTGGAATCTTCTAATTTACTCGGATTTCTCTCAGAAGCATTGGCCTCCATCGTGCTCCTGGTAGCAAAACCATGTTTCATAGTGAATGCACAATGAGGGCCCAATGGGAAGTGAAATTGTGACGAAACCTGCATTTTCTCTCAAGAAGCCTTGGGTCAGTGACTAATGAACTGTTCAGCTGAGGGATGTTATTCTTGTCTTTGCCGTCATTAATGATGCTGATACACCGTGATGTTGGACAGATGGAGAATTACACCAGTCAGCTACTGCTGCATAACAAGCACCTGTGACATCTTGGCCAGCATTACTTCCCACGCATCTGCCGCTTGGCTGCAGTGGCTCATCTAGGTTGGGCATTGCTGGGATAGTTCTTGACGCCGTCACTCTAGCTGGGTGTGACAGGGATGACTCCGTTCCACTTGTATTTATCCCGGGTCCCAACTGAAGGGGCAGCAGTTCTCAAAGGAAGTTCTTTGCACGGTGATGGCAACAAAGGCACGACAGGGAAAATGCAAACATTTGAAGCCTCTTAAGTCGTGGGCTCAGAACTGGCACACTGCCACTTTGGCCAACGAGGCAAAGCAAGCTACAAGACCCAGAGCGGTACGGGGACGCCTTTTGCGGAAAGATCTACTGGGTTACAGGGCAGACAGCATGGATGTGGGGGAGGGGTGATGAATCAGAACAATGTTTCAATCTTCCTGCTTGTATACTACACATCAAAGAAAACGGAAGAGAAATCGCGGGTTCAGCTTGAACTAATCAAGCCCGGGGTAGGGCTGAATTTCCTCTGTTCCCATCTGCTTGTCACTGTAATTCAAGCTACACCTTACGGTCCCTTTGTAGTAGGCTATCCAATATAATATCCATCCCTCCCAAAGCCATTCCGTTAGTTATCTATTCAGGAATGCCCAGACAACTTCCCAGGCTGGTGCCCTGGATGTTGGTTCCTCTGGTACGGTTGTTATGGGAAACATTTCATTCCACATCTGCTGACACGATTTGCTGTCTCTCTAATTTTTTTTTTAAAGGAGAAAGAGAGAGACTCATATTCTGATGGCTGTAAAGGATAATGAGTAATTTATTCAGAGCTATATACAAATCAGACTATCATCTTCCAGACAGAATCAATAATATAATTTTAAGCCCACACACATTTACAAATGCTAACGCTCCAGCGCAGCTGGGTTGCCATGGGCAACCAGGGCATGCCAGCTCGTGATCTGAGACGGGCCCATGTCTCCCAGCCTGGTAAGCACATTCTGCAGACAGAATCCAAGGGAGCCAAGGATGTTAGTGTTGGCTCTGATCTGGCCGCCGCACAAATGCACCCCTGTGATGGTTTGGATTAGTTCTTGATTGAACTGCTCAGCTTTTTTAAAGCTCCTATTTGCACAGGACTTCTTCAGTACCTCTTCTGTGTCTGTGTTTAAGCAGGTTGGGGGATGGAGTGGGGAGCGTGGGAGGAGCTGTGTGGGGTAGAGCAGGTGACGAGAAGCTCTGCCATGGCCGCTAAAGGTCAGAACAGCGAAGGGCGGCACTCAGGTCAGAGGTGAGGGAGCAGGCTGGTTAGTCAACTGGAAAAGCGGGCCCCGTGGGTCTTCTCCAAAAAGAGGGCCTGATCAGATGTTGGGAGCTGACCTATGTTGGCTGGGAAGACAAGAGCCAGAAACAAAAAGTCACGAAGGGAAAGGAGAAGGTGGTCGAGCACAGGCAAATAGTGGGAATGTGGTGAGAGGCAGGCAGGCCCCAGTAAAAGGGCTGCAGGAAGGGAGGACAGACAGGAATGGTCCATGATGGTTCCATTCAAACATGTCGGCACAGGGGAGCCTGGGTGGCTCAGTCTGTTGAGCGTCTAACTCTTGATTTCTGCTCAAGTCGTGATCCCAGGGTCGATCCCAGGGATCGAGCCCCACGCCAGGCTCCATGCTAAGCGTGGAGCCTGCTTAAGAGTCTCTCTCTCCTTCTGCCCTTCTCCCCCACTCATGCTCTCTCTCCCCTTCTCAAAATAATTTTTAAAATGTCAATACAAACCGAAATTCACTGCCATAGGGGTCTGAGTTAGCTCGGGCAGCCACAACGGAATACCACAGACCGGGTGGCTTAAACAGCATATATGGATTTCTCGTGCTTCTGGAAGCTGGAAGCCCAAGCATCAGGGTGCTGGCATGGTGGGCACCGTGGGATTCTTGCTGAGGCATCTCTTCCCGGTTTATAAACAGTCAACTTCCCGGGTACTCACATCACGGAAAAACCGATCATCCCTCTTGTGTTTCTTTTTATAAGAGCACGAATCCACTCACTGAGGTTCTACCCTCATGACCTTGTTACCTCCCAAGGGTCCAGTCTCCAAGTACTAGCACACCGGGGGATCAGGGCTTCCGCACGCGTATTGGGTGTTCCCAATTAGGGGATGTTCCCAAAGAGAGAGCCACTGATATTCACAAAAATCAAGAAAACATTTAGAATTAGGTGGTGTTTTGTGATGTTATGACATGACTTGTCCCCCATCACTGGCCCTAATCTTGGTCAGAATCAAAGAAGAACAAGCTGACAGAGAGACCTAGGCTGTATCCCACCCCCACCACTGGACAGCAGCATGCCTGGACTTGTTCTACCTCAGTTTATACACCTGCGACACTGAAGAGGTGCCTCAGGTGCAAACCACGTGAGCAGAAGGTCTTTGAGGAGACGAGTCCTGTGCATCCCGCGGCTGGGGGGGGAGACCTGTAAGCCAGAGGGTTTATGTGAGTTGGTGTGGAAACCCATCAGGAGATTCTTCTCTTCCCCCCCCACCTTTCTTTAAGTGAGAACATTTAGGTTCTACTCTCTCAACAAATTTCAATTATACAATACAATGTCATCAACTGTCGTCACCACGGTTATACATTAGATCCTCAGACCTTATAACTGAAAGTTTGTATCCTTTTACCAAACTCTCCCTGTTTTCCCCACCTCCATCTCCTGACAACCACTGCTGTCTCCTCTATTTCTACGAGTTTGACTTTTTTTTTTTTTTAGATTCCACATTTAATTCGTACCAGGCAGTATTTGTCTTTCTCTGTCTGGCTTATTTCACGTAGCATGATGCTCTCCAGGTTCATCTGTGTTATTGCAAAAGACAGGATTTCCTTTTTTGTTTCTTTTTTCTTTTGGAGAAACATCCAGAAGTGGGATTGCTGGATCATACGATATTTTTATTTTTAATCTCTTGAGGAACCTCCATACCGTTTTCCATAGTGGTTGTGTCTGTTTATATTCCCACCAGTGGGGCACGAGGGTCCCTTTTCTTCGCATCCTTGTCCACATTTGTCATCTCATCTCTTTATAATAAGACATCCTAACAGGTCTGAGGTGATGGGAATCTTTAAAATGCAGCAGAGAAGTCACAAAAAGTCCTTGGGACACCAGCTGATCCGAGAAAGACAGACAAGAAAATTAAGGTCACGGAAGTTACATAATTTGCCCGTGGGCAGAAAACCAGAGAGTGGCAGGTGGGCAGTTCCGTAGGGCAGTGGGGAGCTTCGAGCAGAGGGTGGCGTGAGGAAAGGGTCTGCAGGCAAGTGGATCTGGGCTCGAGAAGAATCAGGGATGGGAGCTTCAAGAGTCAGGGAGACCCAGAAACCACCAGGTTGGGGGGGATGGGAACAGAGAATAACAGGATTGAATGACTTGGTGGGTCGGTCAAGAGGACACATGGCCAGAAAGGGGGCACAAGATGACTACCCTCCCGCGTTTGGGCAGCTATTCAAACGGTGGTTCTGCTCCCAGGAAAGTGAGGAGAAGGAAGAATTAAAAAGGTCTCAGACTCGGGGACCGGGCAGCTGGTTCAACGGTGGGGCCATCCCAGGGAAATGAGACTAGAACAGCTCTCGGCATGCTGGGACCCAGGAGCCATAAGGATGGAAGCCATCTCTCCAAAAGGAGAGACCCTGCAGCCCGGGAAGTGAAGGCTGCCCGGGATTCTGGGAACAGTGGAACCCCCACCTCCACCTCCCAAACTTCATGCAAGGGCATGCACCAATGTCTCTGGCTCCAGGCTTTGCCTCTGGCTCTTCTCTCCCTTGTGCTCAAGTCTTCAGGCTTCCAATTGCCCAAGATCTGTCCCCCAAACCAGATCCTTTTTTATTAACGTGTGTGCATTAGCTCCTCTGAATTGCCGACCTTGAGCATCACCATTAGGTGCTTGGCTCCCCGGGCACGCGATCAACAGTGACGCTGACATTTCTGAGTGAGAACAAGACACTCTCCACACAGCCTTCCCTGCCTCCACTCACGCTGCAGTGACCACCGTGGGGCGGTGTCCCAGGCGGGTCTCCAGCGCTCCAGACCTCTACTTCTGATCGTCTGGTAGATCTCTCTTCCTGGCTATCTCAACAGGAGCTTTGATTCAGTATGATCTTGAGTGGCACGTCTTTTTCCTTTCGCCATGGTTTTCTAATAGCCTCTCCCCATGTATCTCGTCCAAAACCCGGAGCCATCCTTCACCTGCCCCACAACAAAGTCACGGAAGTCTGTTACTTCAGACATCTACCATCATCTCCACTCCTGCTACTGCTGTGGTTCAGGCCCTCTACAGTTTTCTGTGGACTCCTGCAAACACGTTCGGTCCCTTCTAATCTTTCCTCTTGCTACAGAGAGAAGGGTCTTTCTAAAATATCTTGCTGGCATTGGCTCTCCGTTGTTTGAGGATGAAACCTCCTTAGTGTGACATACACGCTCCTTCAGGATCTGACCCCCACTAATTTTTTTGCCCTTGTGTCTTTCATCTCCCTGCTCAACTGCGTGGAGCTCCCTGACGACATCCAGCATCCAGCTCGCTCTGGCCTCTGCACTGGTCTACTTGCTCTGGCTCTTCCTGGAAGGCACTGCCCTTCTGGTCTTCCTGGAACGAATACTTCTCTCTCCAATGGCTTCTCCTTTGGGAAGCACCTCCCCACCCGGACCCGTCCAGCCAGAGTTAAGTGCTTCCTCTCTGTTGTTATGGTGCTCCCCCGCAACATGGCGTTTATTGCAGTGTTAAAATCATTGGCTCACCTGTCTGTAATCTCTTTTGTCTTTATAGCGCCAAGATCTGACACAATGTCCGGTATAGGTCATGCGCTCAACAAATGCTGGTCTCGGTAAGAGAATGAATGAAGAAATGAATAGAGAGTTTCAGCGACGCTGTGCCACTCACAGCCACCCTCATTCTGAAGGGTCACTGCTTCCAGAACTCAGAGGCTGGTAGACGAGCTGCAGGTTTGGGGAGTATAGATTCTGCTAAGCTGGATAATAAGTAGATTAACAGGGGCGCCTGGGTGGCGCAGTCGGTTAAGCGTCCGACTTCAGCCAGGTCACGATCTCGCGTTCCGTGAGTTCGAGCCCCGCGTCGGGCTCTGGGCTGATGGCTCAGAGCCTGGAGCCTGTTTCCGATTCTGTGTCTCCCTCTCTCTCTGCCCTTCCCCCGTTCATGCTCTGTCTCTCTCTGTCCCAAAAATAAATAAACGTTGAAAAAAAATTAAAAAAAAAAAAAATAAGTAGATTAACAATAATGTTTAGAACCCAAATGGAACCTAGAGATTCCTTAGCCCACTTTCTCATTTTAGGGGACATGACTGGATAATGATGGGCTGCTGGAAATCTTTTCTACCTCACCCAACCAGCCGTGGGCAAGAGGGTCAGGGGCCCTTGGTCCATCTCATGTAGGATAGGAGGGGGCAGGACAAGCCTTAATAACAATAATAACGCAATAATAACAATAGCTAATATGAGCAGAGCACCAACTCTACGTCTTGCACTGCTCTAAATACTTGACATACACTTTTCCATCTCACGTTTACTTTTTACCCTGGGGGTTAGGTACTAGGATTATGATCATTTCACAGTTGGGGAAATTAAGCTTCGTAAGCCAAGTAGCTGTATCTCTAAACGCTACCATCCTTTAAAAAAAAAAAAGGATTGGGGCGCCTGGGTGGCGCAGTCGGTTAAGCGTCCGACTTCAGCCAGGTCACGATCTCGTGGTCCGTGAGTTCGAGCCCCGCGTCGGGCTCTGGGCTGATGGCTCGGAGCCTGGAGCCTGTTTCCGATTCTGTGTCTCCCTCTCTCTCTGCCCCTACCCCATTCATACTCTGTCTCTCTCTGTCCCAAAAATAAATAAAAAAAAACGTTGAAAAAAAAAATTAAAAAAAAAAAAGGATTGTACTTCTGCAATGTTTCCATATCCTGGCCTACTCTCTTCCCTTTGGCTTCTTCCTGCAGAGGTCCAGGGCCCTCACTTCAGTTATCCAAGGTACTTCATTTAAATGCCCATGTTCCCATAGCATCCCTACTCTTCTCCCCTCCACTACTCATCCAAATCCTACTCAACTCAGTTCGCCTCTGGCTCTCTTTCCCCTCCCCTCCTCATATCCGGGAAAAGCCTGGTTTGGCTGTTTGTGGTGTAAGACCCACCATTGTCAGGGAGGTTTTGTTCCAGGACAGACTCTATGTTCTTTTGGTCACATGAAATAAAATTCCAGGGCACCAAGAGTAAGAGACTCTACTCAGAGGTTTTCCCAGGCTCTGTAGATTCAGTTTCTACATCCAGCATTCGAGTAATAATACCCAGGATGCTCTGAAAGATGCCCTCTTAATCACTCAATAATCCTGAACCTTCAGGAGGACCCACAGTCTACCCTATAGGTTACAGCTGAGCCTCTGAGCGGCATAACTGGTCTACCTGTTTGTTCCTTTCCCGAGAGCCCAGATTATGAGCCCGATAACATGAAATGAGATTACAAACTTCTTTTGCCTGACTTGGCAGCCAAAGAGATGCGTTTCTTCTGAGTCTCTATATTTCAAAAAAATCCCAGTGAGCAAGAAATTTAGGCAAGGGACTAGCAAGTGTTTCTCTCTCTGAGCACAAATACAAAAGGGCACGTACCTATGAAAAAAGTCTAGGATCTATTATTGCCTCTGTTTCTTTAAGACGGAAATGCTTACGTCGAAAAAGCAGCAATCTCAGGCACCTTTGGGG
Source organism: Puma concolor (assembly GCF_028749965.1). NCBI lineage: Eukaryota > Metazoa > Chordata > Mammalia > Carnivora > Felidae > Puma > Puma concolor. The sequence goes on along the minus strand of NC_141667.1, from coordinate 232,207,809 downwards.
ATTTTCCCGAGCAGCCCCCATAACAGTCTTGTAAAATTAATAGTAATTAGGATTATTGCTTAAACAACTTGTCACTTATATCTAATTACCATGCACTACAATAAAAATGATGACAGATTCACTTTGGTGTAGCCCTTATTTAATTACAATCCTTAACTTCTATGGATTTTGTCTTAATAGTTTCCTGCTTACTTGTTACATTGTCTGTCCAGAACTGAAAAATATTTGAGAAATTAGTAGTTCTAGGCTTATATTGGGTGTCTTTTTCTTCCTTTATCCTTTTTTTTCCTTAAAGCAGGGCGGGAAGAGCTCAGCTTGCTGTCTTTCGTCTTGGTCAGTGAAGGCAGAGATCCTGCCCCCACACACCCCCACCCTAAAGTCCTTTCCTACTTCTGGTGCCACTTCTGAGAAGGCGGCTGCTTAGTCTGCTCCCAAGGGAGTTGCAGGTGGGCTCGAGGGCAATGGCGGTGGAGTGGGACCCGGTCTTCTAACTGAGACCCCTAACGTGACCATGTTCCGGGCTGGGGTCTGGACAGCATCCTGGACACCGCAGCCATCCTGGGGGAGCCGGTAACGCTCAGAGCCCAGACTTGCCCCACTGGACCTCAGCTTGCAGGGGAGTAGGGGCTGCAGAGGGCCAACCCCCCCCCTCCCCCCCCCCCCCCGGCCTGGCTGCTTCGGGCCTGCTTTGCCAGGCAGAGGATGTGCAGCCACTCCATCGGGATGGAGGGTCTGGCTCAGGGGAGGACGCCACCGCACCCCGCGGGCCTGGCTTGGAGCCCGAGGGCGGAAAAGGTAAGGGGGCAGGGAGCGGGACCACAACGTCCTGGGCTATGCAGTCTCTTGGGCAGAGCTCTGGGGCTTGGCTGGAATCCCCTAGGGTCCAGGGCCGATAACCCAGTTTAAAGCCAGAGATCCTACTGGGTGCGCTGTGGTGTCCTCCCGCATAAGGTCCTCCCTGTCCTTGCTGCTCCTTAACCACCTCTCCCCTAATGCACGCACCTCCCAGACCTTTCCGTCTAACCCATGGCCAGCTTCGCCGTGCTTCTTGCTCTCCCTCCTTTCCATGTCTTGCAACTTTTTTTTTACACGGCCGGCTGCTTTCCAGTATCATTCTTTGCTTTTCAAGGTCACAATTGCCTCCTCACATAAATCGGATTCATGCTAACGTGTCAAGGGTGTGAATACGTTCCAATTAATCCGTTTTATTTGATTGCAATTCAGCAAACATTTATGGGGCAATACCGTGTACGGAGCCCCAGAGAAAACTCAAACTTAAGTAAAATATAGTCTCTCGAGACTTTATACAACTAGCACGGCTTTTCCTCACAGGACATGGTAGTAGGCTGAGATTTTTAAAATTTTAGTAACAGTGAAGTATTCAGGTAAATGTGTGCTAGAACTCTAGCAAGTACATCAAAGCCTTGATTTCATTCATTACTATTATTTAGGATGAGGCTAAAGAAGGTAGCATGTAAAACAAACAAGTTTATTTAAAGAAACATAGTAAGTAAATAACAGAGAAATGACAAAAAGCTGGGCAGGGGATGACGGATTCGTGGCTGCTTTTCAGAGGAGGAGCTCGGTAAGAGAGGAAGATTTGCAGATCAAAGACATGCTCCTAATGAGGAGATGGGGAGGGGGCAAGAAAGGCTTCATGGAGGACGTGGCATTAGAGACGGGTCTCCAAGGATGAGTAGCAGTTTTTCCAAGACCGTGTGCAGTAGAGGCCATCCACATGGAGGAAACAGGACACGCCAAGACAAGCGATTGAGGCACACAGGGCCGGAGGGGCCGATACACGATGACTGCGGGACAGTGAGGTTAGAAGTGGATCATGAGGCGCGAAGAACTGGGTTTTGTTCTTTTCGCCGTTGTGACCCACGCAACCCATCTATCAAAAGGAGCTTTCCTGGGGACGGGATCTGCACACTGTGGGTGAGATCAACTAATGGAAAGTGATTTCCCGGAATAGGACTAAAGGAAAGACGGACGGTCGTTCACACCAGAGTTCTTCCAGAAGACGCGCAAGTGGTGTTTGGTGAAGCCTTTGTTTTCTGAGTGGGCGCTGCATCATGATGGAAAGTGGGTGGCAGCTCTACAAGTCTGAAACCAGTGGCTCCGTGTAGGGAGCCTTTGCTCTACCCATTAGATTCTTGTGCGCTCGCCCACGATTGAAGGAAGCTTCCACCATCGCCAGAGGATGGCCGAGCTACGGGGGGCATTTTGTAGTTGAGGGTGAGTTTTTAGCTGCTTGTGGCCAGCCTGGGGTCTGATCCTTTGCAAATTGCACTTGCCCTGGCCACACGGTGACTGGGCTGTGCCTGGCAGGGGGCTCCCCGTTGCCGTCCCGGATAGCGACAGGATCTGAATCTCCTGGCACGAGGCGGGTGTGGGAGGGTGAGGAATCCAGGCGGTGCAGGAGGCTGTGGGTTGAAGGCACTTCAAAGCAAAAGGGCTGGCCTGTGTGGCACATATTTAAGTCAGCTGTGGGAAAACAGGCACACAGCAGTTATTTTTAGTTTGTGTTAGAAACTGGAAGAGCCAGAGTTGCTCATAGAGTACTGGCTTTGGATGTAGGAGAGGAAGACTTTTTCAGCTCTACCCTAACTTCTGTGCCCACGGCCAGGGGGAAGGAGCCCAGGAAAGACAGCAGACAGCACAGCCAGCCCATTGTGGGCTCGTTCGAGTCTATCATCACCGTCTCCAGACTTATTCCATCCCCGAGGGCTCCAGCCTTCTTCTGGTTCCACCTGCTCCTTCATAGAATACCCCTCCCTCTCTGAATGCCCTCCCAAGGCAAGACCCAGAAGTTTCTTTCTTTTTTGGGTGTGCCAGACTGATAATAGCTTGAATTGACCCTTGCAGAAGATTTTGTGCTTCAGGGAGGCTGGGTACCTTAATGTGAAGAAGAAAACTCTAGCTGGACTCTGACATTGGTCACTGAGCAGAGCATCTGTCGGGGACGTGGGGTCCTTCTTGACACAGTTAAAGCACAGTATGTAGGTAGTTTCTCATCCCACGTGTGCATACACTCAAATTTGGCTGGCACCACGTAGAGCTTGGCTTTTAAGGCTGGGAAGAACCGGACCAAACGTCCTGTCTTTTCTGTAAAGAAACCAAGACCCAGAGGATTGAAGTAAGCTAAGTTCAACTGTATAGGTATTTTTTGGGCACCTACTCTGTGCTGGACAGCATGCTCGACTCACGGAAGCAATGGTTAACGTGATCCAGTACCTACCTTTATCTCTCCACCATCATACACCCACCTGCGCAGACTCAGAGTGGGATTGTCACTTCTGCGGCTGGTCTGTCACTGAGAGTGGACAGATAGGGCACCAGATTCTTGGCCCGGATGGAGCTGTGTGTGAACAGTGACTCAGAAATGGTTTCTGTCGAGTCTAGGAACGGAGCTGGGGGAAGAGTAATTGTCGTGACTCTGAAGTCTTGGGAGATAAGGGAAGATCCAGCAGGCAGGGATTAAAAATGCAAACCGAGGAATTTGGTGGCTATAAGCTTCTCTTAATTCAACCGAATTCAACAAATATCTGTTGAGTGACTGTTTGTGCCCGTGACTGACAAGGGTACCGAGAACACAAAAACGAATGAGGCCCATTTGCTAACGTGAGAAAGTCTGTGACACGGTCTGCTGTGGTCTTCAAACCGCAGGTCCCGGCCCGCCAGCGGGTCATGAAATCGGCCTAGTGGATGATAATAAGCACGACTCAGGGGGAGAAAAAAAAAAAAGGAAATAAAAGAGAATAGAATAAGAAGGAGAGTGCATCAAATATATTAAAGGGAAATAGCGTTTCACAAAATCAGGACTTTCAAACTTTCTTTTATATCAAAATCCTCCCTGAGAATGTGTTAAACACACACATGTATGCATGCTATAAATCATATGTGTGCATGAGTATATATATATATATATATATATACACATGCTCACAATGTTTTCTGAGCTTATGTATGTGTATTTACACATATGTAATTTATAGCATGCATGCATGTATATGTTTAACAGATTCTCACTGAGGATTGTGATATAAAAGAGAGTTTAGAAGTCGTGGTTCACAGTACCTAACGTTGCAAGGGCTGATATTTCAGGCATACGTGCCTGTGGTGGGACCCCGGCCAATCTGTGAGCGACAGCGTGGCAGTTATCCAGTGCCACAGTGACCCTGCCTAGCAAAAAGCACAAAACCTCAGTGGCATCCAACACTCCCTGCTGGTTTCTCACATGCCCGCAGAGTCAGCTGCGCTCATCACGCCTGGCTGGCTTACGTGTGGAAACCAGCAGGCTGTCAGCTGATCTAAGACCTGAGTGGCCGGGACTCCTGGGACAATCTGAGATGAGTGTCCCTCATCTTCTAGCAGGCTAGACCTGGCGTGTCCTTATGCTGATGGCATAAGCAAGAAGTCACGTCCAGTTGTGCAAACACTTTTTACGCCTCTGTTTGCGGCACGTTTTCTAATTTTCCATTGACCAAAGCAGCAAGTTTCCACGCCAAATCCAGAAAGGAGGTGGGAAGACATTGTAACCTGGCAGGTGACGAGGGCCATTTTCACAGTTTGCCACAACAATGAGCGATGACCTTGGATTTGCTTTGATTGATTCTGTCCCCAGGCTATTGGTCTTCCCTTCTCTGATCTTGACTTTCAACAGCTGGTGCCTAGAATTCTGGAAGGTAGGACAGGAGCCTCTCTTCCCTTCGCAGGAACATCCTTGTCCCTCTAACTCTGCTTTTGGTTCAAGGGGAAAGTTCCAGTCAACCGTTCCAGCAAGGGGAAGGCTTCATCCCATTTCTGTTGTGGAAGGAAACCAGACGTGATCTTACTGTGACCTTGGGCAAGTTACTTATCTTCTTTGGTCCTCAGTTTCCCCACGGTAAAGGAAGGGGGGTGACCATATGGGTCCTAAGATCACTTCCAGCTCAGTCTTTCTCTGGCTCTTTCCCTGGCTGCCTTGCTCGTGGTACAGATCTGTTGTTCCTGTACTCACTTGTCCCTCCGGTGCTTGCGGCAGAGCAAATCCACCCTGGCCTTTTTCTGCCAAGAGTGAATATTGCCTCAGAATTCTCCTCGACATAGTACTTGGTCACTACTGTTGATCAGAATACACATGCAAGGTCAGCTGTGTCCTACTTATTTGGTGAGGCTGGAGGAAGCATCTCTCTCTCTCTCTCTCTCTCTCTCTCTTTCTCTCTTTAAACCACTAGGAGGCCATGGGATCTACCCAAGCAGCTGGAAAAGCAGCAATGTATTCATTTTAGACTAATTTAGAGAAGCAAGCTGGGAAATGCTTGGGCTGCTCCTTGTAACGAATTTGGATCCTCTTAAGAGCTTACACAAGCTATAAAATCTCCCTGTGGTGGGAAGTCTTGAATACTCGCTGAGGAAAGGGAGAGGATTTGCCTCTTCCAATGTCACCACACTTTTAACCACACAACATATGACCATAACCAAAATAAGAAAGTAAGAATACCTCCAAGTAAAGGGGAATTTGAAGGCCACCTTTAGGGTACCAGTCACCCGAGCTAAAACAATCCACTCTGATTTTTAGACTGTCCAGAGGAGGGATGGGAGTGATAGTGAACGGTAGAGGTCTTGAAGTCCATATATCTCCACAGTCTATTCATCTGTCTGTGTTCCCCTGGGAGCTGGCCCAGGCCCTCGGGCAGAGGCTGGGCACCAAAACATCGAGCTGGGCGATCAGTGACCTGGTCAGCGGCACAGGCAGCCTGTGTGGGGATCCTGGTTCCAGCAGTTACTAGTTGTGTGAATTGTGTGAAGCTGGGAAAGTTCATTGGCCTCTCTGTGCCTCAGTTTCCCTATATTTATTTGCGTGTTTGTTTGTTCGTTTGTTTAGAGGGGAGAGGGGAGAGAGACAATCCCAAGCAGGCTCAGTGCTGTCAGCGCGGAGCCGGACACAGGGCTCTATCCCGGGAACCGTGAGATCACGACCTGAACCGAAATCAAGCGTCGGACGCTTGCCTGACCGAGACGGTCAGGCGCCCCTGTTTCCTGACATCTAAAATAGGGAACATAATCTCCTTTACAGAGTTGTGAAGGTTGATGGAAACATGCAGATAAAGTGCCCAGTGGCCAGCTCACGATACACTCGATCAAGGTTAGAGGGTGTGGCCGTGTTGCCTTAGGCTGCAGTCATTATTTCAAAACTGAAGCTACTCTTTTGATCTTCCTGCTCCGAACATGGCTAAGACGACCATCTGTCTTTAGAGCCTTAGAGCCGTGGCTGATGGTGGCTTTGAGAGTTCCCGGAACAGTCACCCAGAATACCCCCCCTCTCCCTTTTTTTTTCGTCTTCTTCCCTAGGTTATGCTATGATCTTTTGGCACACAGATGCTTTCACCATGTACGTTCGTCGCACAACTCCCTGCAGCCTGACTCTTTTCCTCTTCATCGGGACGATCTGCCACGGAATCTCCTAAATTTCAACCCGTAGAACTCCCCAAACCCTCTGGAGTTATTTTCTCTTTGAGAATCTTAAGAGCACAGGATCATATCTATTTTCTGAAGCTATAGAGACAGCCGCTCAAGGAACAGATTTTCAAAAGGATACTTTATTCGATTAATTAGTCAATTCCCTTGTCGGAGATGTGAAATTACCCCTAAACCATCCTGACTGAGGAGACTCTTACAGTGAGCAGCACGGAGATGTTGGGTTGTAACAATAGGAGAGCTCATTTGCAATGCAAATGAGCAACCAGCAGGCAAATGAATCCTTATGGGAAAACCACTCTAATCATAAAAACCACTTGCTTTGGGGAGACTGCAGTGTAAGGACAAGCAGAATCATAGCTCCATGAATTCCCCTCTAATATAGGATATTAGAGAATTATCCAGGTAATTTTCTATGAAATTGCATTTGAGTAAAGCAAAATGCATTGCCGGGCAATAGATAATATCTTTAAAATGTGACTCCACAATTGTAGACTGAATTATTTATGGTTGTCACTATAGCTATGATAGTTTGGAAATAAAATAGTCAGGCTTTTCTCCCTGTTTTTATTTGTAGGAAAACAAGTCATTCAAGCTTTTTAGTGATACAATGTGACTTGCTGTCGATGGCAGTTACGAATTTTCAAGCTCTGCCAAGCACAGGAGTACCCAGAAGGGACATATGTTTTCTCTGCTTTGTGTTCCAAATTTGCCTTAAAAAACATGCAATTATGTGAAGGCCTGATTTATATTTTCAAGGAAAAACACAATAATGGCTCTGTTTTGTAGCCGTGTTTCTCCAAAACGGATTTATATTGCTGCCTTTTCAAAAGAAGTTGGCTAATGATCATTGGATTTTCGATTTCCGTCATGACATATGAAAATTTGATGAGGTCTGAGAGATTTAAGAACTGTTTTCTTAAGTGCAGTGGAAATTTAGTTAACAGCGTTTTGTACTGCAAGCCTGAAAAATACTTACCTTTCATCCATTTCATTATTATTATTATTGTTGTTATTGTTATTATTATTATTATTATTATTATTTTTGGTGGAAGGTGGGGGAAGGGGATGCAGGAAAAATTGTTTTTGTAGCCAGGATGGAACAGAATGATTAGGATAACAAAGAGTGAACCCTGGAAGATTGGAAGGCTGTGGGAGTGTCATGAATGTAGGAGGAAGCAGGACGGATAGGATATTTCCTGGGGATGGAGAGATGGCTCTGGGGAGAAAATGAGGCTTTTTGGTTACATTTATACTTTAATGAAGATTCCTGTAAAGCCCCTTATAAATCATATAATCACACCAGCTGTAGATTTCGTGCCCTTCATTCCTACTATTTATGATGGCGTTCACACTCCTCTTTCAGCAGCATTTCTAGTAAATTTATTGAGAGAAGATGAGTTAGTCTCTTTCTGGATTGGGGAGCCCCCTCCTGGGAGGTAGGGCAATTTTTTTGTTGTTTATTCTCTTTCAGTAATGGAAATAGAGCAAGGTCAAAGGCCAATTTCACATAATCAGGGAGTTAGTGGACAAATAATTGCACAGCATAAAATTTCAGGAAGTTTTGAAGTTAAGAGGAAAGAAAAGGTATCGGGGGCAGTGAAAAGACAGAAGGAAGGATAACATACATGCGACATGTTTTTATTGCCTTGTACAAACCTAGAGTCACTTTGTGAGTTTAGGAATACATGTCTTATGTAACATATAGGCCCATAAAGTATGTTGTATGTTTAAAATCATAAAGACACAGAAAGATACGATGTAAAACAATGGGAATGATAGCATGTCTTCCCCATCATTTGTCAATCTTAAGGGAAATAATTTTCAAAGTCTTTAAACAATTGTTTTACCCCCTGGAATTCACATCTAGGGTGCAGGATGAGAAGTCATATGCTCTGAGAGGTGCCATCTTGGTAGACCTCAGATTCACGTACTTTCTTCTGTATGTGTTGTATGTAAGCCTCGTAAACTCTCATCTGCTTTTTTTGGATCTAGAGAGGTTTGGTCCAAGAAATTTTTCATTCGGTGGTAATAGGTTTTGTTGGGTAAGGGCAATGGTCCCTCAGTGGGATGGAATCATCTTTGATACAATGGAGATGATTCCCCCAGTCAGCTTTTTAATACTACCTTTTGAGTTCAGGCCTTACCAGAAAAGCTCTACAGGGAAATTTTAACTAGAAACTTCGGGTGGAGTGTTTTCCCTTCTGGAGCTGGGTTTCCAATTTGGTTCCTTGATGAAAGCAAATTAAAAAGTAATTATGGGATCATTCACGATAGAATTTGAAAGGTACTTCAATTTTATGAAATGATGTGTCTCTCAATAGCTTGGGTGTCGGTCTGAGTTTTATGGTAAAGGCCACCACCTTGGAAGCTTGGAGGCTGGACGTAGTGATCTCAGAGGATGATTCTATTGGGGAAATAGCCAATTTCACCCTTTGGTATCTTCCTCAAGTCTCGTGACATGGTGCAAGGACACCGGAGCTTAACTTGGCTTTACTCACTGGGCACAGTTTATTCATTCATTCTAAGCCAGAAGTTTAGACATTTTCATTTATAAAAGCCAAATCGTTGAGATGGTAGCTCAGAGGCTGGGGGTGAGAGGAGGCAACCTCTGGTGGTCTGTTTATGGACCTAAGGACAGATGACTAAAAGACAGCTGGTTTCCCTCACACCCAGTGTACCAAGGGCCCTCTAGTCATAGCTTCAGAAAATGTTCCCAGGTCACTTCTCCCAAGACTTCCTCTTGGTTCAGCCTGGGTTGAGATGGAACTGGGGCCAGAGGATGTGGCAGAAAGCAGGACAGGACTAGTACTGAACAGGACATCTGACAGGAAAGAAAGAGAGTCTCTGTAATATGATGTAGCAAAACATTTCCAGTCTCCCTTTCCCCATTTCCGTCTAGGTCCTGACAGGTCTTCGACTGTCCTCTCCTCTCCTCCTCCTACCTCGCTACTTCTTCTGTCCTTCCAACCCCATCCAGCCAATCTTCCCCCAGAACTGGGAACTAAGAGGTCAGTTGAATTGGAATAGAGGCTAGAAGAATGAGGGTTGGGCTATCCTAAGTGTTATTCGGAGGCTTAGCTGTCTCATTGGCTTCTCATAAAGGGAGAAATTATGGGTTTCCAGAAGTTGCATTTTATGGGCATTACCATTAGCATTATATGTTTTTAACTTTTTTTCTGTTTTGATGAGATCGCACATCTAATGACTCTAGAAGGGCTACAGAGAACATAAAAGCACTCTTTCAGGTAAGACTTGACCAGGTAAGCTTTCTAGATATTCATTGGGTAACTTGCTTCTCTCTTCCATGGTTAATTTTTCGGCGAAAAGTACAATCTTTTTAAATTCCTATAAAATAACAATGAAAAAGAAATTCTCCTTGGTTGTCATTTCTTAATGCAATTAGAAACAAATTGCGAATGCATGAGAGAAATGAACAAGGGGGGATAGAATGTTAGAAGTTGACAAGGTTTAGGTAAGTCTAATTAGACATTCGATCCTTTGGGTTCTTGCTCCTAGACTAAACAAAAATGCAACTATGTTCATCACTAATTATTCTTTTTCCCTTCTAAGAAGTATGAAAAGAGAGGAGGACAACTGCTGGGCATGGAAACATTCAAATGCATAATGAAGCAGAGTATGAGGTCACAGAGTAAAGTAAATGGATTTTATAAATGTTGGGTTGTTGAAATCACAGTTAAAACTTCACCTGTAGGAACCAATTAGGCTTGATGTTCCATCTGTAAGATCACTCTCAACTCTAAACTGTGATTTCTGCTAGTATCTACCTGATTCACGGAACAGTTTATTGGGGAAAATATTAAAAAAAAATTTTTTTCTGTAACATTTATTCATTTTTTGAGAGACAGAGAGAGACAGAACATGAGCGGGGAAGGGGCAGAGGGAGGGAGACAGGATCTGAAGCAGGCTCCATAGGCTCTGAGCTGTCGGCACAGAGCCCGACGCAGGGCTTGAACTCACGAACTGCAAGATCACGACCTGAGCCGAAGTCGGATGCTCAACCGATTGAGCCACCCGGGCGCCCCGGGGAAAATATTTTTAAATTATTTAAAAAATACTAGACCAACAAGGTATTTAGAGATTTTTATTGAAAAGAAGGGAAAAGGCTCTTGGTGGATCACTAATTATGTCTGTAGACGGTCCCCGACAGATGATAGTTTATGTGAAAGTCATATACAGTCAGTAGAAGCCATATTTTGAATTTTTATTTTTTCTCCAGAGCTAGCGATGTGGTCTGATCCTCTCTTGCAACGCTGGGCACAGCCACAGTGCCTAGTCAACCACGCGTTCATGAGGGTCAAGCTGACAATACGATGACAACCATTCTGTACCCAGACAACCCTCAGTATAGTATTCAATGCTTTATTATAAAAGAGACTTTGTGTTAGATAATTTTGCCCAACTGGAGGCTGATGTAAGTGCTCTGATCACGTTTAAGGTAGGCTAGGCTAAGCTATGATGTTTGATAGGTTAGGTATATTAAATGCGTTTTCCACTTAAAATATTTTCAATTTACAGTAGGGTTATCAGGACCTACCCTGATAATCCTAAGTGGTGGAAGATCTATCTGTTGTTTCCAAAGAGTGTGGACGTCAATTCTACCCCCAATCTGCTGGAATTAAAAAGTTTAAACATTCCCTCTGCCATCTTGGTTAGCTCAGTTGTTAGCTCAGAATATGAAATCTTGCAGTGCCTGGGTGGCTCAGTCGGTTGAGCGTCTGACTTCCGCTCAGGTCATGATGTCGCGGTTCTTGGGTTCCAGCCCCAAGTCGGGCTCTGTGCTAACAGCTTGGAGCCTGGAGCCTGCTTCGGATTCTGTGTCTCCCTCTCTCTCTCCCCTTCCCTGCCCCTGCTCACACTCTCTCCTCTCCGTCTCTCTCTCTCTCAAAAAGAAAAAAAAGAAAAAAAGAGTATGAAATCTTAATGAATGGCCATTCAGGCTCCTTTAGCAAATTACCACGACCTGGGTGGCTTATAAATAACCAACATTTATTCTCCACAGTTCTAGAGGTTGGAAGTCTGAGATCCGTGTCAGGTGAGGGCTGTCTTCCAGGTTGTAGACTTCTCCTTATGTCCTCATGTGGCAGAAGGGACTTGGGAGCTGTGTGGGGTCTCTTTCATAAAAGCACGAATATCATTCATAAAGGCTCCCTCCTCATGACCTAAGCACCTCCCAAAGGCCCCACCTCCTAATACCATCACATCAGGCTTTAGGATTTCAACATATGAATTTGGGGGTGGGGTCAGGACACAAACATTCAGTCCATAGCAATAGATAATTATATTTATGTAATTATTATGTATATATAATCATATTATGATAGAAGGGGCTCTTTAAGCTCTAGTGACTGAGGTTTCCTGATTACATCATAAATCATATATAAAAGCAAATTCAAGGTAAAGCTCTTTGATCTTGTCCTTGGAATGTGAGCAAAAACATGCCCCTTCTAAGTATAAGCCTACAGTTTTAATGGCTACAGTAGAAGTTTAGGTGTGTCTAAAATTTCTCCTACAATGAGAAATGATCATTAAATGGAACCTATTTTTAAACAATCTCTCCTCTATTTGTGCAATACTATACAAAGAACTTCTGTTTGGAGGAGAGAGTGTTTTAAATGGATAAATTATTGGGTGATTTACCAACATTGCAGATCTTTTTAACCAAAGCAGTCTAATTACTTATATTCTAAGAATGTCTGGTCGCCTAGTCAGCCATTCCCTCCCTTATCCTCTCATTCATTCATTCACTATATATTTAGTGGGCCAGTATTTACTTAGTGAATATTTACTAAGGCTTTGTTTTAGTCCCTGTGGCACACAGTCAGTCAAGATATAGTCTCCGCCTTCAGAGAGATCAGAGCCACTCTAAAATTCAGGGGTGCTTGGTGGCTCAGTCTGTTAAGCATCTGACTTCGGCTTGGGTCATGATCTCACAGTTTGTGGGCTTGAGCCCCGTGTCAGGCTCTGTGCTGACAGCTCAGAGCCTGGAGCCTGCTTCGGATTCTGTGTCTCCCTCTCTCTCTGCCCCTCCCCTGTTCGCACTCTGTCTCTCTCTCTCTCTCTCTCTCAAAAATAAATAAACACTAACAAAAAAAAATTTTTTTTTTAATTCAACATGGGGGCCGTGGGGGCATATCATCCAGACCAGGCAGTTGGGCCTGGAGGAGACAAACCTTGGGCTAAGTTTTGAGGGATGAAGGGAATTGCTTCATAAAGGAGGGACAGACAGGCAAGGTCTTCCAGAAGAGGGAACAGCATTTCCAGAAGCACATAGGCAAGAGCCAGCATACTGCTGTTATACCTCTAGGGGAATCTGGGCAACAAAATGTAGGACAAGGATCAGATTATTTGGGGCCATTTGTACTAAGGTTAATTTTATCCAGTCTATCACCGAGGAGCCATGAAACTGTGTCTTTCTTATTTAATCAAACAATTAATTGATTTTTGACCGTGTGACCATACCGTCTTAGAATCTTTACATATTTCATTTCATTAGTCTCTGAACAGCAGAATAGCTTTGTCGGAAAGCATTCCTATTCTTTTTTTGTAGCTGAAAAGACAGAGGGTTGGAGAATCTGAGTAAGTTACCTGAAGCCCCTCAGCTACTCAGGAAAGCCTTCGGGATTCAAACTCTGGTCTGAAACTAATGCTCAATATATCGGGTAAGATTAGGTGCACCTACAGGGTGACAGGAGAATGCTAAGCCACCAAGACAGAAGCAAGATAAAAATTCTTTTCTCTCTCACGTAAAAAGTCAGGCAGTCAAGGGGCTTCATGGAGTCATCAGGGCGAGCCTGTCCTGCTTTGCTGCTCTCCCACCTTCCACACGTGGGCTCCTCTTCATGGCTCACGATGGCTGCTCAGACTCCAGCGGACATGCTCTCATTCCAGGCGGCAGGCAGAGAGAAGGGGCAAAAAAGGATGCACTCCTTTCCTTTAAGGACAGTTCCCAGAAGCTGCCTGTGACGTTTTTAACTTTTCCATCAGAAATGAATCACGTGTCATATATAGCTGCAAAGGAGGCTGGTAAAAGTCATCTTTTTTCCGAGGAAGCATGTATCCTGTTAAAAGTTGTGCGTTCTCTTAGTAAGGAGGGATGGCTAACACCCCCACGTCCTCCCCACTGTTCTAGGGTTTCATAGTCTAGTCCCTGCTAAAAACCAGGAAGTATCTCCTTGGCTCTTTCTAGGAAATGTTGACTTAGTCAAAATTTAATGCCAGAAAAGGGCAAGGGCACTGAAGAATAACATGTAGGGAGAGCACAGTGCACAGGGTGAGCATTTCAGACGTAGGTGGCATCTGTAGGAACGGGAGTCTTAGTCCCAACGTCCACCAAGCCTTTGGGTTTTGGGGGAGTAGAGGAGGTGATACCCTATTTTCTTATTTCTATATCTTTGCATGCACTGTTCCCTTTGCCTACAATGCTCTCTTCCCATTTTTTGCTTAAGAAATGACTCTCTGAATCCTGATTTTTTTTTAACGTTTATTTATTTTTCAGACAAAGAGAGAGAGAGAGAGAGAGAGAGAGAGAGAGAGAGAGAGCATGAATGGGGGAGGGGCAGAGAGAGAGGGAGACACAGAATCGGAAACAGGCTCCAGGCTCCGAGCTGTCAGCACAGAGCCCGACGCGGGGCTCGAACTCATGGACCGCGAGATCATGACCTGAGCTGGTCGGAGGCCCAACCGACTGAGCCACCCAGGCGCCCCATGATTTTTTTTTTAATATCCTCAGAATCTAGTACCATGTGCATGACACGTGCAGGTGACAAATAAATGTTGTTGAATGAATGGATGACATGAAGGCAGTGTGGCCACCGTGCACTTGAAGGGGTCTGTCCTAGCTTTCCTAGAAATTAAGAGGTGCTTCTTTTAACCTGACAGCGGTCTATGGTTACCTGGAGCAGAGAACTAATCATTTTGCATCACCTCATTTGCTTGTTTGTGACCCCGCTAAACAGCGAATGCTGTGAGGGCAAGGTAACATACCTTTCAGCTCTTGAGGCCTCAGCGTCTGGCACCGCCCTTGGTATGCCACTGGTGCTCAACCTGTGTTTCTTCTATGAGTGAGTCAACGTGTGGAGGAAGCAGGCAAGTGTCTGTCAGAATCCCGCATCATCACACTGAGAAGGCAGAGCCTTGGGCAAAATCCATATGCATAGACGTATCCCCACCCCAGCTCTGGACTGGAAGAGAGACCATCTGATGGCCCACGTCCTGCCTGAGGGCCAGCTCCTGCGAGGGCTTGCGATGATGCGTGACCCTTGCCGGATACACCTTGTCTGGAGCTCCAAGATGCCCCAGTGTACCCACAGCTCTCCTCCACTCTGCCTTGTGGTGACAAGGTGGTCGAGGTGGGCAGCCTGAGCCCAGGCAGCGATTTCTCCCATCCTGAGCTTTTCTGTTTCCAGTTCCATCTCTGGCCCTAGGCTCTTCTTGAGTCCATCCCTCTGGGTGTTTTGGTTTGTTTGGACATCCATTTCAAAAACACTTGTTCCATATTATGTGCATGGTATTGTCTAGTTGCCATGGTGAAGTCTGCACTGTCAGCCGCATCCGGGAGGACGATACGTCTCCATTGGAGCATGACTTAGAAGGAACTGGGGCCGCGCTGAGTTCCACAGCCAGGGTCTTTGCTCACGACCTCTACACTGGCACGGAGTGTTGATTCACCAAGGGGCAATGCCTTGGTGTCTTGAACACCCAGGCATTATCTTATTTTTACCCTTTTACTGCCATTACTACACAAAGGCAAACACACCCGGGACTTGTAAGAGAAAAGGCAGCATCTCACTCCCCCAGATAGACGTATAACCTTTCCATTTCTGTTGAAGCTACCTTCTGCATACATTCCTGAAATTACAGAAGCTTGGGGTTTGAAATGACTTTAGAGGTTACCGAGTATATAACCCCTTCCATGCTCAAATTTTCTTCTCTGAGAAGCCATGAGTCAGCATATGCCTGAATACCTTCAGCTAAAGAAAACATGGTGCTTTACAAGGCAGCCCATTTCAAGGTTAGAGAGCTCTGACCTTAGGAACTTTTTCCCCTTTATGAACTGAAATTGGTCTTTCTTGACATTTTACCCATTAGCTCAGTTCTTTTGAGCCACCATAACAAATTAGTACAAACCTAGAAGTTTAAAACAATATTTATTTATTTATTTATTTATTTTTTTATTTTTTTATTTTAAGAGGGGGTGGGGAGGAGAAAGGGCAGAGAGAAAGGGAGAGAGAGAATCCCAAGCAGGCTCTGTGCTGTGGGCTCA
The DNA here is from genome assembly GCF_028749965.1 of Puma concolor. Taxonomy (NCBI): domain Eukaryota; kingdom Metazoa; phylum Chordata; class Mammalia; order Carnivora; family Felidae; genus Puma; species Puma concolor. The sequence continues at coordinate 232,192,061 of NC_141667.1, read as the reverse complement.
GTCTCACAAACCGTGAGATCATGCCCTGAGCTGAAGTCGAGAGTCGGACATTTGACTGATGGAGCCACCCAGGTGCCCCCAGCAAGCCGTATTTATTATCTCACATTTTTTGTGAGTTAGGAATCTAGCCATGACTTAGCTGGGTTCTCTGCGGTAGGGTGTCTCATGAGCGTCTCATGAGGCTGCAATCAAGGTGGTAGCTCTGATCGGCGTCTCATCTGAAAGCTTGACTGGGGAAGGATCCACTTCTGAGGACACATCATTGTTGCCAGGCTTCTTTTCCTTGCTGGCTGTTGCCCAGAGGCTGCCCTCAGTTCCTTGCCATGTGGACCTCTCATTAGGGCAGCTGACAACAGAGCAGCTGGCCTCATCAAAGCTAGCCAGGAAGAGAGCCTGTGAGCAAGGCCCAAGTTAGGTTCTCATGTAATCTAATCATAGAAATGACATTACCCTCTACATTAAGGTATTCTATTGGCTACAAGCCAGCTGCTCAAGGGGAGGGGATCACATAGGCCATGAATACCAAGATAGAAGTTCTAGGAGCCCCAGTATCTCATGGGGAAAGAGTTTTAGGGTCAGCACACTGAACTCCAACTAACCACCCTATTCATGTTTTGGAGCAGGCATTCCAGAGATCTTTGAGTATGGTGCATTTTATTTATTTTTTTTTTTTTTAAATTTTTTTTTTCAACGTTTATTTATTTTTTGGGACAGAGAGAGACAGAGCATGAACGGGGGAGGGTCAGAGAGAGAGGGAGACACAGAATCGGAAACAGGCTCCAGGCTCTGAGCCATCAGCCCAGAGCCTGACGCGGGGCTCGAACTCACGGACCGCGAGATCGTGACCTGGCTGAAGTCGGACACTTAACCGACTGCGCCACCCAGGCGCCCCGAGTATGGTGCATTTTAATATGAAATTTATAAATTGGAAAAATTAAGATTTCCTCTCCTTCATCCTCTTCCCCAACAACCTAGTAAAGAGTTTACTCCTGTGCCATCTATAAACGGGGTTTTTTTTTTTCCTTCCTTTCCAGAGGATTGAACAAATAGAACAGCTTTTCATGAAAATAGACTATGAATCAGTGGGCAGAACTGAATGGGTAAGTTGGGTTATGCTTTATAGTCAAATTGAAGATTAGTAAGGAAAACACAAAAACTGTTGGTGCCGAGTATGATATGTCCCTCAGTGCCTTCATCTACTTGAAACTGATCTGAGAGGATATACTTGTTCACAATTTTCAAATTTCATAAGGTCAGGTTAAACTCGGAGTAGTTTAACTGGGGATTTCAGTAGCTAAAGCAAGTTTCAAGAAGAGTGTCCTAAAACCGGAGAATAAAGGATACATTTGTCACCTTACCCCAAAGCAAAAGTGAAACATCTGAGCAAGAAATTTTGTGACGTAATTGGATCAGTTAATACATGTCAAGTGTTTAGAACAGGGACAGTCACAAAGTAAATTCTCAACAAATATCATCATCATCATTATTATTGTTACCTAATTTTGATTGTATAAGAATAAGGAGCTGAGACATCTGCTTTAAACATTCTCTGCCTTTGTGTCTGTCAGTGCCCTTCTATTGTTCCAGGATGAATTAAGTTCTAAAATGACTCCTCTATTCAGACCTGGGGCCAATTCTCCAACCAAATCAATACAAGTGTTTACATTGCCATCTGATTTGAATAGGAAATCAGGATTCCAGAGAAGAGAAAGCTCTAGCGCCTTGGGGCTTTGGGGGCAGTGGAGAGAAAAGAGATGTTCCCAGACCCTACAGGTCCCCCCGCCCTGTGTCTATGACCATAGTTCTTCCCCCTAGGTATACCGCTGAGATTCTAAATGAGGCATATATCCTGGTGGGTGGGAACTGGGCAGTGGGATCAGTAAGGACTCGAGTCTCTGGCCAGCCACTTACCAGTTGTTTGATCTTAGGCAAGCTATGTAGCTTTTCAAAGCTTGGGTTTCCAAATGTGTAAATGGGAAGAACAGTGGTACCTATCTCATACAGGTATCATGAGAATGGTGAGGAAGATCTAGTTTGCGTGGAACATTGCATACTTTCAATCACCACCACCACCATCTTCTTTAGAGAGACAGAGAAAGAGACTGGAGGTGGGGAAGGGAGCCCAAGCTGGGTGACAGACCTCCAGCCCCAGCTGAACAGGCACACCCAATTATTACTCTTGAGTTTTTGGCATACAAATGAACCAGTTTCTACAAATAATTAGGTCGTGTCCAAGAAAGGAATTATCCATACCCTGATGGTAAAGAGAACTTTTGAAAGGAAGAAGGGTAGTAGATGTTTAATGAACCTCCTTTTACCCTCCAGGATGGCTTCTGCACATATCTGCAGCTCGAGTATTCAGAGCAAGCGGATGCTTTGGCCCGACAGAAAGAGGTTTCCTTCCATCTGCCTGCTGTGCTGCTGAAGTTGAAAAGAAGAAAGAGAGTTTCTGTATGTGATTTTCATTTGATAAGGATGCTGAGTGCTCTAGTTTGATTTTATTTGCTATTTTAAACTGCTCTTCAAGTGGCATGATTACAGAAATTGTGTCCTTGAATGTAATATATTCACGTTGTCTTTTGCTAGTCTATAGAATGCAAATAAAATATGATCTCTATATGTAGTACAAGATAATGCTTCATTTTGCTTCTAAAATCAGATGGAGTAATGAATTACACATGATTCCATCATGGAATTTGTCGTATGTCTTAATGAATGACAAATGGAAAAGAATTTTCCTTCTTTTTTTTTTTTTTTCCTGTTAAATGATTATTTCAGTTTAGGTAGCTAGCTATCCTAGGGTTTGTCTTCAGAGAACTTATTGAATCACAGAATCAGAAATTCAGAAGGCAAAAAGCATCTGGGAAGTAGACTTAGGATAGGAATAAAAATGCCTGACCTATTTCAGAATATATGCTCTCTTTAAAGTCTTTATTATTATTGTTATCTCATTCAACAAATAGTTGAGTCTCCGACATAGCCTAGGCTCTCTGCTGGGTGCTGGGGGTATAGAAACTCACCTTTGCCCTCTGGAAACTTATCATCTACACTAGAAGTTCCTTGCAATCTTAAACCCGTTAGGCTGTGAAATAAGCCCGCCCTAGAGAGAGGGAATAAAGGTGGCTCTTTGAATCTATGTAGTAAGTTCTTTCTACTTGAAGGAGAACATCAAATTTTTAAAAACTATCATTTTTTTAAAAAGTTTTATTTATTTTTGAGACAGAGAGAGACAGAGCATGAACAGGGGAGGGGCAGAAAGAGAGGGAGACACAGAATCCAAAGCAGGCTCCAGGCACCGAGCTGTCAGCACAGAGCCCGACGCGGGGCTCGAACTCATGGACTGTGAGATCATGACCTGAGCTGAAGTCGGACGTTTAACCAACTGAGCCACCCAGGTGCCCCTAAAAAACTTTAATTTTAAGCACACCTACTGTCTTATGAAATTGTCCTATTTAAAAAGGCGTATCTTTGTTTATTTCCACTCTTCCGCACATTAGGACAAGTCCATCAGCCGGAAGCCCAGGTGAGTGACAGATGTCATCAGCATGCCACAGTACAACAAACTGATCATAGCGACTGGGTGAGTGTCTGCAGCTCTTCAGTTGGAAGGAAACAGTCGTGGTATGACATCCATTTCCATGTGTGTTTTCACAGCCACGTACACATTTATGGTGTTTAAAAGTCCTGAAGCCCTTTTTAAAAAATGCTGGCACTCATAATATCGATCAAAGCTACTTTGCAAAGTTATGGCCTTGGTTGGCCCATTGCAATGATGTCATTGCCTCAAACACGGGCAAGAGGCCCTCTTTTGGAATACTTCCAGAGTGAAAGTATGGGCCAGATGGGGAAAATATCAGTCTTGTGACCTTTTAGCACATCTTATTTCAGATCCAGCATAATATTCCTATTTTATTATCCACCAAAATTCAGTCCAAAGTGCTCTGGACAGATTCAAAAAAGTCAAATCCCCAGCAAAAAATGATGCTCGTTGCTGAAGAGCCTCAGAAGAATGGGTCTGGGGCTGGGAAGGAAGATCCCGAAGGTTTTGCTCATGGCAATGTAAGGAAAATGAACGGGCACCACCCTGGGCTGCTTGGTTACCTCAGTCATGGCCTGGGCGGAGGGGGTGTGGCCTGGTGGGAAAGAAATTGGGAAAATTCCAAATCAACGGGGAAACAAAAGCAAGTTCAACAGGAGGGTTAGGGGTACAGGGTCGGGGATGGGAAATGTGATCTGGGGCGGAGAGACCGAGGCCTCTGGCTCTGGGGGCAAGACTAAGCGAAGGGGTGGAGCTTGAAAGGAATTCCCACAGCCCCGCCTACTGGGACTCCCCCTGACTCCCGGCAAGCTGGGGGTTCTCTCTTCTCCACCTGATCTCCTCCAGAGGCCCCTGGTTTCCTAGGCTTCAACCATTTTAATGAACAAACAGTTAATGCAACCTCAGATCATCGAGGCTACTAAATACAATTACATTTAATAATGAAAATATATTTGTTAATATATTAAAATGTATTCATATAATTAATATTAACTACTAAAAAGCAATACACCTGGGTGTATACTTTCATCCGTCCCAGTTTGATTTTAAAAGCCATGCTTGATAATGTAATTATCATGTGTTTTGCACACGTAGCAGTTCAGAGATTGCAGTCACCTACTAGAGATTCTGAGCTGACAAATCAGAAGATGAGGCAAGGCTTATGACAGCAGGAAGCCACTTGAGCTGCAGGGCAGGTGAAAAGGAGGTGGAAAAAAGGACATTTCACGCTGAGGGAAAGACAAGGCTTTGGAATTTAGAGAGTGACCCCTGTTTGTTCCATGCCAACAGGTCAAAGCAGTAAGTTGTTTTTCTAACACCCACAGTCAGCTCCAAAGTAGACAGGCTAACAGAGGAAGGAAGGGGTCAAGGGTGCAGGCTGGAAAGGTGGGACATTAGGGGAGCACCGAGTTAACCCCTTAGTCTACAGAAAGAGGCTTGGCCCTCCACTTTGCAGATCTTTATTATATGCAGTAAATAACAGCCCACATTTTGAGCCCTTAGGAAATCCCAAGTCCTGGACTAATCACTTTCACACACGTCCTCCCATTTAACTCTCCGGAAAGACAGGAACTGGTAGGATCCCCATTTTTACAGGTAAGGGGCCGAGTGGTGAGCTGGGATGTAATGCCCCAACTACTGGCCTGTGCCAGCCTCCTGATGGTCAAGGACAGGCCAGGCCGGTTTAGAAGCAGGCAGAAGAGATGCCCTCAAATGGTAGGATAGCAGAGGGAGGCCTCAGGTTCAGCTAGAGGGGTTGCTTGGTATGACAGGTGTTTTACTGATCAGGGGTCTCTGTTTTGTGGAATCCATGGAATATAAAATATGTTTTACAAAAGTGAAGTGAGGAGTGTAAGTTTACTCCAGCTGTGCTTGATCTTTGAACAGAAACCGTGAAATCCAGCTCTATGAACTCTCCAACCTGGAGCCTTACTGTCACATCGGCGGCCTGGAAGCTGTCCCTCTGAGACTGGACTACTGGCAAGAGCATCTCCAGAGCCAGGCGGGCCTCAAGGGGGCGCTCTCACCTGGTCAGCGGGGCCTTCCCTCCTCTCCCCTTGGGCAGTTATGTTCAGTTGTGTTCAATCAGTATTGAATCAGTAAATGTCAGTATCAGTTTCAGTAAATGTCAGGGTTTCCATGCAGCCTGTGGTGACCACATCACACATCACAGTACTGCCCAGGAAGGAGGGCCCTTCTTGCATCTAATAAGGAAAGGGAAGTCTAGAGATGTGAAATGATTCTTAGAGGCATGCAATTATGAATGAATCTGTGTCTTCAATGTGACTGGATTAACTTTCCTGAAACTCGACTCGGACCATGTTAGTCTGCTTTTTAATGGTTGCCAATTCTCTCTCCAAAAATATCCACACCTTTAAGAGAGCATCCAAACCCCCCTCTGCCTTTCCAGCCTTCAGCCCCCCTGAAGCCTCAGGCCTCCCAACCACCAACATAGCTAAATAGAGACGTCTCAAGTTGGGTCAGGCATCGTCACCACCACGCTGCTCCAATGCTTCCCTCTTCCCCAACCACCCATCCCATCATGTTTCTTGAGCACCTACTGCGCATACTCGTTGTTGGATGTAGGACCTGTGCGTGAATGAGACGAGATTCCCAGTGTCGCAGAGTGGGTGGTTCCTACTGAAATCCTACCATTCTTCATGGTCCTAACCTTCGTGGATTCCCCTGATTCTCCTCTGTACCCAAAAACCAATGTCCCCTGGAAGCTTCCCCATCCTTCGGATGTGGTGGTCCCGCGTGTCGCTGGGGCACAGGTCCCAAGTAACTCTCAGGTGGCACCAGTGCCTTCGTCTCTGCTGTGTGCTCTCTGACCCCTGCCCAGTGACCGGCAGGCACATAGCAGGTTCCCAAGAAATGTTTGTTGAGTGACCAAGACAGAAAACTCTTATTTAAGTGGATGAAAGGAGGCTCCAGTTTTGCCTTTTGCTTCCCCCTCTTTCTTTTTCTTCTTCTTATGAGATAGAAGCCTTTTAGATGCTCAACGATTTCAATAAAATATGTCTTTCAGTTCTCTTCTACCAGTCATTTTGTATTTTGAGAAATAGGGAGAAAAGTTGATGGATTAAAAAACATGTTTTTAATGTTTTATTTATTCTTGAAAGAGAGAGAAAGAGAGAGAGAGAGACAGAGCACAAGCAGGGGAGGGGCAGAGGGAGAGAGGGACACAGAATCTGAAGCAGGCTCCAGACTCTGACCTGTCAGCACAGAGCGTGATGTGGGGCTTGAACTCACAAGCCATGAGATCATGACCTGAGCTGAAATCGGACGCTTTACCGACTGAGCTACCCAGGCACCCCTAAAATGTTGATGGGTTTAGAAGAAGTGGTTGGAAAGCAAACTTGTGGCCAAGTGGGTTCTCATAGAACAAAGCAAGGGAGAGAGAACCAGACCCGCCTGGCCTCCCTCTTGTGTAAGGCAGAGCCATCCCCCGGAAGGCCATGGAGCCCCAGCTGTTGGACTGCCCTTCTTCATCCCTATCAGAAGCCCCATTCCTGTGCCAAAGGTGGCCTCTGCCCATAGTTCATGATGAGGGCCTGGAGACTTTCCCTGCACTAAGGGGCCCACATGACCATGGCACCTCATTGAGTTGTGTGTAGTGATTCATTGCCTTTTACCCAAGACATCACACAGTTTCCTTGAAAATGAAAGACTGAGTTGTCACTGCTTTCAAGGAAGGACACTTTGATGAGCAAAGAAAGATGACACCTTGAGGGAACTCATTCGTCCAGGCAAAGAGAGTGCAGCTCAGCAGGCTATGCTTGTCTCTTGCTCCCCTGGTCCCCTAACAAGACATCAACGCCCATCAGCCCAGCTCAGGAAGCTGGGCTTCTCCTGGGATGGATTGGGGACCCTGGGGAAGGCAGGACAGGGTGATGGATCCAGAAGTCAGCCCTTTTAGTTATCTCTGGGGACCTGGCCAAGTCATGTGTTCGGTCTTGAGGTTGGGTGGCTCATGTGCAAAACAGAGATGGTAGTTGTGCCTCCGGGCAGTGTGGTGAAGTCAGAAGGGCACACAACAGATAAAGGCCTTAGCACAGTGCCCAACAGAGCACCTACTCCCTTCTTCTTCTCACCCGATGTGCTGTGAGCCATGAGAACAATGCTTGATGGCCCCCAGGGCTTCTGTCCCCCTAGAGCTCTTCAGACTCCTCTCATTACACTCTGCACTCTCTCTCAACTCTCAGGCTAGCCTCTCTGGCCTCATTCAGCTCCTCAGCCTTGCTCAATACTTTCGCCCTTCAGGGCCTTTGCACATGCTGTTCCCTTTGCCTGAAAGACCTCCACTCCCACCTTTCCCTTCAGATCTGAATTTAAATCTCATCTCCTCTGACCATCCTTTCCTAATGGCCTTACCAAACTATGTCCCCACTGACCTTGTTCATTTTCTTTATTGCACATATTATGGGCTATGAGTATAGATGGTGAATTCTTTGTCTACTGTCACTAGACCGGGAGAGCAGGACCACATCTGTCTTGTCCCCCCTGGAAGCCCATACCTATTGCAGGGTATGATACATGATAGCTGTTCAGTATTTTTTTAAAAAATTGAATAAGCAATCAAAACTTTAGTCTCTTAAATCACATGTCGCTAAGATTCACGTTAGGTTGTCTAAACTCTTCGTGCCTTAGTTTCCATGTCTATAAAATTGGTAAATAAAAGTAGCACCCACTTCATTGGGTTTTTGGGAAGATTTCATGAGACAGGACTTGTCAAGTACATGTCTGGCACACAGAAAGGGCTCTTTAAATTCTGGTTTCCGTCATCATCATGATTAGATGAACTCTTGACAAGAGAGGGCTAAATGGAGAGCACCCTAAATTAATAAAGACTCTAGTCATGAGGACCTTGTTATGCCTCATCACTCCTGGGGCTTGGAAGTGTGTGTGTGTGTATGTGTGTGTGTGTGGGAAGGGGGTCCTTTGCTATGGGCTAGGGATTCAGGAGCTGAACACACAGGACCCCTAGCCTCAAGAAGAGTATAGACCAATGAATCTGAATATGTTAGTTGGCTTGGGCTGCCATAACAAAATATCAGAGTCAGCAGCTTTGACAACAGAAACTAATTTCCTCACAGTTCTGGATGGAAAATCCAAGATCAAGGTGTGAGCTCGTTCTGTTTCTTGTGAGCGCTCTCCTCCTGACTTGCAGATGGCTACCTTCTCACTGTGTCCTCACATGGCCTTCCCGTGGTGTAGATACATGGGAAAGAGAGAGATGTGTGGTTAAGGGCACTAGTCCTATCATGAGAGTCCTACCTTCATGAGTTCATCTAACCCTAATTGCCTCCCGAAGGCCCCATCCCCAAATACCATCACACTGGGAATTAGGGCTTCACCATATGAATTCTGGAAACACAAATATGCAGTTCACAACAGGGAATATTGACTGACATGGGTGTGCACTCTAATCATGGCATCTGTCTCCTGCTGAGAGGATGGAGTCAGTGGTATTGGCCACACACAAGTCGCATCAATGAATGGGGCTGTCTGTCGATGATGTCATTCTCTGACAGCCCCTCCTCTGTTGTAGGGCTGTCCCAGGAGACTAGGAGTGAGGTTCCAGATACTTCTCTGCTCCTGTGAGGTGAAGACTAGTTTTTTTTTTTTCTTTCATTCTCCCTCTGGTGTTTAGCTTTCAGACACACCCAACAAAAAGCCAATTTGAAACAGCACTTATAACCCATTATAACCCCCACAGACTGGGCATGGGGGTGTGTTGGATGGAGATGACCCTATGTATGTCACCCTAAAACCTCACTTAAGAGTTGCTGGCTTGATTCCTTACTGATTCCTTGCTAGGCAACCAGCACATAAACTTTGTATTTTATCTCCATTTCATCTCACCACCCCTTCACACCCAGACCTAATCACTTAGAGCAATATTAGAACCAACATGGTATTTATCATAATATCCTGGGAGAGTAGGGTTCTGGTAAGTACAATGAGAGCTAGTTACAGGGACTGAATGCTCCAGGGAGCATTAATCATGGTGTCTGAGTGCATTTGTGGGAGCACATTGTACACTAATTGCCATGTATGGAGCTCACTCTATCATTACCTTTAATATACAATTTCGCATACAATACAACTTCTATTTTGTTGCTTTCACACCACTGTAGACACACTCTAAGGTATGCTTCAGCCTTAAAAAGTTTAGATATAAAAGTAAAGCAGAAAGCCAAGAGAAATATGTTTGATGAATGATAAATGTATGAGCCTAACAGGACCTTTGAATCTTAAAAGACATTCAATGACTATTTTTTGACGAAGCAAATAAATACAGAAAAAAATCAGTATTTTTTAATCCCAGCTTGATCTACTGCTGATTTGTCTGCTAACCTAGGACAAGACACTGCCCTCCTTACACATAAAAGAAACCAACAACAACAGAAGAAGAAGAAGGGGGAAAACCCACTTTACTAAGGGATGTAACATCAACTTACCTCAGAAGATTTCTTGGAAGAAAAACTTAAGTTTTTAGAGGCTTTTATTAAAACAACATGTCAGTAAAAGACCAAGGAGAGATTGACTTCACTTCCAAAATTAGAGACATTCCGCTCAGTATATGTAAAAAAAGATGTTTGTATTTTGAATACTACTCATAAAGTGAGCCCTGAAATGTAGAATTAAAAAAAACACTATTTTTTCATGTTTGCACCCCAGTGAGGGAGGTAGACAAGCCAACCAATCTGTCTTTACAACTGAGAGTTAAGTGCTGGACAGAGACCTGTGTGAGGTGTGAAGGCAGGGGTCCCACCTGTTTGACTGGAAGCCAACAGCAAAGTCTTTGCGGGGGAGTGACCTTTGAACTGGAGGACAAATAGGTCATGGTCGGCCCAGGGACAGAAAGGACATTCCAGTCCGTGGCAACAGTATGAGTATAGGTGGGGAGAGGGAGGAGTGAGAGATATTGAAGTTTTTGCAGAAACCAATGTACTTTGGAATGAAAACATCTTTTAAGGAAAGAGGGAAAGAAAACATCAGGAAAGACAAGAGATTTGCTAATGGAGGGTCATCTCTGCCCTGCTAAGCACTTTGTCTTGCATCACCAATTCTGTGTGGATTTTATCTTAATAAATATTTCATAGCCTCCTTGTATTCAGTCTTAGAAAAGGAAATAGAACATTATATTGTATACTACAGCCAGCAATGTATTTTCATTTGTGTAGGTCCAACATGGTCAAATAATGGCAATTTCTTCTAATTCAACTTGTTCTATAAAATACACATGAAGCAGGGTGCTTGGGTGGCTCAGTTGGCTGAGTGTCCAACTTAGGCCCACGTCATGACCTCATGGTTCATGAGTTCCAGTTACATGTTGGGCTCACTGATGTCAGCTCACAGAGCCCACTTTGGATCCTCTGCCCCCTCCCCCCCCCCCGCCCCTCCCCCAGCTCATGCTCTCTTTCTCAAAAATGATTAAGTATTTTTAAATAAATAAATAAATAAATAAATAAATAAATAAATAAATGAAATACACATGAAGCTCACAAAACAGAATTTTGGTAGATTATAGATTTGGCTGCAAGAAATATATTACCTCAAATATATTTCTGACTTTTTATTTAATGACAACATCATTTGACTGATTAGAAATACTCTTTGGGGATAATTTGGGTGTCCTTTTTAGAAGGCTTGGATTACTTATATATTTTATTCTATTTTATTTTATTTTATTTTATTCTATTTTATTTTATTTTATTTTATTTTATTTTATTTTATTTTATTTTATTTTATTGTTATAAGAACACTTAACATGAAATCTACCCTCTTAACAAATTTTTTAAGGTGATTATAGGTGCAATGTTACACAGCAAGATCTCTAGGGCTCTATTCATCTTGCTTAAGTGAAACGCTATAGCCATTGACTAGTAACTCCCCATTTCCCCCCTCCCTAACTCCTGGCAACCACCATTCCTTTCTCTGATTCTGTGAATTTGACTACTTTAGATGTGTCATATAAGTGGGATCATGCAGTGTCTCTCTGTGCCTAGCTGATTTATCTTAGCATAAAGCTTTTCTTGCCTTTCATTTTGGTATCACATCCATGAAATCTTTGCTAAGATCAAGGTCATGAAGATTTTCTTCTATGTTTTCTTCTAGGAGATTTATAGTTTCAGGTCTTATGTAAGTCTTTAATCTATTTTGGGTGGATTTGTGTATGATGTAAAATAGGGGTTCAGTTTAATTCTTTTGCATGTGGATATCCAGTTTTACCAACACCAATGAATGGATTACCTTTCCCCTATTGTATAGTCTTGATATTCTGTTTTTGTTTGCTTGTTTTGAGAGAGAGAGAGAGAGAGAGAGAGAGAGAAAACACAAGTGAGTGAGGAGCAGAGAGAGGGAGAATCCCACGAGGGGCAAAGAGAGGGAGATAGGGAAAGAGAGAGAGACAGAGAGAAACAGAGACAGAGAGAGAGAGAGAGAGAGAGAGAGAGAGAGAGAGAGAAGTGAGGCTCACCTGAAGTGGTGCCTTGAACTCATGGACCGTGAGATCATGACCTGAGCCAAAGTCAGATGCTTAACTGACTGAGCCACCCAGGTGCCCTCTTTTGAAGAACAGTTGACCATATATGTGTGGACTCATTTCTGGGCTCTCTATTCTGTTCCAATGGTCTTCATGCCATCTGAAGACATCTCTCTTCATGCCAGTACCATACTGTTTTGATTATTACAGCTTTGTGATATAGTTTAAAATTAAGAAGAGTGATGTCTCCAGCTTTGTTCTTCTTTATTGAGATTTATTTGGTAATTTGTGATTCCATATGAAGTTTTAAATTGTTTTTTCTATTTCTGTAAAATTGACATTGGGATTTTGATAGGGATTACATTGAATCTGTAGATGGCTTTGGGTGTTAAGCCTTCTTTTTTTTTTTAATTTTTTTTTTTAACGTTTATTCATTTTTGGGACAGAGAGAGACAGAGCATGAACGGGGGAGGGGCAGAGAGAGAGGGAGACACAGAATCTGAAACAGGCTCCAGGCTCTGAGCTGTCAGCACAGAGCCCGACGCGGGGCTCGAACTCACGGACTGCAAGATCGTGACCTGAGCTGAAGTCGGACGCTTAACCAACTGAGCCACCCAGGCGCCCCGGGTGTTAAGCCTTCTAATCCATGCACACAGATATCTTTCCATTTGTTTGTGTCTTGTTCAGTTTCTTTCATCAATGCATTATAGTTTTCAGTATGTCAATCTTTCACCTCCTTATTTAATCTTATTCCTAAGTATTTTATTCTTTTTGGTGTTATTTTTAAATGAGATTGTTTTCCTAATTTCCTTTTCAGATAGTTCATTTTCAGTGTATAGAAACACAGCTGATTTCTGCACATTGATTTTGTATCCTGCAACTTTACTGCATTTGCTTATTATTTCTGACTTTCTTCTTTAATGGAGTTTATAGGGCTTACTATATGTAAGATCATAATGTCTGCAAACAGGAACAATTTTAATTCTTCTCTGATTTGGATGTCTTTTCTTTCTTTCTTTCTTTCTTTCTTTCTTTCTTTCTTTCTTTCTTCTTTCTTTCTTTCTTTCTTTCTTTCTTTCTTTCTTTCTTTCTTTCTTTCTTTCCTTCTTATTTTTATTGCCTAATTGCTCTGGGCAGGACTTCCAATACTGTGTTGAATAGAAGTGGCAAAAGCAGGCACCCTTGCCTTGTTGCTGATCTTAGAGGAAAACTATTGAGTTTTTCATTGTGAGTATGATGTGTTAGCATCGGGTTCTTCAAATATGACCTTTGTTACATTGAAGTACTTTCTATTTCTAGTTTGTTCAGAGTTCTTAACACGAAAGGTTGTTGAATTTTGTCAAATGCCTCTTCTGCATGTATTGAGACAATCGTGTAATTTTTATCCTTTATTCTGTTAATGTGGCATATCACATTAATTGATTTCTGTATGTTAAACCATCACTCCATCCCAGGGATGAATCTCACTTGGTCATGGTGGATGATCCTTTCACTGTGCTGTTGGATTTGGTTTGCTAGTATTTTGTTGAGGATTTTTGTGTCTACATTCATCAGGGATAATACCCTGTAACTTTCCTTTTCTGGTAGTATCTGGCTGCCTGTGATATCAGCGTAATGCTGGCCCTGTAGAAAGAGTGGTAAATCTTTTTTCTTTCTTTCTTTCTTTCTTTCTTTCTTTCTTTCTTTCTTTCTTTCTCTTTCTTTTTTTTTGTTTGTTTGTTTGGTGTTTGGGGTTTGGTAGTATTCACCTTTGAACCTTTGAAGTTATCTGGTCCTGGACTTTTCTTTATGGGAGGTTTTTGATTACTGATTCAACCTCCATACTAGTTATAAGTCTGATGTCCTATTCATCCATGATTTTAGTCCTGGTAGGTTTTGTGTTTGTAGGAATTTGTTCATTTTTTTTTTCCTAGGTTATCCAGGTTTTTTGGCATGTATTTGTTCATCATAGTCTTTTATGATCCTTTTCATTTCTAGTTCATCGATTGTCATGTCCCTTCTTTCATTTCTAATGTTATTTATTTGAGTGCTTTCTCTTTTTTCTTGGTTAATCTAGCTAAAGGCTTGTAACTTTTGTTAATATTTTTGAAACACTAGCTCTTGGTGTTGTTTGGTTTGGTTTATTTCTATTCTTTTTTTTTTTTTTTTATTTTTTTTTTCAACGTTTATTTATTTTTGGGACAGAGAGAGACAGAGCACGAACGGGGGAGGGGCAGAGAGAGAGGGAGACACAGAATCGGAAACAGGCTCCAGGCTCTGAGCCATCAGCCCAGAGCCCGACGCGGGGCTCGAACTCCCGGACCGCGAGATCGTGACCCGGCTGAAGTCGGACGCTTAACCGACTGCGCCACCCAGGCGCCCCGGTTTATTTCTATTCTAATACGTCTCATTTCCTTCCTTCTGCTAACTTTGCACTTTGTTCGTCCTTCTTTTTTTTAGCTGCTTAAAGTATCAGGTTAAGTTGGCGATTTGAGATCTTTCTTTTTTTAATGTATATATTTGTCAGTATGAACGTCCCTTTTAGGACTGCTTTCACTGCATCCTATAAGTTTTGGTATGTTGTGTTTTCATTTTCATTTGTCTTGAGGTATTTTCTAATTTTATTTTCTAATTTTTTTTGTTTTTTTACCAAATGGCTTTTCAAGAATGTGTTGCTTATTTTCCAAATATTTGCGTATTTCCCAATTTTCCTTCTGCTATTGATTTCTACTTTCATTCTACTGTGTTCAGAAAAAAAATATTTTGTATGATTTCAATCTTCCTAAGTTGTTAAGACTTGTTCTGTGACATAACATGTGATCTATCCTGGAGAAAGATCTGTGTGTGCTTAAGAATATGTATTTTGCTGCTCTTGTGTTAGATGTTCTGTATATGTCTGTTGGGCCCACTTAGTCTGCAGTGTAATTCAAGTCCTATGTGTCTTTATTGATCTTCTGTTTGAATATTCTATCCATTATTGAAAGGGAAGTATTGACTTTTTTACTATAATTGTATTCTTATCTATTTCTCCCTTCGATTCTGTCAATATTTGTTTTATACATTTAGGTGCTTTAATGTTGGGGACCTATAAACTTATAATTGCAAATATCTCCCTAGTGGATTGACCCTTTTATCATTATATAATATCTTTCTTTGTCTCTTGTGACAGTTTTTGACCTACTGGATACTTTTTTAATACAAGTATGGCCATCCCTGCTCTCGTTTGTTGGCCATTTGCACAGAATATCTTTTTCTATTCCTTCATTTAAGCCCATGTGTGTCCTTAAATCTACAGTGAGTTTCTAGTAGACAGCATATCATTTTTTTATTCATTGATGGGGGAGTTTAATCCACTAAAATTTAAAGTAATTATTGATAGGAGGGATTTACTATTGCCATTTTATTGTTTTGTTAGTCTTGTCTGTCTTTTCTTCTCTTGCTGTCTTCCTTTGTGTTTTGTTGCTTTTTTAGTATTGATATCCCTTGATTCTTTTCTATTTTTCTTTTGTGTAACTTCAATAGGTAATTTTTATGTGTGGTTACCATGGGGCTTACATAAAATATCTTATAATGATAACAGTTACTTTTTAGCAGGTAACAACTCAAGTTCAATTACACACAAAAACTCTACACTTTAACATAGTCCCACAAACACACGTTATGTTATTGTTGTCACAGTTTATTTTTATTCATGTTGTTTAACTTAATGCAGTTTAGTTATAGTTATTTAGAATACTTTTGTCTTTTACTTTTATGATAGAATAAAAAGTGATATAGTCACCACTATTATAGTAACTCAGCATTCTGCATTTGTCTACATATTTACCTTTATCAACAAATTTCCATTTCCGGGATCTGGATGTACATTCACTTCTCCAGATTTGAAAAGTATTTAGCCATTGTTCCTTAAAAAACAAACAAACAAACAAAAAATTTTTAATGTTTATTTATTTATTTATTTATTTATCTATTTATTTTTGAAAGAGAAAGAGACAGAGAGTGAGCAGGGGAGGGGCTGAGAGAGAGGGACACACAGATCCAGAGCAGGCTCCAGGCTTTGAGCTGTCAGCACAGAACTCCAACTCATGAACCATGAGGTCATGATGGAGCCAAAGTCAGACACTTAACCAACTGAGCCAACCAGTCGCTCCAGCCATTAATTCTTTAAATGAACTTTCTTCCTTTGTCTCTCTTCTCTTTCTGGAACGCCTATAATTTGTATATTGGCCCACTTGATGGCATCTCATGAGTCCCTTAAGTTTTCTTCATTCTTTTTTATTTTTGCTCCTCTGACTGAATTATTTCCAATGACCTGTCTTTGAGTTTCCTGATCTTTTCTTCGGCCTGAGCTAGTCCGTTTTTGAACACCACTAGTAAATTTTTCGGGTCAGTTTGGTTCTCTTCAGCTCCATGATTTCTCCTAGGTATTTATTTATTTATTTTTTTAAAAAAAATTTTTTTTTTTCAACGTTTTATTTATTTTTGGGACAGAGAGAGACAGAGCATGAACGGGGGAGGGGCAGAGAGAGCGGGAGACACAGAATCGGAAACAGGCTCCAGGCTCTGAGCCATCAGCCCAGAGCCCGACGCGGGGCTCGAACCCACGGACCGCGAGATCGTGACCTGGCTGAAGTCGGACGCTTAACCGACTGCGCCACCCAGGCGCCCCATCTCCTAGGTATTTAAAAAAATATATATCTTCTGTCTCTTTTTTGAGATTCTCACATTGGTCTCTTGACCTTGATGAGCATCTTTATGACAGTTATTTTGAATTCCCTATCAGGTAAATCATATAATTCCACTTTATTAGGGTTGGTTTCCGGACATGTATCTTGTTCCTTTGTTTGGAACATATTTGACTGATTCTTTATTTTCCTTGGATTTTTGGGTTGGTGTCTGCTCGTTAGACAAAGCAGGCATCTTTTCCAGCCTTTACAGACTGCTTTCACAGGAGAAGATCCCCATTAATCAGCTTAGCCAGGGATTCTGAGTTTTTCATTCTGTAGAGGGAAGCTGAGAGTTGAAAAGTTGGGATGCTGGACACACAAACCAACCCTTTCCTCCCCTGGATGAAGCTGGGAACAAGGGGGACCAGCTCTTCCTGGTCATACAGTGTTGAGCCACAGGCAGAGATTTCTTGTGAGATGTTTTAAGCCTCCCTACCGGCTTCAGTGAGCCTGCTTTCATACTCATCCAGGGTGCCAGAGACTTTCAGTTAGTTTCTGGATTTCTCACAAAGGAAATCTGTCTGTGGGTTGTTGCTGAACTAGTGTGTCTGTTGGGGGGAAGGAGGGCCCAGGGCTTTGTACGCCACCATTTTGTTGACATCGCTTCAGTGCATATTTATTTTACTATTTATTTATTTATTTATTTAATTTTGTTTATTTTTGAGAGAGAGAGAGAGAAAGAGAGAGAGACAGAGTGCAAGTGGGGGACAGGAAGAGAGAGAGGAGACACAGAATCTGAAGCAGCCCTCGGGCTCTGAGCTGTCAGCACAGAGCCGGACACGGGGCTTGAACTCACGAACCGAGCGATCACAACCTGAGCCGAAGTCGGACACTTAACCGATTGAACCACCCAGGGGCCTCGCAATGCATATTTTAAATAGATGTTGAAGGAGACTCACTCTGGTAGAGAAACGAGGGATGGATTAGACTGGGTTCAGAGAGACTGATAGAGTATTGCAGAAATTCAGGTGCCTCAAGTTCATCGTCTGTAAAATGGGTTTCTTCTGAGGATTCAATCAATGAATAAATATAAAGCCCTTGAACTGGTGACTGGCCTATAATAAGTACTCAATAAGTAGCCGGAATTATTATTATCATCCATATGACAAATGCCAAAGGTAACCAACAGATGAGATGGAGAAGAAAATGACTCGAGTTTTGCAGAAGGCCACGTAAACTGGGCTTGTTACTGGTTGGAGGTGCGGGCCCAAGGGCCCCTGAGCAGAGGCCACTCCAAGTCTGGGTAGCTGATGGAGCCTTTCGCCACCACTCGGGGACTAACACAGGCATTTGGTTTTGCTCAGTTTGGGGGAGATAATCATTAAGGTCCCTTCCATTCTTTCCTCCTCACCCCCTCTCCAACATCACCTCTGTTGCCATAAAGGACAAGAACCAGGATAAAGGAGAGGCACGGAGGAAAGGGTCTCAAAAGCGCCGCCTGCTTGACCTCTGAGCCCACTTGGGAATCTCAGATCCGCTGCCTTTGCCCGTCGGGTTTTCCTCTAAGTCCTTTCCTGAAGGACTGAAGACCTCAGCTCCAAAGAGCAAACGTTTGTTAAGCCTGTCGTATGCAGCGGTCCTTACAGAAGTGAAATGATGAGTAAGGAATGAAGATTAAAGGAATGGAAGGAGGGAGAGGTGAGTACAGCTGAAGAAAAACACGACGCCACACCAGCGGAGCTCACTCTCAATTCATGACTCTGAAGCTCAAGTGGTCCCTTGAGACCCCAGACAGGCATCTACAAGCCCCAGGCACACTCATTCCAACCTTGTTCCAAGCCTATAATTTCATTCTTTCTCCTTCCTCCTCAAATCCCCATCAATCCCTCCCTTATCCTCACCTTCGCGCGTGACCTGTTTCTTACCTTACAGTGAAAATTTAAGCAGTAGTGTCTGTAGGCCAGACGCTATTCTGGGTTCAGGGAACCCGTCAGTGTACAAAATAAGTAAGATTTTCTGCCCTTAAAAGATGTTTCCATTCGAGTGGCGGTGGGGGGGGGGGACGATTGACAATAAAAAATAAATACTGTAAATAAGCAAGTGATACGGTATTGTTAGAAGGTGATAAGTCCTATGGACAAAGAAAAGGTAACGCCCAGGATATATGTGTGTGTATCGATGGGAATGGAGGGGGCTGTCAGTTGCAGCATCGGGTAAGGTGGTCAGAAGCGGCTTCAACGAGAAGGGGACCTTCAAACTGAGACCCAGAGGAAGCGAGGGAGTGAGCCAAGGAAGCCAGGGGGATACCTGGGAGACAGCAGCGCAGACCATGGAAGAGTGAAGCAAAGGTCTGGAGTGAGACGTGCCCCCTCGCTCTGCATATTCAAGGACTCACAGCATCCTGTCCCTGGGCCTCTGCTACGTGCCCATGAGACCATCGCTGCCAGGCTTCCCGTGACTATTTCTCACTGGTCTCCATGCAATGACCTCCCAAGAGGCAGATCTTTTCCCTCTTTGGAGTCTTCACTGTAGGTCTCTGGTTCGCCTACCCTCACTGCTCCTCCCTCTCCTTCTTCCTCCTCTCCGCCCCCCCCCCCCCCCCACCGCCCATGCTGAGAGCCCCTCAAGGGCTACCCTCGGCCTTCTCTTTATACCACATTCCCTCATTAAGTCTTGTCTTTTCTTCAGTGGGTTCGGCCGTGATTTAAAATCTACTTCTCGACACCTGCTCTCTAAATGCTACATTCATTTCCTTGTGGATAAGCTACGGGCCTTTCGAACTTGACGCGGCGACATTACAACTGCGCTGCCTTCAAATTCTGCAGTGGTTTCCTGTCTGGATTTCAGCCTTCGTCATTCAAATTGAGAACCTCGGAGCTCCCTGTGGTTGCTTTTTCTCTTCCTCACCTTCCACTTCCAGTCGCCGACCGGTTCTTGTCCCTTCTCTCCTCTCATTTCCGCAGTCACTGCCCCGAGTGAGTCCTCACAGTTTCTCACGTGTTCTAGTTAATTGGCCCACTGCCTGCAGTCTCTCCTCTTTGCATGTTGGCCCACGAGCTCTGGGCGGATTTGATTGGGCTCTGCTCTGCTCGGTCTTGAACAAATCTCAATGGTCAAGGCCTTTTGGGACACGGACACTTGCCATGTGATCTGAACTCGCTCCAGCTTCCTCGAGGTATGAACGTGATGAACATCACTATCGCTTTCTGGTTTTCATCCAAGACGGCTCTCGCAAGACATGGTTCATCCCATAACAGCAGTCTCCACGATGCTCCGGGTGAAACTTCTCACAGAAGTGACAGAATCCCAGCTACCCTTCAACGCCTTAACACACTCCGTTTGCTTCCGGTCAAGTACGTGCTAGATAAAAATGACCTGCCTGCTCCCCTTAGCTGGGTTATGAAGTGGGAGCGCTGCGGATCTAATCACTCCATTTCTGGAAGGCGGATGTCTAGAGAAGAAACTAACATCATAACTAGAGACCTACTTTGCCACCTAAAGGAAGGCACGGCTTGGCCCCTTGTGGACAGCTGTCATCGGTTCCAGTCTCCCGGAACACCTTTCATAACTGGGAGCTGATGATTCTCACCATTTTAAAGCGGAAAACTGGATTGGCGTCTAGGCTTTCTGTATTCCAGACAGAAAAATGTATGGAGTTGGTAAGATCATTAGGATTTAGAATACCAAGACTTGTCAGACATGGACTCACTTATCATACATAATACTTGGCAATTTAGGAAGTTCAAAGAAACAAAACCTGGAGCCAATCCAAACGCTGCAGGGTACTTCTAATTTCCTGGCTCCCCTGGAAAGAACAGGGGCATATGCTGAGTTTCCCCAGCTCCGGGGCCCCGTCCTAAGCACTGTCTGAAAACTGCAGGTTATTAGACGTGACAAAAATGCTCTCGTGAATCTTTCAGCCGAAGTCCGTTGGCTACCACTCTTCTCTGCTACCCCTAACTCCCAAAGGAGAGGTTTCTTTTACGGAGACCAAAACACACCCACCGATTAGCCAGAGAAATTTCTGAAGCAGGAAGGAAATTATCGGTCTTAAATTGGACCTCTTTGCATCTTAAAAAGAAACCAAAGATAGCCTCTTTGAAAAACTCAATCCTTCTAGATTGTTATCACCCGTGGCTGCTGCTGTTACTGCCACAATGAAATGCTTCAGATGCCTTGAATTCCAGGAAATCTGGTCTCTTGCCAGAGCTGCGGAGTGAGATGATTAATTTCTGGGCTCTGATACTCAGGACGGATGTGTTTCTGGGATTTTTTTTTTTTTTTTTTTGGCAGAAATACCGCTGGAGTCTAGCTCTCTTAGTGAAGTCAGCGATTTGATTCCTTGAGGCAGGCCCCGGGGCTCCTTCCAGAGTGAGCCACAGCAGACCAGAGATCTCCAGGCAACTCTTTCCTTTTTTTTTTTTTTTTTTTTTCCAACGGTGGTCTTATTGTTGTAAGAACAATAGGCCAATATTCAGGGGCAAAGATTTGTGAAGGAGAAGCCAGGGACACCCACAGTATGTTTCCTTTATTTTAATGTACTTGGGATAACTAGCAAGTGTGAATCTCAGTCCGTAACTTTGGGTGTGTGCCTCAGGGCCTTTGCATTCTCCATTATCTCCTCCAGGGGCATCCTTCCCTCCTGAAATCTGTGTGGCTCAGTCCAGTGTCACCCACTAGGAGAGGCCTCTCTGATCACCCTACATGCAAATGCACTCTCCACATCACCCCACCCCCAGACCCAGAATCCCTTATTGTCCTTACCCTGCTTTATTTATCTTCATGGCAATTATCATTACCTGCCATAGGCTGTATTTATTATCTGTCTCCTTATCAGAATACGAGCATCTTAATGGCAAGAACTTTATCTATTATATCTCACTGGCCTAGAACAGGGCTGAGAATGTGGCGTATATTTAATATATATTTATATTTGAAGAATGAAGGAATGAGTGGGTTCAGGGGACTACCTAAACTATCACAGACACTGTGTTTGACATCATCATGCATTCAACTGGAAGACAAATCCCAGAGTGGGCGAGGTGGCCTCTGAGTTTGGCTGAGGCTCAGAAAGCAGAGAGGCCACACGTCATGGGAAACCTGGGACTGAGGAAAGGAGTCCTGTGGCCTCCAGGACAGGCTGTGGCATTGGCCGAGGCTGGTCACGGCATGGGGCTTGGAGGCCAAGCAGCCAAAGGTGAACGAGGGCCACCGAGCAATCAGGGTGGTGTGCAGGCCAGACCTAGTGCACCCGGCTAGTGCCGGACTGTCCTCCCGTCCATACTCGTGACGATGAGCAGACCACAGAGAGCTTTATAAAGGATGCTTTCTAAGTAAGTACTTCCAAAGACATATGCCAGGCACTGTTCGGGTGCTGGGGATAGGGGAGTGAAAGAGACGGGTGAAAGCTATGTTCTCAAGGAACTTCCATTCTAGTGGAAGAGGTGGCAATATGCAAAATCAGTGGGTAGTATGTTAGCGAATAAGGACTGAAGAGATGAAGTGTAGCACAGAAGGGGCTGGAAGGGCAGAGCTCACCAGGCGCCAGTGGAGGAAGGACTTGAAGGGAGAACAGCCATGAGCCACGAAGTTTCCAGGCCAGGCCGGCGGCTGTGTGGTGGGACATGCCTGGAAGTATATGAAGGCATTAACCACAAAGATCGGTGTAGCTCATTATGGGCCCAACGCTGTTCGGGCCAGAACCCTCGCCCTGGCGGAGCCTGGCTTTGAGACAATAAACAGCCAATATCTGATTACGTAGGACACACCCAAGTGGTAAGTGCTGTGAAGAAAAAAAGATCAGATAAGGGCATCAGAAATTCAGGGTGGTCACATGCCTGCACGTTGGGCGGAGTCGGGATCATCAGCCTGAAGAGATGGGGGTAAAGCCCTGACGCTGATAAGCGTGTTTGCCGCAGGCACACAAGCAGGTGGCCGGGCCTGAGTCTGGGGCTCTCAAACCTGGGGTGACCACTGTCAAGTGCAGCTGCTGGAAACATGAGGACCCCGAATTTCCACCGGAGGTCACTGCAGTTTTGTGTGAGGTGGGATGAAAGCCTGATGGGAATGCCTTCACATGGGAACTGGAAGAGAAACTGAGGCAGCAGTATGAACCCCTGTCTCAAGTAACTCTTCTGTAAAGGGAAGCAAAAAACTGGGGTGATAGTTGGAGGCGCCAGGGGATCAAGACAATTTTTTTTTATAATTTCCCCCAATGAGAGAAATAAGAACATGTCCGTGTGCTGATGGGAATGATCCAGAACATGGATAAAGCAGGAGAGAAAGAGGGGAAATGCTGAGTGACAGCCTTGGGTGGGCAAGAAAGGATGGGGTCCAGGGCGCACGTGAGGGGCTGACTGCAGGGAGGAGCTGGAATTCATCAGCGGGACCCAAGAGAAGGCCGAGGGGGTGGGTCGGGGTGCAGGTGAACGTGTGCGTATGTGATGGGATCCGGTAGAGGCCTCTTGTAAGGGGTTCCATTTTCTCAGTGACTTAGAAAGCAAGATCGTGATCTGAGAATGGGAATTGGGAGGAGGTGTCAGAGATTTTCAGACAAAGGAGGAGGTAGGGAAACGGTCCTGGAGAGCGGGAGATGAAGGATGGCTGCCAGGAAGCTCTGAGAACTTATTTGTGGTTTGTGGTCATGAAGCCGAAGCCAGCCCGCTCGGCACAGTTGTGCGGTTTGTCTCCAGCCACATTTTCATGCACGGGGTGGGGGGCAAGTCAAACTGAATCAGGGGCAGGCTTGTGCCAAAAAAGAACAATAAAAGAGAAAGTTGAGGGCACCCACGTGAGGAAGCGGTTGTGGCTGACCGCGGAATCTAAGCCACGCATGACGGAAAACGAGGCACGAAAGGGTCCGTGGACAGTGGACGGTGAAAATGTGTCAGGATCGACGGACCGGAAGTCCTGGAGTTAGCCTGTGTGAACAGGCTGAAAAGACTGGAGGTAGCCTGTTTGATGCTGTGATTCTGGAGGGTCGCAGTTATTACGAATGCCTAAATCGAGGAAGGGTATGACCGTGCCAGTGAGTAGAAGACAGAACCGTTGTAAGGAAATGAGAAATCGGTAGACTGGATGGATGATTTATGATTGACATTATCTCCCAAGGATTATGGAAAGAGCAGTGTTGGGGAGGATGACAATACGGAAGGAGGCTAAATTCTACCCTTTAAATCTGTGAGGCAGACAGAAATTTTCTTTTGGTCCAAACAGGTCTTTTTGAGAGCCTAGTAGAGAGCCTCAGATCTTTGTCTTCTTGAGGGATCTGTATGACCTTCTTTCTTTCTTTTTTGTATAATTTACTTAACTTGCCGACTGTTTCTGGCATTTTCAGTGTTGTATGTGGGCTGATTGCTAGGAAAAGGTACGTCAAGTCTCTGCAGGTGAATATGGCTGCATAACAGGAATCCCTTGGCCAAGGAGAACTTGACTCCCTACTATCTTTGTCACTTCTTCTCTGAGTCGAAAATTGGTCCATAATTGAATATTTGCAGAAATAACCTTAACAAGAAATGTGAAGATAGAGAGGTAACCTTTCTAAAAACGTGAAAGAAAGCCCAAATAAATGGGAAGTGACTATGTTCCTGGATGGGAAAATTCAATACTGTGAAGATGTCACCTCTCTCCAAATTAAATGTCAAATTCAATGGAATGCCAATCAAAATCTCTATGAGATTGTTTTGGAGCTCAAGAGGTTGATTCTGAATTTCATCTGGAAGAGTAAACATGGGAAAATGGCCAAGAAATGTTGAAAAAGGACGATGGGGGAGGGACTTGAGCCATCTGATATTAAAGGATCCTATTAAGTTACAGTAAATGAAAGAGATAAGATACTGTTGTAAAGAGACAAATAGATTGATAATAGACCTATGTTTATACGGAAAGTAGTATTTGATAAACCAAGCATTTCGAATTAGTGGGAGAACAATGTAACAAAGAACTCTTGGCTATATATTTAGGGGAAAAAAATTAAGTCTTCGTATCACGGTATACATAAAAATAAATGCCAGATAAAGATCTAAATATTTTTGAGGTGGGTAGTAGAGGAAAATATAAGTGAACATCTTAATAATAATCGGGGTGAAAAAAGTCTTTTGCAAAAGCAGGACTCAAGAGACAGCAGTCGAGAAGAGATGAAAAAACGGATCTGACTTCAAAGCTCGAAGACCATTTCTTTTACTAAAAACTTCCAGGAGAGACAAAAATGCCCTCATTGGTGTTGTTGTGTATTAATAACCACATTATCTAAAAGAGGATTTGGGAACGCTCCTAGCAATGAGTATAGAATAGAAGATAATACACATGTGTATATGTGAATGGGGTTAAGACAAAAAACACATAGAAGGATAAAGTCAGTGAAGAAAATATCCTCCACAATATCCCCGAAGAATACATTTCTTTTTAAACTTCCCAGAAGCCAGAAAAAAGAGGGAAACAACATCCATTGGCAGCTTCATAGTATCTGTCAGATAACAATTAAGGTGTTTACGAGACGCGCAGATTTCTGGTACTGACGCAGAGAGAAAGGTCTCTAGTAGGTCCCTTCCTGCCTTTGGAAATACAAGAACAGTAAATAAACCCGATATAAACTGATGAACTGTTCGCCAGATTTAACGTGACCACATCATGCCAAACAAGCCTTGCAGTGGGGACGTTGGTGTTTCCCAGATACGGGTGGGCGCCCACCTCTTGCGGCCACACGGCCACGTCACTGGTTTGGACAAGAAATCCAACCGCACCACGCATTTTGTGATGTTTGCCAACAAAACTGAAGATTCGAGGGGTCACGGGGAAAGGTCCCGCCCTCCGTCCTCACCACCTCCTCCTACTCGGCCTCTTCATCCCTCCTCCCTGCCGCGGGCGCGCGCTCCTCCTGCCGTAAGCCCCCTGTGCTCAAGCCTTCCTCCACCGGGCAGTCACTTCCCTCTGCTGGTCCTGGCACCTGCCAGAGCTCGCCCAAATCCTTGGAGCCAGCCATCTACCCAAAGCGGGACTTGTCACAATTCCCGTAAGAGTCTGGCCTCTCTTTACGCACTCGGACTGGGGAGCCAGTCGTCCCCCCACACTCCCTCCAGCTCTCACCTGACAGGAGGGATCCCTCCCATCCGAGAGGTCCCTGCCACTCTTTCCAGGCTGGCCGACATGGTTTAGAGTCAGCATCACCGAGGAGCACCTCGTCACAGCCCTCGCTCAGCTCCGCCACCGGCTTTATAAATAAGTTTCTTATTTTAATTATGAAGCTGCATGGTGGAAGCAGGCGATTACATGAAGAGAATCTGAAATCACTTCTGATCTAGGCGAGGTCACCAAGTGCCTATTTCCAAGACGGTTCTACAAATAGAACACGGGCATGACATAATGGACATTTGTCAGAATCTACCCTCCCCCCCCCCATCCCCGAGCTTGTTGTTCTTGGTGTCTGAAGATGTTTTCTCTTTACATTCTCTGCTTCAGTTACGAGGACTCTGACAAGTGCCCGATTCTCTACGGCGACGATCAGGTAGGTGTGGAGGGTGGAAGGAGGGCAGGAGACACTCAATCGGAGGCCAGAAAACCGTCTGCCTTTCACTCGGGGAGAAGCGAGGGGTGGGGGAAAGGAGGGTGGGAGCATCTCTGTCTCGAAGCTGAGACAAAATGAAGAGGAAAACAGACGAGGAGACCCAGCCGTATGTCGAATAAATAAAATACTAAGAGGTAACATACATGAAGTGCTCACTTACATGCCTGGGGTTGTCCTCAGGGCTTTGCACCAGATCCGATCAGTTCAGACCGCAGGGTCATGCTACGGTTGCCGTTTGTGAGAATGGAGCAACTGAGGCACAAAGCGGTGGTGCAGCTTTCAAGCGTAGCATGTCACCACCCCGGGAGGTGACAGACTGGGATTCGAACCCACTCAGTGTGAACCAAGCCTGTGCATTGAACTGCTATGCTTTACTGACTCTCGTGTAAAACAGAAGGGATGTTCCAGGTAATGGTGTGAAGAAACAGCACTGGAATGGAGTAGTCGCTCTGAAAGCATCGCTGTCGGAGCGCAGGGGGACAGTGGCACATCTGGTTTGCCTCCCGTTGGGCACCGGGGGCTCTTGCTAATCAGGGGCCGGGAGGGAGGATGCCCTTCTGTGTGTTTTGTTTGACCATCAGAGATAAGGTTTAAACGCAGATTCCCGGGGGAGAGGAGACAGAGTGCTGTAAACACAGCTAGGTCGAAGGGTCCAGTATCCCAGGATCTTTCTGAAGAAGTGTTAGCAAGGGCCAGGGGACCACCACCAGGGCTTTAGGTCCTGAACGGAACCGAGCAAGCCGGAGAGAGGAAGGCAGATGGGACCATCGCGGACACCGAAATCCAAGAGCTCCCAATTTCTCATTGTGCCCAGGAGTTGCCTTACTCTCGACTTTCCCCTAACGCCTTTTAATGCTGTTTTTTTCAAAAAACGAGGAGCGGGTGAGAGAGCAGACGGGCCCTGGTGCGGAGACCTCCAGCCCACAGGCCCCCACGTGGCGGGAGCGGGGAATGATCTGCGCGCTGCTCACCTGTAGGGGGCGCCATTCACACGGACTAGGAGGTGAATGGTGTGCCTGGATTTATGCTGCACGGCCTCTCCCGGGCCTGACATTCCTCAAAGGGACGCGGACACCGGGACGGAGTGCAAGAGGGAAGCACCCCACCCCCACCCCCACCCCCACCCCCACCCCCGGCCGCGGGGTCAGTCGTGCCCCTGTGGTCCGGAGCCCCAGGCGCCTGGTAAATCGGGCTCCGTGGCTCTGCCTGTCTCCTTGCTGCAGTCCTGGGTGCGGTCCAGCCCGGCGCCTGTGGCGACGGTCCAGCAGAAGCCAGGAAGGCGAAGCCGGGGCCGATCCGGGCGACACTGCCTGTTCATTAGAATGCAGGTTCATTGGCAAAAATGCAAATGATTCATTTCACTTCATCCTTCTGACAGACTGTGCTGGTAGCAATAGCTGGCTGCTTCCCTACACCTGTCACTGCCGCGGCGCTGCTCACTTTGTGTAAAAGGCCTGCCACACTTCAGGTGTATATATAGCAACCAACCCGCGGCGCAGCCCGCCTGCGGGAAACTCGATCATTCACTGCCCCCTAGTGGACTAGATGCGAATGAGCCAATTCGCTGCGGTCCTTTGAGCTTCTCTGCAAATCAGAGTTGCATTTTATGGCAGGAAGAGTTTGCCGGAGTCTGTCTGTTGCTGCTGCTAGTGGCTCAGGGTCTTAATTAACAGCACTTTAATAAGATAAAATGTCAGTCGTGGAGGACTCTTCGTGGAGCTATATTTGAATGTTAAAAAGCCACGACGTTTTCAAAAAATGTTTGAGTCCTCGTTTGATGTTTATTTAACAAAAAAATCAAATTTTCTTTAGGCTACAAAAAAGGCTTACAGTGAATGTAGCACTAAAGAGTTCGTGCTGTCATCCAGCAAAGCCATCAGCTGTACCTGAGAGAGAAGGGCGGTTATTATAAAGCAGAAGCACGGGCCTGACTTTTCACCCAACCATCCCCTGGAGGTCACCTATTGAGGACCTAGCGTTGAGGACCCAGTCACACTCAGCATAAGGGAAGCCACCTTTGCAATCTGCTGACAAAGGCAAGGGGAGCTTGGTTCGCTAACGTCATATTACCAAGTCTCTCTTGATTGTCCTTGGACTTCTTTTGATTGTTGCATCTAGCCCAGGCTTATGGCTTAAGGATCATTTGATAACATTCATCAATGTTATTTGCATGCAGCAAATTAAGAAACCTGTTTCTTAAAATTAATAATCCACTTTTATACCCTTTCTGAGCTGTTTCCTCATTGCAAGGACTTGAACAGCCTTGTAATTATCTCTGAGTTCAGTGACTTCATTGCTCTGAACTTTTGGCATACCTACTACTGGAATATTCGAGATACTAGAATAACTCCCTTTCCATAGCCCGGACTCTTGCCATAAAGACCTCCATTGGTATAGTCTAGGCCAACCATGCCCAAGTGCATCCTTGTGTATGGATTAGCTTCTCACTTACGCATCTAGAGTGATGTTGGTTGGAGAATGGAAAAAAAAAAAAAATTGTCCCACAAAGCATTTGCTGTACTTTGTGGTACAGATGAGGAAACCGGGCTCAAATGGTTACAAAAGAAGTAGCATCTGGGTGAGACGGGCAGAGGGATAACGCTAGACCCTCCTGTAGGACAGCCTTGTTCACTTGACTCGTTTATTTCAGGCTGACTGTAGGGTCAACACAGCCCTGACGATCGGAAACTTCCAAGAGAGAAAAATGTTGGTGAGAAAGCTTTGGTGGATGGGCACAGGGCAGGACTCAAATTTTTCCACCCCGTGTAGCTCAGAAACAGCAGGAAGTGAAACGTTTCGGAGTGCTTCCTCGGCAAACTGTAGTTTTCCTCAGAATGTCACAGAAAGCGCTGCTGGTGATTCACCAGGTTAAACTTTTCCTCCTGAGTCAGAAGCAAGAGGAAGCTGCTGTCGAGGGTGGAGGCCCAGCGGCTTGGGGCGGAGGGGAGGCGGGGTGGGGAGGCTTGTTGACTAACTGGTCAGAACATTCTAGCCAGGAAACTCGAATAGCTTGCTAAAGAACACAGGGAAATGAAACCCTCACTGTGGAAACTTTCAATGCAATAATAAAAATTAAATAGGCTTGTGGTATAACTTACCAGAGAGAAATAGGTTAGTGGAGCTGCCTTCCTGTAGGTCCCCATTACAGCCCAATGAAGTTCGATGCTTGCCTATTAAAGTTGGGCAAACTGCCCATCAAGTGGCCCCATTTTACCCGACCTGCTTTACATCAGTCGGTCAACGCATGTCATAGACCCAGAGGCCCCAGGACTGAGTGGTCATCTGGTCTACCCCTTGGCCTCTCCAGCCAATGTCCCTGATATCGTCTCTAAAGAAATGCTTGAGTCAGGGTTGAATTAAGTGTCAGAGGGAGAGAGAAAGGGAAGCAGAGTGGGGTCACGGGGCCAAGCTAAGAATATTCTTCCGGCGGCCTTGGGAATTTTACAACCGAACCAGAAGAATCCAGATGAACCGCGTGTGAAAGGACTTTCAAGTGCACATAAAGGAAACGCACACAGAACGCGACCAATATTTCTGCTTCCTAGGCTTTGTCGCTTCGTCCTATTAGGGTCACCTGGCTGCGTATCCCCGGTAGGCAGGCGGGGGAGGTGAGGTTCCGAGCGGGCCATCCTTCAGCCGAGAAGCTGGCTTTTCCTGAGGCTTCGGCACGCCGGGCTGCCCCGTCCTCCCCAGCTGGTCTCCGGCCAAGCTGCCTCCCCAGCCAGGCCGAGCGGGGTTTCTGTGGGGGTTCTGAGCTGCCGGGGCTGCGGCTGCGGACGGCTGGTGCAGGGGCGATAACCTGGCCTTTCCTGCTTCAGTCTAGACAGATGCATGATTGAATAAAGGATTCATCCAAGCCCTGTGTCACATTGGCCATCTGGAAAGTAGCCAACCACTCATTTAGCAAATTGCTCTGTTTAAATGCAGCTGCTGTGTCTCAGCGTTTATGCTACCAAGACAGATCGCGTGATTCCTCTGCCTTCATTTATCTAAGCCGTTCCTCTCAATCTGCCAGGAACTTAAAAAGGCTGTTAATGCATGACAAGGCACTTGACCCACATGATTTCCAAACTGAGAAGGAGCATCCGTCTTGTGCTGGGTCGTCCTTTCCTCAAAAGCAAGGGCACCTTGTCTATGCTCCCTCTCTTAATGAAAGCTGCCTTTATTAAGAATCCCATTAAGCTCCGCAGCGCCCAGCTCTCCAACACTGTAAATATTACCCTTTAGAAACGGGTCCAGAGGCCCTGCGCGGGCAGCTGGCCGGGTGGTGGGTGCTCTAAGCGACAGTCGGGGGCTGACCTCAGACCTCAGATCTCTGGACTGAGGGTGCCGTATGGCAGCCCGGTTGCCTCTCTCCATTTGGAAAGATGGATTACAGTCGTTAGCAGATAATGTCAACAAAGCCTCCGAGATGATTTGATAAGACTCAGAAGCAAAATGATTGCAGACCAGCCACGAGCTCTCAGGGTTTTTACCTTGGTTTCCTTTTTCTTTTTCCTAAAGGAAATGGTAAAAAAAAAAAAAAAAAAAAAAAAAAAAAAAAAAAATACCCCTTTTTTCACCTTTTTTTAGGTGAAGCAGTTTATTGTAGGATGTCACTGGTCACTTTGGCCTGGTACTGATTATGATCTGTTATTTATCAGGCAAATAATCCTGATATGACCACTGGCTTCATCAACTGCTTAACTTAATTGGGGTCACGGTATCATTAAGTCTGGAAGCCAGAAGCCAGAATAAGGGAGTGTTAATTAAATTAAATATCATCTGCTCAGCCCTCAGCTAGGCCCATTGGAAGACCAACGAAATAGTATAATAAATGATCTTTGCGGGGACAAAAAGAAACAAACACAGGAGTATTCAGCACAGTGCAATTGTGAAGGTGCGAGCTTGGGGTCCCAGCAGGTGCAAAGAAGCTGCTGAGAGGGACAAGGTACCCGCAGGAGGCGAGGGAGGGGGAATGTCCAAGAGGAAAGAGCTGATTAGCAGCTGAACATCCAGGGAGATCGAGGAAGATGAGAGACGGGGAAAATTCCATTTAATTTATTAGAAACGGAAACAGTGGTGAGAAAACTGTGAGCGGAGGAACAGGGAGACAGATTGCAGGGCTCTAAGGGGGGGTGCGGAGACAGAAAATGACATATTAACTGGCGAAATGTGGAGAGAGGGGAACAGCATACGGTGGCTTCTTGAAATAAGATGAGGTTCTAACCGGTACTGTAATTGCATGGAAAGTGACAGAACCCAAGGACGCAGATGTAATTCTCATTAATAGATTTTGCACTGGGAAAATATTACATAAGACACACGTCACAGAATTTTGGGTGGATGTCACAGAAAGGCTAAAAGAACAGCACAGTGGTTGACCAGAGATTAATTCTCGAGATTTGGAGCCAGGCTGAGCAAAAAATGACATTACCTACCACGAACTCCACATACTGCGAACCCGATGAAGACCGTAGCTGGTTCCACTGCTGAGTCTCCTGAGCTCGGAGACCGCACAAAATGTAGCGAGTCCAGTGCCTATGCTACCTAGGACCTCTGGTCCCCTAAGTATGCCATTCGACCTCTTTCTGCCTCAGTCTATATAATGAAATAATCAAAGCGCCTACCCCGCGGGATTGTCGTGAGGATGGAATGAGAGAACGCGTGCGAAGCAGGTAGTGCGGCACTGGCTACTTATTGGAGATTTCCTGAGTCCCACTGTACTGGAAAATACCGTAGCAAGCTCCCATCGACAAACTAGCAGCATTTAGTGCACACCCCAGAGGGCACCTTTTGCTACTGTCCCCGCCTGCTATTGTGCCGGTGATTTCCGCTGTATCAACTGCAGTTCCAAGTACGGGTCACTATGAGACACGTCCTGGAATGATCGGGGTCCCCTGCTTGCAGTCACACACCACAGGGAGCTCCCCCTGTGACCTAGGTCCGGGCATGTGGACAGTGCGGTCTGACCGAGCTCATGTCCCATTTCAAGGTGGTGGCAGCTCCACCTGCTAAGCAGAAAGGCCCATCTGCTCTGAGAGAAACAGAAAGGCCTGGAAAACTATCTGCTCCCTTTTAACTGGAAAAAACATTGCTTGTTGTTTCTGCCAAGAGTGCACAAGCTATTAGAGGCTGGGAAATACATGGAATGTGTTGGCTTTTCTGAAGGGGATTTATTTTTCTTTTCTGTTTAAAACCGTGTTGCAGGGATGTGTGAACATTCTGTCTTTGGCTTCCGTAGGTGAACGATGAAGGTAAATATTGAAGTTTTAAATCTAATTTCAAAAGAAGGGAGTAATACATTTTTAAGCAAGGACGTAGCCTCTTTACGTAACGATTGCCATGGGGTAAAATAATAATGTTCTCAAGACAGCTTAGGGGTTGAACTAGCTTTTTCTTCTCCTCTCCCGCCCCCTGACAGACTCATTTTCCCATTCCAACCCTCCCCTGGAGTGGCTACAATACCACTATGGACCTCCAAAGTTGGGACGTTTGTTCCTTCACTCGAGAAATGTTTTCTGAGGGCATGTCCCGCCATTCTGCCTGGTTCAGGGCAGAGAGCAGGGAAACCAAAACTCATCACAGACAAAGTCAGTCTGAACATGTCAACGAAACATACAATGTCCAGACCTCTGCGTCCAAGTGGCAAATTAAGGAAGGTAGTTGGGTGGACGGTCACGCAGGAGGATTTGGGGACCGCGCCTGGAAGTGCTATGGGTCATTTCTGCCCATATTCCAGAAGTCAGTAGTCGGTCACATAGTCAGCTTAATTGCAGCGGCAGCTGGGACAGGTGAACAAGTCATCGGGAGGGAAGTGCCTACAGCGAACGACGAGCCAGTCTTTACCACCGATATTGAAAAAAAAAGCACCCAAACCCAACACATCCTAGGTCTCCCGTGACATACGATCTGTGACATATGATCTGGTGGCATGGCATCCCTGTCCCTCCCGGGGAATTCCCTCTTCCTGTCCCCTCTCCCATCTGCCCCTTCTTTCCATTCCTCTCTGCCCGGCCTGCTGAATCCGTGTCCCCACAGGCTCCAGGGTGGGCCATCTTCAGAACCCTGCCTTCCTCTGCATCTTGGTTTACAAACTGCACATTTGGAATGTGCCCTCCCCTCTGTCCTGGCTTGTCAAATGCCTCTCCCACCTCCAGTGTTTGGGTCCAACCCTGTGTCTTCCACAGTCTGCCTGATCGCCGCACACAGCCCTCCTGTAATATTCATGGTCTGCACCGCCCCTGGGGCTTTCTCACTCACCACCTGGTGGTGAGGCTTTACAGCGATGCCTCATCTTTCAGTAGAATGGATGCTGTTAGGGAGGACAGCACCTGTCACCTAGAGGCGGTAGCTGGGGAAGGAGACTCAGGTCATGGCGATGCCGGCCCACAGCTCTGTCCGTGTGCTCCCTGCAGTGTGGCTGTCGCCAGATGCTTACCTCCCATGTCCTCACTCATAACCTGAAGACGGCAATACCTACCCCCCCCCCCCACTTCCCTCCCAGAGGGGCTTTGAGACCTGAATGAGGTGATTCATGTGTATCCAGAAGGAGGACAAGGAAGATCATTCACCGGGCTCATCTGACCGAGAGGCAACACAGGAGGGTGCCCTGGGGACAGGGCTCAGGTGGTGTCTCAGCACCTGCCAAGGGGCAGACAAAGCCCTCGTGTGTCAGCTGGGTGAAGAGGTGAAGGAGTGGCCACCTGTGGTGCTTCTTGGAAACCGGAGAAGTTTTATCTAAAGTGAACAGGAGGGCGGGGGGCACCCGGGTGGCTCAGTCGGTCCAGTGTCTGACTCTTGATTTTGGCTCAGGTCACGATCTCACAGTTTTGGGAGTTCCAGCCCCGCATTGGACTCTTTGCTGACAGTGCGGAGCCTGCCCGGGATTCTTTCTCTCTCCCTCTCTCCCTGCTGCTGCTGCTCTCTCTCTCTCTCTCTCTCTCTCTCAACATAAATAAATAAATACATAAACATAAAAAAAATAAAGTGACTAGGAAGGGCACATCAGGAATGAACACCACCAGCTTTTGGCTTTGAAGTTAGGGAAATACCTTTCTTCAGACAAAAGATAGAGCCGGCCAGAACCACCCCGTGTGGCACCTGACAGCTTTACTTAAAGAGCATTTAACGCCCCTCGTGATAAGCACAGGAGTCCTGCTCAGGACCTCTAGGTAAATATATCTGTCCACCTGCCTCCTTGCGGGCGTTTGCTCTTGCTTGGGCCCTCCGGGTTCCCTCTCGGAACGTTGGCCACCGTAGCTGGCGTGACCCCAGGAGCGCCTTGGCAGGCTCCCTGAAGGCGGGCCCGGTGAGTCCCAGGCTAACGGGGCGTCTCTGGATCCGGGCCCTGCAGGAGCTCAAGCAGGAGTGTGGCCGCCTTCCGCTCTGCTTTCCCCATCTGTCAACCGGGGAGCGGATACAAGCCGCATCGTGAAGATGCCGAAAGGGCTTGGTTGCTAAGGCCGAACACCAACCCCACACACGCGAAACCTAAATACCCCTTTGCCAATCACGGCCTCTTGACGAGGAGACGCGGGATTCCTCCCAACGGTGGTGGCACCGGTCAACTGGCAGCTGGCTGGATAAAGCGAAAAGCACCATCTCTGTAGGACATCTCATTTTAGGAGGAACCCGTGATTCCCTTTTGGAGAAAAGTGGATTGAAATCCAGCGGCCCGTGCTCCTTGACATGCTTGGGAGCTGGCTGGAGGGACGGGTGCCGGAAGTGCCCCCTCTTCTGTCTCTCCGGGCGGTACCCCAGATGACAGGTTGTGCTCGCCCCGGCGGAGGCAGCCCCAGGTGCGTTGGTGGGTGTCCCGGGGAACGGGGTGAGGACCGCACGGCTGTGTCCACCCCATGGGACAGAGCAGGAACTCGCACCTGCTCCTCGCAAGAGAGGTGGCCCCCGAGTCGGCTTGCGGCCTCAGTGACCGGCAGCGTGCAGCCGAGTCGTGAGCAAATCACCGCTGGTGACCGGGGGACCCCAAGGACAGAGCAGCCTGCTGCGGGAAACTGGGCCTGTCACAGTCACACTCTGGGGACCACGAGGCACTAAGGCAAGGCAATGGTTTGTGCTTCTGTGGGAGGTTTTTGAGGCCGTTTTCCTTCGTGTACTGCATCTCCTCAGACACACCTACTCACGGAGAGAGGCGCACAGGTCTGCGGGCACCCCCACAGCCAGCCACACCCCCCCCAGAAACTTGCCTGCAACCCCCCCACAAATATCCCCGAAAGCAGGTGTAGACTCTGCAAGCTCACCCACAAAGGCCCCTACGTGCTCCAGAGTGGAATACCCTCCATACCCACAGCCACCCCCATAGACGCCGCATAGATGCTCTGCGGTCACGCCCCACAACCCCCCCCCCCCACTGCCACCACATCGACGCTTTTACTAACACCCCCGACGTCCTCCACGAACATCTCAAAACATACCCTCCAAACTTTTGCAGACACCCCTCCACCTATCTTCCACACGTTTCCTTTGACGACACTCGCCCAAATGCATCTAATTTCACCCCACAGTCTCCCGGCACAGACACTCGCAGATAGCCCTGCAAAACAGCACGCGTTACCCTCTGACACCCACACAGGCACAGCCCGGTCACCCCCAAACACCATCTGCAGATTCAGAGGGACGGCACACGGTCGTTACCCCACATCGATCCCCTGTGCAGTCACACACAAGGATCCTATGCACACACGCAGATCTTGTACGGACACACACACACACAGTCGCCCTGCACAGGTCCTTGTGCGTGCACGGAGCTGGACACAGGCCAGGCATGCAAAGAGGTCCACCCTCTCCCGGCACAGGCAACGCCACCCCAGCAGACAGACACACAGACACCTTAGCTTCGCTTCTTCAGTTTGTTATTTCGGACGGTCTTCTAGCTAGAGCCGTGTAAATCAAAGGTCTATATTGCAAACAACTGGGAATATGGTGCAGTAGTCTCTGGTCGCGGTGGGTAGTGGGGGGGGGGGGTTGGAACAGAACAGCGATCAAACGAGATCACGTGGTATGTTTCTCCATCGCCCTGGCCGGATGGTGAGAAAGCCAGGGAGGGGAACAGACATCTCGTCATGCCCATGAAGGGTGCCGACCGAGCACAGCTGGAAGACCGAGCTGTGGTTTCTGGGACATGCCGGGTTCATGTGTCTCCCTATAGCCTTGTCAGGAACATAAAGTCTGCTCTGACTCCTTTCATGCAGGAGGTTGTTGATCTCCTCTAGGAGACAGTTCCCTGCCCCGCCGTGGCTGGTTTTCCTTACAATACAAAAGAAAAAAAAGAGGTAATGCTCCAAAAAGTCCTCAAATTCTCTTGGTGCTTCCAAAGAGGGTTATAAGAGTATGGTGGCTGTTAGAAGGAGGAGGGGCAAGACACGAAGATCACAAAGAAAACCAGGAGGACGGATAAAGGGATTCGAATGCAAGAAATAGCCCAGACCAGCTGGTGGCCATCTGGGAGCTATGAAGAAAGGGAAGAACAAAGTTGTTGAGTTTCTAGCAAGTGGATACAGTTTTATCATGAAACGAGGTTACTGCTTTGAGGAACTGGAGAGAACCCGAGCCTTGCCAGCCATTAAAAACAACAACAACAACAACAACAACAACAACAACAAACAAACAAAAAAACCCCAATCTAATGGTTTCCCTGAGGATTGGATTACAGTGAGTTTGCTCCCGTCTCAAAGAAACTAGTTAAGGGCATGATCATTTCCAGGAAAGTTAGAGGGCGTCTGAGGGTGTAGGGAAATCGAGACTTAGTCTCTGGATGTCAGGGTGAAAATGGACACTGGGGAAATGGGAAAGATACTTGATTGTGCCTTATACAGAGGTTGTCTTTAAAGCCTCAGGTAAGACCATGGGGAAGGCCACTGGCTATAGGGTGAGAAGTAAGTTATTACAATCGGTTATTTTCATTTTGTTAAACATTGAGGGTAAATTGTCTGTGTTTGCATTGGGGCTGTCCACAGAGGAGAGAAAACGTAAAACCAGTGAGTACGCCATAATATGTAGAGAGAGTATGTATCCACTCACCTGCCCCACAGGGAACTGAAGGATGGCTCACCAAAAGTTAGCGTCTCTTTTCTCTTCCCGCTGCCTCCAGGAATGGGGCCACTATCTCCAGGTGCCCTCTCCAGGCCAGACATCCCAGCCACTCAGCCCCACATCCAAATAATTGGTCACCTTAGTGACCAATTCTCTCTCTTTAGTAATTCTAATCTGTGCCCTCCTTTCTCTCCCCTCAGTCACTTCCCTCCTCCCACCTATCATTACCATCACAGCAACAAATTCCTCCCCAGCCTCCAATATCAAATCCCTGCAGATCATTTTCCAAATTTTTCTTGGGTATTTGTTTGTTTGTTTGTGGGGTTTGGTTTTTTTTTTTTTTGTTTTTTTGTTTGTTTTTTGTTTTGGTAAAACATCAAATCTATTCTTCCGCACATCCAACGAGCATTTATTGAGTATCTACTATGTGCCAGTCTTTTCTCCTAGTTGCCTGGGACACAACAATGAACCCAACAAAGAGGTCTTTATTTAGTCAGAATCTAGTGGGAGAAGAAAAACAGTAAACATAATAAATTATATGATATCTTTGAAGGTGATAAGTGCTGTGGAAAGAGTAAAAACAGAGCAGGGCACAAGGTATTGACAGGGTAGAGTGTGTGTGTGGGTAGGGGTTAAAGTAAGGTAGCTGGGATAGTCCTCATTGGAAGGTTGGTATTTGCTCAAAGGAGGTGAGGGAGTTAGCAGCAATGATATTGGCGAGGAAGAATGTTCCTTGAAGACAGGACACCCAGAGGAGTGCCCTAAAGTAGCATAGCAAGTGTGCTGGTGTGGTTTGAATAGGTGCAGAGTGAGATTGGGAGGCATCAGGTCGGAATGGAGAGAAGTCACATGGGGCCTCATAGCAGGATTGAGCTGTTGTGGGGTTTTAAGCAGTGGGAGACATGCTCTGACTTCTACGTTGAAGTGATGTTCTAGTTCATAGTTCACTATGTTCTAGTTCATAGTTCACTATGTTCTAGTGATGATGGTGACTCAGACCATGGGGAAGCAGAGGAGACAAGTTGGTGATGTCTCTATTCTGCAGAAAAGCCTTCAATGACTTCCCTTAGCCTTCAGATAAAATCCGAGCTCTTCAGTATGGTCCACAAAACACGTCAGGATTGGGGCCCTGCTTATTTGTTCAGATTCATCTCTTCCTGGTGTTTTCACCCTCACCCCACCCCCCAAAATGGCCCCCATATTCTAAAGCAGGTGGGCTTTTAACAAGTCTCCTCTTTTCTCATGGTCCCATGAGACTGTGTAGGTGACTCCCTCGGCCTTCACTAAGCCTCTTATCCTCAGGAAGCCTTTCCTCCCCATACCATGCATCCCAAAGCAGACCATACATACTTCAGTGCTTGGGATCATAGTTCTGAGACAGAAAGTTCTATCCACAATCTGTCTCTCTCACTACATTGGGAACTCCTAAACGGTAGGAACAGAGCTCTTATTTCTGAGTCCTTAGTAGATATTAAATGGCTGGATGGGTGATGGATAGATGTTGGATGGGTGGATGGATGGATGGATGGATGGTTGGTTGCTGGATCTTCATCAGATCTTTAATTCAAGGGATTTTATTTTTAGTTTAAAATTAGTTAATCATTAGAAAATGCTTAAAAATAACTATAAGACATTAACGTCTTCATTGTTGAAGCGATGGTTGAAGGAGCATGCTCGGGTAACCACTCGTGAGCACGTGTACTCATCAACTGCACATGACAACTGTTTTGCTCGAGAGTTGAATATAAAGGGAATTTTGATTAACGACCTCTTACTTGCCCATTGACCAAATAGAATTTCAGTCGTGCTTTATTTTCTTGACACGCTGTTCAATTAGCAGTGGTTCACACTATAACTTCATGTTCCTTAACCTTCAGCTTTCCCTACCAGCCTCTGTCAGGTATATCATTCAACTGAAATGATTGATTTATGTTTGGGAAAATACTGAGGAGAACCTGACGGTGACTAGAGACATATGTCTCATCACCTGTAACCTTTGGAGAACAGAACCAGAAGAAGCAAACTCTCCTTTCTTCACCAAGGCCATCCCTTCACGAAAGTATACTGTAAGCTGTATGGAAAATGAAACAAAAACACTAGCACATTTGCTCAGATTTGGACATTTGAACATTACTCCAAGCCTGGAATAACTGTAATGGAATCAGAGGTTTAAATGATAGATTTGAAGGATTCTGAGTGAGGTCTCAGATAGACATCTTACCTAATTTGTGACCAAGCCAGTGGAACTAGAAACCTCTCTGCCACATCCCTGAGAAGTAGGCATTCCAAATCGGCTTGGCCCTTCTGGGAACAGGGAGCTTCTGTCTCAAGGCAGCCCCTGAAAATGTGGATTATTTCTTTTAAAAAATTTGTTTAATGTTCATTTTTGCTCATGAACTGTAAGATTATGACCTGAGCCGAAGTCAGACGCTTAACTGACTGAGACACCCGGGCACCCCATGGATTATTTCTAAATATCCAAAAGCAAGCCCTACATGACTCCAAATGGACTCTCCATACTTCCAGGAAACAGGATAATTTGAACACATGCCTCTACTTTTATTCCCACCTAAACGAAACTCATCTGAACAACAGGGAGAGGATTTTTTTTTCCCTCTGAAGGCATAGAATGAAGGATTGGATGAATAGAAACAGTAGCAGCAAAACGTGGAATTTGGAAAACAGAAAAACACATGGTAAGTTACTTAGGAAACCCCCCAAAACTAAATCCTTAGGTCAGCTGTGGGAAAAGCAGAGAACCAAAAAACCATTTCACAAGGCGGAACCCACTCCCCCATGGGCCCCCGAATTGGCAACACTTCCCCCTAGATCACTGATGCCATATTTTCTCCTTTTAGGCAGGAAATAACAATCAGATGTCATTATTATCTTTGGAGAAACAAGATGAAATTAATTAAATAAGAAGGAATCATTATAGAGGAAAACTGAAGGAATAAAAAGTTCTTGGAATTTAAAACTGTGCTCATTATTTTTTACCTCGATAGAATGGTTAGAAGATAATATTCTCCCAAAACATAGGACAAAAAGACAAAAAATGTGAAATAAAAGAGGAAAGATAATAAAACCATAAGACCAATCCAGAAGTATAATATCCAAATATTGGGCCCAGAAAAAAAGGGAAAAGAAAGTGGAGAAAATAATCAAGCAAATAGTTTGAAAACACTTCCCAAAACATTAAGAGCAAAGAGAAGATTCTAGTGGTGTCCAGAGGAGGAAAAAGTCAGTTCGTTATGCATAGGATTAGTACTTACGGTGGATTTGGACTTTACCACAGCAGTACTGAAAGCCAGAAGGTAATGGAAAATCCATTCAAAAGTCTAAAGGAGGGACACCTGGCTGGGCCAGTCAGTAGAGCAAGGGACTCTTGATCTCAGGATTGTAAGTTCCAGCCGCATGTTGGATGTGGGGATTACTTAAAAATATAATCTTAAAAACCAAATCTGTTAGAACATTATCTCCAGTGTTGAAGTCTATACTGAGACAAACTATTACTGCAATGTAGGAGTAGAACAAAGTCATTTTCAAAGATGCAAAGTTTCAGAATGTACTTCCCATCTACGTATGCTTCTCAGAATAATGTGGAAGGATTTTCTTTTCTTTTTAATTTTTTTTTTAGTGTTTATTTCTGAGACAGAGACAGAGCATGAGTGGGGGAGGGGCAGAGAACGAGGGAGACACAGAATTAGAAGCAGGCTCCAGGCTCTGAGCTGTCAGCACAGAGCCCAATGCAGGGCTCGAACTCACAAACCGTGAGATCATGACCTGAGCCGAAGTCGGTCGCTCAACTGACTGAGCCACCCAGGCGCCCCAGGATTTTCTCTATAAAATGAGGGAGAAAACTGAAAAGTGGAAGAAACAGGATACAGCAAACAGGAGATAGGAAGAAGAAGATCCAATGCCATCCCCCCACCCCCCAGGAGGACAGTAAAAAGAGGGCCCAAGATGACAGCTGTGGACCAAGCTTCGGGCAGCCGGAGTGACTCAGAAGATGAAGCCAATGAAACGAAAGCTGAAGGTCTTGAGAGGAGACTGAGATGTTGGGTAAAGAATGCTAAGTAGTCAGACGTCCAAGCAAACGAAAGTAGAGAGTCAAGAGATAACACCCTAGCCCGAGAAGATAACACCCTACCAAGAAGCAAGGTAGGCATGTTATTTAGAGACCTCGAATAGACACCAAAGTAATCATCTAAAAAGGAGGGAATGTGGAGACCCTTGGGGCCGGAAATGGGGAAAGGCGTCGAGTTTCTCAAATTTGCACAACGATTTCACTCTTTAAGCAAGTGCGTATAGCTTAGATAAAAATAAAAAAATGCTTTTTAAAGGGGAAGAGAAACAAAACATAAGTCCCCCCAAAATGCATGGCTCTTATCTTCTTTTCTCCCAGGTAAACATTTCTAGTTTTCTCAGCTGTCCTTCATATGACTTCGTTTCAAGATGTCTTGTCGTGAAGCCTCTCTTCTAGGCAATGTCTGGAGTACATGGGACTGGACACCACAAGGCACCAGATGGCCCACCAGGGCTTTACCTGCTGGCATATTACCTCCCACATTCAAACCATGTATTTATTCCTCATTCTTTTCTTATAAATTGATGCTTTGAACCTACATCCAGAGCTTTCCTTCTTGCTAAATTTCACGTTATTGATTTTTGGCATCCTTAACCTGTTTGGTTAAAATGATTTTAAATGCTGTCATTGACATCCAGTGGATCCACTCTTTCCCTCAGCTGTGTGCGGTCAATACATTTCACAGTGCTACACATAGTGTATTCATCCAGGTCCTAGAGGAGACTGCTGAACAGGGCACAGTGAGAACACAGTCCTGTGGCATGTCACTAAAACCTCCCCTCAGGGTGGGATTCACCTGGTACTATGCATTTTGCTTTGACTAGAGGCATTCACTCATTGCTCAAAAGCTACAATGCAAGGACACCTTTGGGAGAGGAGTGGAAACTAAACAGTGCTGGGAGTAACAATTCCAGGAACTTTTGTTGCCCTAGAGTCACAGCAAGACGAGTCACAGTATTCTTCAGTTGCATCTGGGTGAAAAAGAATAAATCTGTTGGAGCTCTGCCCTATAATGGATAAGCACTCTTGTCCCCCCTTCTCGCCCCCCTCAACACACACAGTGAAACAATTTCTCAGTGTTATCTGCTGGGAACCAGAGTCCCAGGTGATATTGGCCTTCCACAGCCATTGAGGTGGGATGTCCAGAAGCCCTGCTCTTCTGAAATGTGGGAAGGGGCTCTCATGGGCCACCGTGGAGAGTCCCACACACCTTCTTAAGGGGTCTTGAGTAGGGAGGGGGGAGACTTGAGGTTCCAGTTGTATTGACAGACTCCTCCAATCTATGCTTCCTTGGAGATTCGCAGTGGTGCTTAAATACTGTTAGGTTTTTTGTTGTTGTTTTTTTTGACAAGCTGAAAGATAAAGTTCAAGGTGAACAATTGGCTGCTGATACAAACATTCCTGAACTCAGCAAGCTAGCAGTGTGGAGAACAGTTCCTCAGATGTAATGAAACCAATTTCAGAATAGATGAGAAGCTGATACAAGAAAGACACCTTGTCTTTCAGTCTCTCCTCTAGAAACCTTCAAACAAGAAGAGCTTTTGTCATAAATATCCCAGGAAATTTACCTACTTTATGCAGACATTAAAAAAAGATTATGGTGGACATTAAAAAAAAAAGATTATGAACCTTGTCTGAATTAAAAAAAAATATTGATGGATCATACAGAAACTATTACCAGAATGAAATGTAACTTACGATCAAGTCCTTATTCCTTATTTTAGAGACTTTCTCCCCATCAGTTAATTCA
Organism: Puma concolor; assembly: GCF_028749965.1. Taxonomy (NCBI): domain Eukaryota; kingdom Metazoa; phylum Chordata; class Mammalia; order Carnivora; family Felidae; genus Puma; species Puma concolor. The sequence goes on along the minus strand of NC_141667.1, from coordinate 232,148,956 downwards.
GCACAAGCGACTGAATCCATGTTTCCCAGCAGAATTTAAAGATTTTCTTTTAGAGTTTTATATCTTGAGATATGAATGCATGTTTCAAATGAGTTACCTTCAAGTACTGAGCACCATCACCATCTCCTGAAACTCACTAAATCTCTAAACTTGGCCGGTCTTTCTCTTCTGCCCCATTTCTGTCATGAAAATTCCTTCCAAGAAATTAAATGTATCCAGAGGAAAGTAACAGAGATGGTGAATGGTATTATGAAGGAGAGGTTAATGGAACAAGGTCAGCAAAATTTTTATTCAAGAGAAATTTAAGCAAGAGATTAATTGACAGAAAGAGCAAGTTGAGGGACTCTCAAAGTACCACAAAGGAAGGTGCAGACTGAGGAGATGTACTCGTTATTTGCTCTATTGTTGGAGAAGAGACGTTTTATAAAGTAACAATATCAGACGTTTTAAACTACTTCTTGAAAATTGCTTTTTAAAGAAAGATGTTCCATTTAACCAGTGAGATCAGATTCATTGGGGGTATTGTTATGGAAGCCACGTCGATTTAGACCATAAAATAAATCTTAAAAGGACAATTCCACAGGTAAAATGGAGGTCGTCTGGTAGTCAGCATTGGTTTCTGAGGTGTCCTAATCTGAAAGCAGAAACAAGACAAATACTAGGCCTTGAGTTCTGAAGTTTGGGAATTGAGATCTTTTCAGTCTATAGCTTCCCCTTCTTTGGTTCAGGTGGGCAGGGGAGGAGGGGGCTTGGGTGGAAAATTTGAGAAAATTCAGCAGTAAAGAGTTTCATCAGGCAAAGGTGGCTGGAAAGGCAAGTCCAAGAGACGAGGTAACCTGACAGGAAATTCATTTGGAGAGAAAGTGAGTCTCCCCATAGACTCTCACTCACCCCTCTACGATGTGAGACAATACAGCAAGGGTTACAACCAAACCGAGAGGGAGTGCTGCGTGATTACCAGTTGAGAAGGTCGCTTATCAGTCTGATAGGACCACTGTTCACAGAAGCGTCTCAAGAAATAAATTTTGAGTGGATTGAAGTGTGAAAAATTAGTACTTCAGAGTAGTCAAAAGCAAATGAGCAATGTAAGTGAAAAAATATACATTGCCATGCCAGCAGTTGAGAAGTACAGAGTAAGGATCAGTTAGAAGATAAAAAGTAAAATCACGAGTCCAGAGTAAGAGAACTTTATTATGATATAAGTAACCAAATGAAACACAATGATTATGGGAAAAAATCCAACATTGGGACTGCTCGGGACTGCTTTTGAGGAAGCCAGAGCATTTCTATGGTTGCTGGAGGTACGGAGAGAAATGGCCTACTCACAGGCTGCCGCGATACATCGACCACCATTCCAGGTTCTATCTAACTCAGGTTATTTTCAAGGTCATCTCAAAGGATCGCCTGCAGCTCGAAAACAATCCATAATCCTGTGACAAGTTGCACTACCTGAGCATCAGTTGCAGACGATTGTGTACAGTTGGTCTGTCCACTAAGAATGCTTTAAGTTGCAATCCGGGCTCCTTGGGTTTGAGTCCCGGCTCTTCTAGTTACAGATTTTGGCAGCTTATCTAATCCCGTGCCTCACATTCCTCATCTTTAAAAAGGGAATAATAACAGTGCCTGTCTTATAGGTTTATGCTGAGGAGTAAACGGGTTAATATATACACCGTGCTTGCAACAGTGCCTGACACATAGGAAAAAGCTAAACGTTTGCTATTTTTAAGTGACAGAAAAATGACCAGCAAAGGATAGAAGAGTTTATCTTTCTTTCATTAACAAAAACGTCAGGATATAGGTGTTTGCTGTGCTGGTTTAGCTGATCAATGGCTTCATGAAGAGCCTTCAGCCTCTATTATGTCACTTCGCCATCTTTTAGCACATTGGCTTTTTGTCCTTCAGCCTATGGCCTCATGGTCCCACAGCGGCTGCCATAGCTTTAGACATCATTTCACATACTGACTGTGTTTAAAAATCAGAAATAATGCCAGCCAAGGAAGAGGAAAAGTGAGAAAGAAAAATGAGAGAGAGAGAGAGAGAGAGGGAGAGAGAGAGAGAGAGAGGGAGGGAGGGAGACTGCTTCACACTATTTTCACATTTTTGGAAGAAGCAAAATATTTTCCCAGAGCCCTTCGCTGATTTTACCTTATCCAATTGGCCAGAAATGAGTCACATGACCGCTCTGAAATCAAGGGATCTGTGCCTTGCTTTTGTTGGCAGGGAACAAGTAGGGGAGTACCTGTTGGACAGACACGGGTCCTCCACAAGGAATCATTCTTTTGTTTCGTTCCTAGCGCTTTGTTCCTGTTTCAGCCATGGAAGGACAATCTATCTCCCAGAGCATTCATGTGAATTACTCAATAATTAAAGAGGGTTTATAACATGGTCACTGATGCCATCTCCAAGTTCTTCCCATTTGACTTCATACACGATGCCTATAAACAAGGCCCGCTTCTTTGTAAGACTGACTTCAAAAACCCACTATCTTCTTCTGAAAGGCTGCTCAAACCCCAGCTGGGACACACAAGGATACTCAATACTGGTTGAGTCCTTGTTCTCTACTGGGCTTCCTAGGGCTCTAAAAGCCTTCTGGTTGTACACATCTGAGTAAGAAAATAAAGGCAGGACATGTCAAGCCTATCCTGGAGTCCAGGAAAGGGAGTGATCAGATGGTCTAGCTTAATCAGAGAGGGTCCCGTGGAGGATTTAGTGAGGTCTCAGAGGATGGGAGGGGATTCCTGGCCGGAAGAATAATCTGAGAAAAGGTTCCTGGTTGGAATGAGCAGGATGTGGGAGGGACATTCGTTCTTATCCCTTTGAGATTTTTATAGCTTTTTCCTTAGAACTTGGAAGAAACTGCCCAAAATTGAAAACATGCCAAACATTAGCATTAAAAATGCTGTGGCCTCTCCAAATGTGAACTATATCTGCTGGAAAGTGCATGGAGACTGGATTACTCAGGTAAAACTAAGAAGGAAGGAAGGAAGGAAGGAAGGAAGGAAGGAAGGAAGGAAGGAAAGAAAGAGAGGAGAGAGAGAGAAATGAAGGGAGAAAGAAAGGGAGAGAAGAAAGAAAGAAAGAAAGAAAGAAAGAAAGAAAGAAAGAAAGAAAAGAAGGAAGGAAGGAGGAAGGGAGGGAGGGAAAAAAGAGAGGAGGGAGAGAGAAACAAGGAAGAGCAGGAGGGAGGAAGGAAGGAAGGAGGAAGGGAGGGAGGGAGAGAAAAGTAAGGGAAAAGAAAAGAAAGAAATGTTTAAGTAAAAGTAAATAGGAACTTGACAACCTGACGTCTCTCTCCAGATGTATCAGCCAATCAAATATATATATATATATATATTCTCTAATGAGTGACCACTGTTCCGAAGATAACTTCATTAGCCTAGTTGAAAACAAATAAAAATGCTGCATGAAATACCAAGAATGGTACAAAGAATGATAAACATCTAGTTTCTAGAAGCTAGAGAAATTGATTGATTTGAACTTCCTGGTATACTTGTGTTGGGGGTTCCCATCTGACTGTCCTTTGGGTCTAAAGACATTTGGTGTGTTTTCCTTCCTCTTGTAGGAATGAGAGCCAACTCAAATGACCCGAGTGTCTTAGGACCAATAATATGACTTTGAACATGAGAGTCCTTTCCCTGACATTTCTACTGGCTCTGAGAAGCTAAATTAGTATTTCTTTTTTTTTTTTTTTTAATTTTTTTTTCAATGTTTATTTATTTTGGGGACAGAGAGAGACAGAGCATGAACGGGGGAGGGGCAGAGAGAGAGGGAGACACAGAATCGGAAACAGGCTCCAGGCTCTGAGCCATCAGCCCAGAGCCCGACGCGGGGCTCAAACTCACGGACCGCGAGATCGTGACCTGGCTGAAGTCGGACGCTTAACCGACTGCGCCACCCAGGCGCCCCGCTAAATTAGTATTTCTTAAGCGCATAAACAAATAAGACATTGTACTTTATGTTGAGGCAGATCAGAAACCAAATACCGATTGGACACACTGTCCTCCTGAGTAGAGAGAGAGAGCAGGGGTTTTTCAGAGAACTGTTAGGGGAGCATAGACTCCTGGAAACATCTCTTGTATCCTCCTAACACATCAGGCTTACAATAGGTGGGGAAGATTCTTAATAAAGAAGACCTATGCAAGACAAGAAAGTCGGGAAATATTATTGGGTGAAAGGAAATAATAGGAAAACAGCCAAACTTATTTGCTAAGTAAAAAAGGAAAATTCAACGGGAAGGAAAATTGGACCAGGAAAATAGCATTTGTCTAAAAGATTAAGACCAACAAAATTTCAAACACAAAGAGAAGCAAACAAAATACCAATTCTGGAGAAGAAAGATAAGGTGAATTAAGTAAGAATACAAAAAGAAAACAATCCAACTTAACAAGCACAGGCAAATTTACCATATGTAATACCGGTATGTTTCTCGAAGGTGATTGGGACAAGATCCTTCTTTCCTTCAACTTTTACATTTTAACGTGCATTCTAATTACACTTAACTTTTTTTTTTACATTTTAAACGTACAGTTAATGATTGTTAAGTTTACTGAATTGTGCAGCTATCACCATAATGCAGTTTAAGAGCATTTCCATCACCCCAATAAGATCTCTGTGCCAGGCAACCGCTAATCTACTTTCTGTCTCTGTTGATTTGCCTTTTCTGGCCATGCCATGTAAATGAAATCATACACTGTGGGGCCTGTTGTGCCCGGCTTCTGCCACTTTGCAAAGTGGAGCCGTGCTCGGAGGGTGGACGTTTTGTCCCACTGAATGATCAGCCCCTATTGCCTTGGAAGGCAGTAGGAACCAAAACCGACAACATCCAGAACTAGTCCCATCCAAGAGATGACCACACGTGGAGGGGGCCGGGCGGAGTGGGGAGAAAACAAACCCGGGCATTGGCATTGGCATTGGCCTTGGCAGCATAGAAAGGGAGCTAACAGAGAGGAGCTGTATGAGAGGAGAATTCCCCAGTGGTCTGCTCTCCTCTTCTCCCACCACCTCGGGGGGTGTGTTCGTGATCTCTCCACTGAGACTTCTGCCTTGTAGGCCATCTCCAGGGAGCCCTTTCTAATAGAGAAAAGACAGAGACAATTCTAAGCTCTGTTAGATTGTTCAGGGTACCGAGTCCTGTTGTGCTGGGTCAGGTCCCAAGTTCCAGAAACCCTCTCTTCCCCCAGACTTCCCCTTCCTCTTCCTGTGTCTTTGGCTCTATGGTTTCTGCCCTCCATGGGGGTTAGAACCAAGGGTTATCTTCGGCGCATGCCCCCTCTGAGCCTAGCATAGTGCCTGCAAGGTCTCAAAGAGACACCTGTCATCCCTTGTAGCTAATGCTGCTCTTTCAACACTACTACGGGTTTATCCATTTTACATGCTTATCTTCTTAGTAAGGACTTCCTCCAGGAAGGAAATGTCCCAAGAGCAGAGAAACTCCTCAGATCCCACTGACTCCTGTTCCTTGCACCTGAGATGAGCCCTGGCACCTGCCTGAAAGGCGCGCTTCCCTGATCCTGGCACGTGTGCTTCAGAGGCTGGCTCTCAATTTTCAAAGACAGGGGAAGAGAGTCTTTTACCCTTCCCAGTATGACGCGCAGCATAGCTTCCAATTTAAATATGATTTATGGCGAAGGATAAGCTGTTTTCTCCGTGAAACCCCTGCGGCTATGCAGGCAGCATTCGATTTTCTCAGAAATATCCAAAATAGGTGGTAGAAACTTCAGCACGGTCTGTCAGACAGGATACCCAGGAATTGTGGTTCTGGCGTTCGCCTTGAGCGAGCGTCAAGGAGAGAGAACCCCCACGCGCTCCACACTCCGCCAGGCCACCCACACACATCTGCCCACTCCAAAAGTACAGTTTTAAAAAATGTGCCCATCCTCTGAACAAGAGGTTCCTTTCTCCTTCTCGAAATGGGGGTCAAAAGAATGCTTTAGATGTTGTTACAAACTCTTCCTTGACCTGGCATGTGATCTTCACGTTAATTAGCATCTTCTCTCTCTCTCTCTCTCTCTCTCTCTCTCTCTCTCTCTCTCTCTCATCATTTCCAGCTGAACTACTACGATCCTATCAAAGCCGTCATTTCAAGCTCCAACCACGAGCCTACAGCTCTAGTAATAGGTACTGCTTACATTCCCCTTACGTTTGTAATGTTCTCTGTGTGCCAGATCCTTGGATGTCTCCCACCTTTATAATTTCTGCATTGCAACAGGCATCCCACACTCTGCAGCTCAGAATGTGACATCCTCCACTCTTCTGTCCGCCTTTAGCTTTAGAAGCCTCACACTAGGCTGCTGGAGAGACAGAGGGAGGGCTTCACAGGGCGTCACACATGCTGAGAGCTCGATCAATATTTGCTGATTTGAAATAAGAGCAAAATCCACTTTAAGCAACCTCAGGCCACACCCTATGAGCGCCCCTAATGTGCTACATGCTATTGAATATGCAGTAATACCAACATCGGACAGTGGTCTTGGGGCGTTGGTGTGAAATGGGATGGGGTCATTTCTGTGAATTCAAAAGGCATGCTGAAAATAACAGTTTTAAGTGATGGCAACAGGAAGAACCAGAGCCTGAAGACCTTTGCAGTTTTCTGGAAGCTGGACTCTGACCAAGTGAACTCAGAGGAAGGTCAAGGGAGAACCAAGAGCCCAACCCATCCCTTACTCTCACATCCCCAGATGCACACCTGGTATGGTCATGGGCTTGGCCAGGCTGATCTTGGGTCCATGAAGTAGGGAAGGTGGCAGAGCCCGTCTGTGCTATTCATGTGGGAATCATTTTGTCGGGACCATATGGAGGATATACATCCTGGTACGGCGGGAAGGACTGGTTTAGATTAGAACCAGGAATCCACTCCCTTTATAAGGGATCGTGCCCTGGCTATGAGCTCATGGTCTGCACTAGATGCAATCTCTGGCCCTGAACACTAAGTATCCGATACTATACTAAGCTCCTTCCGCGTATTATTTCATTTAATCTCTGTAACAACCTTGTGGTTTAGGTCCCACTACTAGTCCCACCTTATAGATGAATAAAGCGAAGCACAGAAGAATTCATTAACTTGTCCTGGGGTCTTGTTCGGGGTTTTTTGTTGTTGTTGTTTTCTGTATCGAAAGAAGTGTCATCCAAATGAAGAAGCAAAAGGAGAATTTTGTGGATGGCTCACATGACGTGAGAAGGGCAGACGCGTAACCCAGCGTGGGGAAGTCCTGGAAGCAGGGTCTCAGCTGCTTCTCCGACTCTGTTTCTCTCTCTCCTCCGCACATCAGTTCCCTCAGATGGTGACGGGCCCACCTCTCATGCTGCTTGGTCACCGATAAAGACTAGCTGCCACTCTTGGTCCCCAGTACAGCCACCTCTGGCAAGGTTCTCGTTGCACCAGTCTGGCCCATCTTTGGGACAATTGCAAGCCAACTGACCTGGGAAAGGCAGGGAAAGTAAGAGGCTGACCGTGCCCATGCAACTACATGACGTAGGAGGAGGCATGCTTTCCAGAAGTGGGGATGGGAAGAGGAGGTTTACCCATTACAAAAAAGTGAAGAATGGTGCCTGCACTCAGCCCCACAACTCAGAAATGGAAGAACGAGGACTTGAATCTAGGTCATCTGTGCTAGTCATCTTGGGACCCACCGCGATGGCCTCCCCGGGGTGTGGGCTAGAATTGAAGAGTCCTGGGCCTCCCTCGGAACAATGGGACCCGAGTCTGTGCTTGAAAAAGAACCGAGGGTGACTTGTATACATGTCAAGTCTGAGAAGCACCCTCTAAACACAACAACACAAATTTTTCTATGTTTCTAATTATACTAATATTTTTATATTTTTTTCTAATAAATTGCCCTTTGAAGGCCAGTCTCAGTTCCTCACATTTACTTTGTTAAACTTCTTGCTCATTTTGTGAAGCCCTTGGGAGTATGTGGGAAAGCCCCATCCAATTCAAAATCACTATCAACATACTTAATGTTCAAGTTGATACTGATGATGATTCCTTACATGTATTTGGCACTTGCTAATTGATAAAGAACTCTCATATCATTAGTGATTCTCAGTCTTGGCTGCCTATTGGAATCATCTGGAGACTTTATAGAAACTGGTTGCCTGGGTCTTACCCTCAGATAATTCTGACCTAATCGGCCTGGGATAAAGACTGGGCATCGGGACCTTTAAAAGCTCCCCCAGTGATTCTAATGTGGCCAAGATTGAAAACCACTGTTGAAGGCAGTGTGACCCAGGCATCTGTATTTTGTGGACACTTCACAGTGGCTTTAATTTGCAGCCAAGTTCAAGAATCACTCACATGCACTATATTTATTATTTGATATTCATGGTAGCCAGGTGAGGTATGAGTTGTGTGCATCCCATTTTACCAGTAGGCTAAAATTTGCCCATTGGGCACTTAGCTAGAAGAAGTGGAATTGGGACCCAAGTCCAGTTTTTCTGACCCCAAGGCCAGGAGTCCACCTGCCATCCCCTAGGGCTGGGCTGGGAAAGCCTATCCCTCTGATCCTGGGACTTGTTTTAGGACAACCTGGGTTCAAAAGGAAGATTCTGACCCTGGAGCAGAATACATCTCTGACCACAGAGAAAAGAAATGTTATCATTCACCCTAGGATAGTAAGAAAGTTGTAGCCAATAAAAGCCGCCTTCCGCCATCTTTGTGCTGTCTGGGTGGGCTGCTTAGCAGCAGCAGCATCCCGAGAGAGGAATCTTTGGAAGAGCCCATCACAGACACTCATGTCTGCGGCCCAGCCAGGCTCACCAGCAGAGAGAGAAGGGGGAGGCTGGGAGGCAGGAGTTGAGTGCTCATCACCAAGAGGATAGTCATGACTTGGGGTCTTTTCCTACCCAAGTTCTTTTCCAGGTATTTCACTTGCTGGAATTATCTTCACCTTTTCCTCTTGGCCTTTCTAACTGGCCCTTACCTTCCCTTTCTCTCCCTGCACCCGTCGATTTTAAGGGCCTGGTTGGAACTCACCAGTCAGTGCATTTGTAATGAATAAAATATTTAACACCTTTTTAAATAACTCAGAAGTCAACCGTCCACCCGCGTAATGACGACAGCCATTTCTCTCATGATGCCTTTCAGCCTAGCTCTGCCTGAGCATTTCTTAGCTTTGGAAAGGCTGAAATCCTAGGGGTATTTGTCCTCCTTTCCTTTAGAATCTTGTTCTAGTTGCCCCTGAACATCATGGAAAATCAGTAATGAGTCATGCCTGAGAGCTCAGCCTCCTATGAAATACCACCTTGCTTCCCCGAGGCCTCTTCCACCCCTGATTCACAGCCTTCGAGCTCACGTTGTCTTTCAAGGAAATCTTCCTTTATACATTTCTGATTCACCGACATTTAAATCACCAAAGCATTAGAAAGAGATGTGCAATGGTTAAGAAGTTTCTTGGGAATTTTCATTAGACGTTCTTCGAACTGGGAAATTGTGGCTTTCTGGAACTGTAATGGAGAGGAATACTAAGAAACTAACACTCAGCCTTCAGAAACTGAAGCAGCTCAAAATTGAGTGTTTGTGCAGAACAGAAGCAAAGAATCCGTCATGAGGATCTCTGAGTTCTAGCCCCCGGCTCTGCAACTCACAGAACTGTGACCTCAGACTTCAGTTTCCTTTCTAGTTCAACAAAAATGCTGGATGTGAGTTCTAAAGATTCATCCAGCTCACACTCCCAGATCCCTAATTTTGCCATGAGTTTCCTGTGCATCCCTTCTTTCTTCTCACGTTCCAGAAAGCAGGGGCCACTAAAGCTCCTTACACCCTGAACCGCCAAGTGTCTTTAGAGATCTGGACAAGTCTGTGACCGAAAGAGTCGGCGCCCTCCTCACCCCGGTTACCATCTGTGTTTTTTGCTCTGGCGTGGTGCTAAGAGGAGAATAGTGGGGCTTAGGGAGCCTCTGCTCCGAGACTCCTAGGAAGAGCTCTTTCCCGTGCCTCATTTCCCAGTCTGTCTCAAGCTCCCAGCAAGCTGGCCTTTGTCCCTGCCACACTTCCAAACTCTCTCTTGTCAGGGCCACCAGGGCCCCTCGTGCTGCTAAAGGCAGGGTGGATGCTCCTCCCACTGGCCTCTCAGCACCCAAAGCAACAGGTGGCTCCCACTCCCTTCCTGCACTTCTCTCACTGGGCTCCAGGCCCCCAGCCCCTCTTCTCTCCTCCCCTGGGCTGGAGCCCAGGATTCCGTCCTTGCTCTTCCTCTCTTCGATCTCCTTCAGCCCCTCAGCGATGCCCTCCGGCGCCATTGCTGTCAGATTCCAAATTTATGTCTCTAACCCAGCTCTGCCCCCCAAACTTCAGTCTGGCATTTCCAGTTGCCATGGGTCTCTCTGTACAGGACTTTTCCCTTCGGATGTCTCACAGACATAAAAATTAAATCCAAACCCAGATCCACATCTTCCCCTCACTCCATCTTCCCCGGCTCAGTTGGTTCTAAGTCCATCCTTCCAGTTGCTCCAGTCAAAACCTAGTGGTCACCCTTGACCCTCTCTGCCACCCACAGCCAGCCCATTGGCTTTATCTTCATACTGCGCCCAGGATCTGGCCACTTTGCCCCAATCCCTCTCCTACTATCCAGTGAGAGTCACTCTCTCCTCTCGCCTGGATTACGACAAGAGCCTTGCAACTCTCCCTGCTTCCACCCCACCCCTATGGTCTCTTTTCCACAAAGCAGCCAGAGAGAGCCTGGAAAACTAGATGTCAGATCCATCCAAATCTTCCGTCAGGCCCCCCATCTCCTTCACAGTCAAAACCAAAATCCTCCAGGGCCTTGTGTGTCAACCCAGCCCTTACATCTCTGGCCTGGTTTCCCACTTCTCTCCCTCACCCACTCCCTCCCAGTCATACCAATCTCCTGGGATATATTTAAGATCTTTTCACCAGATCCTCCCTCTGCCTGGAAAGTTCTCCCTGCAAATGTCTACGTTGCTCATTCCCTCGCCTCCTTGAAGTCTTTGCTCAGATGTCACCTCTTGGGGAGGTCCTCCTTGCCCACTTTATTATACACATCCTGAAACAGCCCAGCTCCTGCTCCTGGCATTTCCAATCGTCCTTACTTTGCTCTACCCTTCGCTAATTCTATATATCCCATCTCCTTCCTTTAGACTATATAATTTATCTCTTGTTTGTTGTTTATGGTCTGCCCTCCCCCATCAGAAGGTAAGCCCCACAAAGGTAGAGGTTTCTATCTGTGTTGCTCATTGTTATGTCCCAAGTGCTAGGACTAGTGCCTGGTACATAATAGGTGCTCAGTAAATATTTATTGAATGAACTTACTTGTGGTCAGAATTCAAACCACACACCTCTCTCTCCCCACGCGGTGCTCTGAAGCTTTGCCCTCCAGGAAAAGTAGAATTCTGTGGTGACAGGTTCCTCGCATGTTTTCTCTTTCCATCTACCCATCCAACATGTCCCCCCAACATGTTCCCACAGTGTCCTACAGTCACATCACTGCTTCAATCAGGTATCCATACGTTCGCACACACGCACACTCCTCCAAAAGGGGCTACAGCACCAGCTCCCCATCCCTAAATGGGGGTTACAGAGAGGGCTCTGTAGTACAGGAGGTGCTTTCAAGTGCATTCATTTACTTAAGGTGATGGAAGACAGAAATCCTTGACTTCGTTTTGGTTATTTAAAAATTTTTTTAATATTTATTTATTTTTGAGAGAGAGAGACAGAGTGCGAGCAGGGGAGGGGAAGACAGAGAGGGAGACACAGAATCCGAAGCAGGTTCCAGGCTCTGAGCTGTCAGCACAGAGCTTGAAGTGGGGCTTGAACTCATGAACCATGAGATCATGACCTGAGCTGAAGCTGGATGCTTAACCGACTGAACCACCCATGCGCCCCTCATTTTGGTCACTAATAAACATGAAAGGGAGTTACTTCTTGGTCAGCTATGGAGAAACAAAGGCTGGACCTTGAATGTCTTCCCTCCTGCAGACCTGGGCAGGGATCCACTTGTCACAGCAGTTCTGTGGGTTCCTACCATACTGAGGAAACTGATGGAAGGGAGGAATAAGATAAAAGGAAGGATGTGCAGGAGAGGCTCCAAGACCCATATCGAAAGAGGAAGAGTCAAAGTCTGAGCTTTGGGGGAACACACACACCTTGCTGTCAACCCCAGAGGATGCTGGGAGCCCATAACTGTAGACCTGGCTTCTGGGTCAGCGCTGGTGCTAGAAGCATAGAATCTACCCTCCTGTAGGATTCCAGCACCTGAAGATTTATTTGCTAGTTAGTGTGCTAGGGATCTGAACCTGCCTTGAATCTGCTCTAGGTTTCCATGGTGATTGCTTTAAACTTTTCACCATCCTTCCTTCAGACCTTGGGGGAGAGCTATGCTCCCTGGTTTCCATGACGACCATTTAAACATGTATCTCTGTCTGGCTGTGTTGGAAAAGAACTGCTAGAGATCATGCAAATGAACTGGCTGCTCTCCCTCTACTTAAAAAAAAAATGACACACCTGCTTAGAAGTTTCAGATCTTTGCTCATAACAAGACGGGTGAAGGTGTCAAACTGGTGTTTGAGGGGGGTTTGCTGCGTGGCTTTGATACTTCAGGTGCTCATCCAGATACGCACCTCCGCTCTCCCGTCTTAAGTAATTATCTGCACTCAGCACTCACCCTCCCCTCCCCTCTGTCTAGCAGATGAAAGAGCCCTGGGTTCAAGACTGTTTACCTTCCTGCTGCTTACCAAAGGAGGAAGGGAAGGACAGGGCCAGAGAGACTAGCAAGGTACCCTACCCAAGCCAGCTCTTTGCCAGTGCTGGGAGAAACCACGGGCAGCAAGGTTGTGACCTCAACTCACCATCAGTAAACTGTCCCGGCGCCCAGACCGCAGCCCCAAAGAAGGTGGAAATCACATACCCCGGTCATTTGCAAATGGAGTTCATGGACTGAAGAGTGGCCAGGTGACTGAGGGAAAAGGGCTCAGAAGGAGTGGAAAGATGGCGGCCCCCTTCCCCTTCCTAGATACGTTCCTGTCTTCCCCACACCAACACGTTCCTAAACCGGAGGCCTTCAGAGACAGCAATGGGCGAAGCAACCACAGACGGATTTAAAACATGTTTTGAAACTGTGCACCAGCATTTAAAATTCTGGAAGTTTTCCAGTGAGAATAAAGATTTCCCATTTCTCCCGAAACTCAGCAGACCTGCATCAGAGTCCTACTTCGGGAGAGTCTGCTGGACTGAAATAGCACCGCCCTCCGAGATGAACTTGGGCGTGGGGGCAAGGGGAGGCTGAAGACGAAATATTCTTCGACCTTCTTCATCCAAGGCCCCTCGGCCACCTTGGACACAGCCGAGGTCGGAGGTCAGGGTAAGCTCGATGGAGAGTTCCTTCGTGATCTCCCGGTGAAACTGATGTCTGACACCACATGAAGGCCTTTGATTGCTTCTGGATGATGCTACTATTTTGATTTTACTGTTTAGTAGATTCATAAGCCAAAAAGTCATTTGACTAAAAATATGTCAAAATAATTGTAGGAAAAAGTTGGCTGGTTGGTGGATGAAACGGGTAGGTTGCCTTAATGAGCTCTGATTTAGGGTTGAAGATGTTGGTTTCATCGCTCTCTTAATGACAAGTTTCTTAACATCCCAAAGGTGTAAGTTTTCTTATCTGTACCCTGGAGGTAAAGGTGCTTGCCTCACTGAGTTTCTGTGAGGTTCAAATAAAATCATGGATGGCGAGACCCTGGCATACTGCCTGGTGCTCAGCAGAGATTTATTAAAAGCTGGGTTACCCACCTCAGAATGAGTTGGCCTTCTTCACACTTCCTCCTTCCTCCAGGTGACCCTTCTTGTCTCTCTCTAGAGAAGGAGGGGAAATGAATCTTGACGTTCTTACAGAAATCATTTTCATTCTTCAGATGATCCATGGTGTAACACCAGAGGGTGAAAGAGGAAGAAAAAGTAGTCCTCACTGAAAGCAAAAGCGGGACTTTCAAAATCAGCAACTCGTCAGAAAATTGATCGTATTAAGAGGCTGTGTTTTGTTTTTCTGTGAATATTTTTAGGTCGCACTGTGGGAACAACAAATGTCAAGCAAAAGATGAAAGGATAAGGGATGTTAGAAAAGATGTTGAGGCAAGAAGACACCAAGCGTTCCTTGGTTTGCCCCAAAGGCGAGCAGAATGGGATCAAACCGTTTTTCGCATCTACAGAGGAGTCAAGGCATTTTCATTCTGTAAATGAAAGAATGAACTTGCTGCTGACAGGTGGGATGGATCGAATCATTCGAGTCTGGAATCCTTATCTGCCTGGGTGAGTTTGTTTTCTTTCTCCAACCAAGAGTGCCATTGATCTAGTAAAGTACCTGAGAGCAGGACAGGGGATCGCCAATTCCCCTTTAGGATAATTTAAGAACCCCTGCCTGACATTGATCTCGCACGCACACAGCCTGGGAAACTCCTATTTGTGGCCACTAGGGACTCATTCTTGGGGATTAATAAGCAAATCATTGGGCCCGTTTTTCTAAGTTTATTTATTTTGAGCGAGGCAGAGAGAGAGAGAGAGAGAGGATCTGAAGCTTGCTCTGTGCTGAGAGCAGAGAGCCTAATGTGGAGCTCAAACTCACGAACTGCGAGATCATGACCTGAGCCAAGACCAAGAGTTGGATGCTTAACCACCTGAGCCACCCAGGCGCCCCAGCCACTCCCTGGCCCCATTTACCAACGGGGTAACACGGAAGCTCAGAGGAGTTTAACTTTTTGGAAATAACACCGGAATTGGGTTCAAATGCATTTTGGCTGATTCTAAAAGCCTATATCATTTCCACTGGTAAGTGTTGAAGATGGAAGGAGAGTGGAAAATAAGGAGGAGTCTTCTCGTGCATTAATGGTGGGGATGTGGGGACAAGAACAGGTCCTCTAGGGCGCCCCAAGCTTCCTCCCCGAGCCTCTGTATCAGGCGTCAGTGGAGGATCTGAAAGGCGACCCATGCCCCTCAGCAACAACAGGCAGTGGTGGAGGCAGCGCTAGGAGCAGGTGGGCATGAGGGATCTGATTCTGTCCCTGTCACTTGGTAGCCAAGTGATCCTGCTCAAGGGGTTCTGCTGGTTTCCTCCTCGATAATGATGATCCCAAGAGTACCTACCCCTCCAGCAGTAATAAAGATTACTGATGGGGTCATCCACGTATAGCGCCCAGCACAAGGTCAGATGCCTAATCAGAGAGAAAGAAAAATGATTTTTTCTACCCACTTCTATTACCTTAGGCGCCCATTTGTCTGCTGACGTGGAACAATCCACTTACCTTCCAGGGACTTGGTTATAAAACGATAGTGTGCTCTCCCCTTCCATTTCAGCCCTGCCTCCCTTCTCCCCACCTCCCACCCTCTCACTACACACCCAGCCCTGCGACCCTGAGGGCACCTTGATCCCTCAGAGTTCCTTGAAATAAACTTATATCAAAAAGACATTCCCCCTAGAGCTGAATACTGTTAACTCTGGCCTGCATAAAGCAACAACTTGCCACAGGATCTATTCCAGCCCCACCCTGTGCCATTCTTTGTTATTCCTTTTAGAGTGATGTTGTCAGCAGTCGGTGAAACAAAGCCCAGGGCTTCAACTCGCACTGAGTTGTGTTGCTGTAACTGGGTATTATTTGCTTCAGTCCTTTTATCACACAAGATATATACTTGCGTGATTTCAGAAGGAGACGTAACCCTCCTCCAGGCTGAATAGAACTGCCAGATCCGGACCAAGTTTAGTCTTGCATTTTTATTTAGAAACAGCGCTTAGAACTGCTTGGTGTTCATCTGTTCTTTTTTCATTCCAGAAAACCAACAGGTACGCTGAAAAGCCACACAGCTCCAGTGATCGACATCCATGCATCTGCTGAGGATAACGAAATATCTTCCAGGTCCTCGGACAACACTATTAAGGTCTTTGCCCTTTTATGTTTTGATACATTGTCCAACAGTTTCCTATAGACAATGAATGTGTTCTTTTCCTGTTTTCTTTCCCCTCTTCAGCTTCAGAGGCCTCTGCATTAGCAGATACTCAAATGGTAGTTACATTAGCAGGATTTGTTTTGGAAAAAGAAGATACGTGGGCAATGGAAGGGTAGTCTCTTAGAAAATTTTCTATACCTGGTGTTTTGTTGGGATGAGCAAACCTTATGGCATTTCAGCCCCCGTTTGCATGCTGCCCTGATTCCCCCGGGAGAATGTATGTTGGAGGATGGAGAGGAGGAGCAGGGGACAGAATGGGGACACGGGGGAGGCAGCAGTCCCTTGCTACTATTGGTCATCTTATTGTGCGATACACATAGGGCAGGTGGGCCTTTTCTGAAATGTTGTCTGTAAGGCTTAGGATTTAAACACTTAGAGTCCTTTAGAAGCAGTGATATTACCATTTTCATTTTGTTTGCCTTCATACCTCTTTTTGTACTTCTATACCTAGGGTCCCATCTACCTCTAAAATTCAGTTGCCCCTGTGATCTTTGTAATGCGTTGCTTTTCTACCGAAAGAAAGAAAGAAAGAAAGAAAGAAAGAAAGAAAGTTCACTGATTTGCTTTTTCCATCATTTCGTATGCTTTCCCAAAGAATATGAAAAGTTTTCATCCTTTTTTTTTTTTTCTCTCATGGGGCCAGAGGGTGGGAGTTTAGAGCAGTCTGAGTCAAAGAACTCCTGGAGCCTCAGGCAAGTCAGTATGACTGGTCAGTATAGACACATAAACCAGTTCACTGACCACTCACATTATAAATGATTTACAGATGCTCTGGGCTGAATCATATCCCCTCAAAATCTACACGTTGAGGTCTTAACCACCAGTGCCTTACAATGTGACTATGTCTGGAGACGGGGCCTATAAAGAAGTAATGAAGTGACGTGAGGCTATATTGATGGGCCCTAATCCAATATGATGGGTGTCCTTCTAAGAAGAGGAAATCAGCACACTTAGAGGAAGAGCAACCATGGGAGGACACCACAAGAAGGTGGGCATCTGCAAGCCGAGGAGCAAGGCCTCAGAAGAAAGCAAACCTGCCGACACCTCAACCTAGGAGTTTAATCCCTAAGCGCACGCCATATATAAAAGTTAACTCAGGGGGCGCCTGGGTGGCGCAGTCGGTTAAGAGTCCGACTTCAGCCAGGTCACGATCTCACGGTCCATGAGTTCGAGCCCCGCGTCAGGCTCTGGGCTGATGGCTCGGAGCCTGGAGCCTGTTTCCGATTCTGTGTCTCCCTCTCTCTCTGCCCCTCCCCCGTTCATGCTCTGTCTCTCTCTATCCCAAAAATAAATAAACGTTGAAAAAAAAAAATTAAAAAAAAAAAAGTTAACTCAGAATAGGCCATAGACCTAATGTAAAAAGAGCTACAATTTCAAAACTCTTGGGAGAAAACATAGGAGTAAGTCCTCATGACCTTGGACTAGGGAATGATTTCTTAGATATGATATCAAAAACACAAGAGACAGAAAGAAGGAGAAAATGAGTTGGACGCCATCAAAATTAAAAACTTCAGGAGACACCATTAAGAAAATGATTAGACCGCCTACAGAATGGGAAAGAATTTTGCCGATCACGCATCTAACAAGGGACTTGCACGTGGAATACCAAAAAATCTGTATGCTCAATAATAAAAACACAAATGGCTTAATTTAAAAATGGGCAAAGGACTTGAACAGAAATTTCCTCAAAGAAATATTCAAATGGCCAATAAACACATGACAAGATGCTTCACATCATTAGTCATTAGGGAAATGCAAAACAAAACCACCGTGAGTTACCACTTCATACCCATTAAGATGGCTAAAATAAGAATATAGATAATAACAAGCGTTGGCAAGAATGCAGGGAAATCGGAGCCCTCCATACATTGTTAGTGGGAATTTAAAATGGTGCAGCCACTTTGGAAAACATTTTGGCAGTTCTTCAAACATTAGCCATAGAATTATCTTATGACCCACCAATCCTACTCCTAGATTTACACCCAGGAAAATTGGAAACTTATGTTCACACACTTACTATGAATATTCAGGGCAACATTATTCATAATAGCCAGAGAGTAGAAATAACCCAAATGTCCATGAACTAATAAGTGGATAAACAAGACGTGGCATATCATTACGATGAACTTTTCCTCAGAAACAAAAAGAAATGAAGTACTAATATGTGTTACAACATGGATGAAACTTGAAAAGTTTATGTTAAGTGAAAGCCAGTCACAGAAGGCCATGTATTGGATGATCCCATTTATGTGAAATGTCCAGAATTGGCAAATCCACAGGGACAGAAACTTGTTCAGTAGTTGCAGGGAGGAGGGCGGAGAGGGGATAGGGAGTGGCCGCTAATGGGTATGGGGGTTCTTTTCGAAGTAATGAAAATTTTTTGAAATTAAACAATGCTGATGGTTGCACAACTCTGTGAATATGCTAAAAACCCCTGTATTATACGCTTTAAAAATGTGAATTTTGTGTGATGTAAATTATATCTCAATAAAACCATTATTTTTTTTAAAGGAGGGGGAGAGGAGAGAGAAAGAGGAGTCAAGGGGGACACCAAGGCTTTGGGCCCCACCCAACTGAGGCAGGGCAGATAGTGTGTAGAAGGAGCCTGACCAGGAGCTCAGTAGTAGATGTGTTGGATAGAGTCATCCTGAGTGGAGGGGAAAAGTCAGAACTGGAGATATAAATTTGGAATTCATTAGCATTTAGATGAAATTTTAAGCCATGGAGTGGATGAAATAGAAAAGAGAACAAGAGTGGGCAATGGGGAGAAAAGCCTCAAAGACTGAGCACAGGGACGCTGCCATGTTGATAGGATCCAATATGGCTCCTGTATAGTGAGCTTAGAGTCCACCTCATGGCAGCAATGAGGACATTTTACATAAAATTAATTGTTGACATCACAGGTCGTGATGCAACCAGGACCCAAACTCAATTCAGTCCTCCAAGAAAATTTGATTAAAATGGTAAAACCTATGGACTTCAGTTTTTGATTTATTTTGAAAATCAGATCCATCCAAAGGCATCCTCAAAGCCACAAAGTTGGAGACTTCATATTTTTAATGAGCTTTTTTTCCTCAAAACTTGGCACCATCAGATAATCATAATTCTGTATGTAAGAACACGTCTTCTATCCTATTTTCTTTTCCTAGTGCCTCTCCATTTTCTTCCAATCTAAAATCATGATTACAAGATTAGCATCTTGCCTGTGATGATTCAGGCATATTGAATCACTTCCCAAAATGTGTTTAAAATATATTGAAATCCTATCTTGGAAATATGGTGTGTAATTTATTTCAGAATACATTATTCCTATCAAATAAAAAGTAATCAACCAGGAACCAAACAGCTAAATTTCTAGCATGCCTGATCAGATGGTCTTCGTTCTTTGAATTGATTTTTCAGCCCAAATATTTCACTTCTCTAAATCATGGGGACACATGGAACGTTTCAGGAGTCTGCTGGTTTCTGGCATTACTCTAAAGGAGAGTAAAGTGACAGGTTCGGTTTTCTGTTTTCACTTGTTATTTTCTGTGAATTTAACATTGCACACCACAAAGACGGCTGTTTTGTGTTAACAGGAATCAGTACAGAAAAGTTATTTCTTGAAAGAAAGTTATTTCTTGGAAGGAAGATAGCACGGTGTATCAGCTGAGGTAAGGCTTGCCACTGTAACAAATAAACCCCATATTTTCTAGAGGTTGAGACAACAGAAGGTTATTCCTGTTTGTTTTCATAACCCAAGGCCAGTGCTCCTGGTGAGGGGCATTTTTCTCCCATTCAAGAACTAGGCTGTCTTCATGTGGGGTCCTAGACTCCCAGAGTCTTCTTCATCCTGGGGCGATGGGCATGAGAGCAGATAACGCATATCTGCCTCTTAAAACCCCAGCCATAAATGACCCATCACTTTCTTTCAGACTCTACTGTGAAGTTCATAACTCTGGGTGAAAGGGAAACCAGGAAATGCCTTATTTTGGTGGCCATTCCCCAGAAACACCTTTCCAGTGTGGACAGAGAAGTGTGCATTTGGGGGTGGGGTACAGAATGCTTTGGAGAAATACAGAGTTGAGTTTAAACTCTGAAACTACCAGAAACTCAGTGACCTTGGGTGAAGGATTCAATCTTGCTAAACTCTTGGACATTGGTCACTCTTAATTCTCTTGGTCATTGGTCACTCTTAATTCTCTTGGACTTTGGTCACTCTTAATTCTCTTGGTCATTGGTCACTCTTAATTCTCTTGGACATTGGTCACTCTTAATTCTCTTGGTCATTGGTCACTCTTAATTCTCTTGGACTTTGGTCACTCTTCTGCAAAATGACCCACCTCGTAGGTTAGTTGTGCTCATAAAAGATAAGGTATGAACTGTGCTCACCACAGAGTAGTTTTACCAGTTAAGACTCTTTTAGGCCAAAGAGACAAAAATCTAATTCAAACAGTTTAAGCTAAAAAGGGAGAATTTATTGGTTATTGAAACCTGATCATCAGACAGGTGGCCTCACAGGCAGCTGGGTTCAAACACAGCACTGTTATTTCTACACTTTCTGCCTGCGCTACGAATTTCTGCTCCTTCGTGCACACTGATATTGACTCCTACTGCAGAAAGGTTTTCTCCTTCCAAATGGCTGGGACCATTGATGGCCAGTCTAAACCCACAACCCAATTCCAGATTCACTATCAGTTCTAGACAGAAAAATCTAAGGGAAGACACAGATTGACCAGGCTTGGGTCCGTCCCATGTCTACTGCTTATAATCAGAGAGGCAGTTCTCCTAACAGAAGACAGGAGGGTGCTGGACAGACCATGGATAGGTCAGTGATACGAATTTGTTGTAGCTACTTTTACTTTGGGGATTTAATGCCAACTTGCTGAATCAATGACAACAGCAGTGTGAAGAATTCCTTCCTACCTTTCCCTTTCACAGACCTTGTAGGGGTCCCTCTATAGCATTCCAACTAAGATCCCTCTGCCAGGCTCCAGAATTACCTTATTTTTGTCCTCATCAAAACCTTCTCTCTCTCAGTAACATTATCTCATGAAGTAAGAAGAAATTACTAGATAAATGGATTCCTATTGTGGTTTAAGTGACCGTGTGTTACCTTTCTATCCAGGAAAATAAGCGCTTTCAAACAATTTAGTTCTCCAGAAAGGAAGGGGGGACATCCCTTGAACAAGAAGGGCCTGAGATCATCTTTTCCATGGGATTATTTTACTTTGATCACTATTGTCACCCCGAGACTGACCTCCCAAAGTGTATTGCTTCCTGCCTTTCATGCCATGACCTAAAAATCACAGCTAAAAAAGCAGGCTAGAACTTTCAAAGTGAGTTTGCTACCTACTGGGGAGAACTAAGGAAAACTAACAGTATAAACACAACAAATAAGAGTCTGGCCTAAGGGGTAAAGGCTTCAAATTTCCTGATAGCTGATTTGCTTCCTGGAGTCTCAAAGTGGGGGAAAGAAGCCCCATCCAAGTACATCCCACCCAGCTTAGTCCTCAGATTTTCCAGCGCAGCTCTGGCGGGAGACGAGCCTAAGATGGGCTCTTTCCTACTTTAGCGGCTCACTAGGTCTGCGTCAGGAGAGTCACTGAACCTCGCCGGAACCCGGTGGATTATACCTACCTCCCAAAGTTGGTTTCGGATCAAATTAGTTTGTGACAAAATACCTCAAGCTGGGTGGCTTGAAGAATGGAAAGGTTCGTCTCGCAGTTCTAGAGGCCGGAAGTCTAAAATCAAGGTATTAGCAGGTCTGGTCCCTTCCGAGACTGAAGGGAGAGACTGCCTCCCTCCTCGCTGCTGGGGGTTCGCTGGCAACTGTTGGCATTTTTGCCTCATAGAAGCGTCACCCTGATACTTGCCTTCATCTTACATGACACTCTCCCCTTCGGTGCATCTCTCTCCAAATTCTCCCTTCTTACAAGGACGGCAGTCAAATTGTCTGAGGCGTGACTTATCTCTGCTCGTCGCGCCAGACTCCAGCCCTATTTCCAAATGAGGCCACATTCTGAAATACTGGGGGTTGTTCACCATACGAGTTCTGGGGGGGACGCAACTCAGCCCCTAACAAAGAGTAGATGAAACGACGCACGGAAAGCATTTAACACAATGCCTGGCGCATGCCAGCCCACTAAGCAACAGCTGCCTTCGTGATGATTCTGTCTTCCCAGTTTTGCACTTGGCCCATCTGCTCCTCCCCAGGGAGTGAGCCCTCCCTTGCAGCTCTCATCAGATCACCTTAAAATAACACAAGAGCCGTGGCATGACTTTATGCAATAATCGTAATAAAGGATTAACAATAATATTAGCGTTGTAATCACATACCGTTATACTGTGGCCTAGCCATGATCCTAAACGCTGTTTTTGTTAATATTTAAGAAGTCCTAAGACTTTAAAGTCCTATAAGATAGGCACTATTATTAGTCTCCCTATTTCACAGATGAAGAAACTGAGGGAAAGGGAGAGTGGTAATTTGCCCAAGGCCACCCCAGGCAGGGGGGCTCCGGACCTCCATGCCCTTAACCAATAACCACGCTGAGGTCTGTTCCCTGAGTGCTCCAAATATCTCCCCAGTGGCTGGTATGGAAGAACTGCATTAAGGAATGGGAACATATCTGGGAGACGGGGGTAGCTCTGTGCCCAAATGTGACCCACGATGTCGAGCTCCTGCTTCAGCCGGTCCACGGGAAGAGAAGCCACTGGCCGCTCCTATGGTGGCTTGGCCTCTGGCATCCCTGCTCCGTGGGCAGCTTCAGCATGGCAGAGGGGCTCAGGGACAAGGGCCCCGCTTTCTGCTTCCTTTACAAACAACGGGGGACAAGAAGCCCCTTTCACCCTTTTTCCTTTTGGTGAGTGGGGGCAGGGCAGCGTGTAAACTTCCGTCAGTCCTGACCAGACCCCTGCCCCAGGTGACGGCTTCGGAAACACAGCAAAGCAGCCGGTTCACGACCTCCGGTGACTTTTTCCTCATTTCCTCCTCAGATCTGGGATCTGGAAACAGACAGCCGCTCGTTTACGGCCTCCTCCAAAGCCAGTGGTATCCAGGGGGAGGGCGCGGCCTGCCTCTATCTCCCCCACCCCACGGCCCTGCGTGTGGCCACCGACACGATTGCACCCCTGCACCTGCGACTCAGGTATGAGGTTACCCTCTTGGCCCCAAGCCGTCAGCTGTCTAGAGGGCACGGCGAGCCCAGTGCAGCTGCCTGCAACCTTTTATATCACGATCCACAGTTAAGGCCTCTGGGTGACCTCCTCAGCTCTACGCCCCACGTCCTTATCTTGCACTATGTGTTTGGTGAGCTCCCTTTAACAGCTCCCATTAATCACTCCAGCACCACCTCCCTATGTTATCCACAAGTCTGGAATTTACCTCTCGAGCCCTTATCGACCCACTGGCTCTACGTCTATAGGAAATTGTCCAGGAAGCCCTGGAGGCCCACATCTGAGACCCCATCCCTACAGCAGGGTAGCTATGCAGTCCCAGGTGATGAGACGGGTCCTTGTGGAGGGTCCCCTAGCAGGCTTCTCCTGCCCAGGGCCCTTAAATGCCTTGAAGACTTGTCTCCCTGATTCCTCTACAAACGAGGCCACCTCGGTTGCCTCGGCACCCCTTTGCCAGGCCACCTGTCATTTCCTCCTCGGCCAGGAAAGTGGGTGCCGGCTGCCCTTTCCACGGTCAGGGAGGTCACTCACACAATCCTCCCCTTAGCGCCGAATGTCCCCTCCAGGGCCCGCCCCTGGCCTGCCTGGGCTGAGACTGCCTGGTCTTCCTGAAGAGTTTAAGTCCCGCCTCCCGGAGACCCACGAGTCACCTAGCACAAGGCTGTAGTTTTATGATGAGCGACGGAGGCCGGGAGAAGGGAATGAATTGGGAGTCTGGAGCAGACCTGGGGCTAGACCGCCTCTCCGGATGCCTGGCACCCGGCCTCCTCCCTGTGTGGTGCTCCTCCCACTGCAAGGGCAAAAGTCTGTCTGAGATTTCGAAGGGGAAGGAGAGCTCAGTGCTTATTATTATTTTTTAAGTAGACAATGGGAAGCACATTGTCTAGTCTTCCTTCTCCAGAGCCCGCAGGGAGGCTTCTCTCAGATGCTCCTAAGAGGCACGTGTCGGGGGTAGAGAGCTTCCCTGGGCCCAGTTGTCTCGAGGTAGATCAGACGTCTTCCCCGGGCTCAGCAGGGCTGGCCAGGCGCACTGCCAGTGCTTTGAGAAGTGACGGGCCCTCGGAACGTCATTAGAGCCTTCTCGTGGTTCCGACCTGGCCCCTGGCTATTCCCCCCACCCCGCCATCCCTCATTCTCTGCCTGCAGTTTCCCCCTCGGTGTTCAGCAGGATCCCGAATCCCAAATCTGCAGTCTTTGAAAACCAAGGAAAGGAGGCAGGGAAGGTTTAGGCTGGCTACCGCGGTTTGCAGGTGTCACATCCCATCTATATGAAAATGGCAAATGGATTTCCTGAGCCAAAAATGATGGCATACGGTCTCGAAAAGTGTTCTGTTTTTTTTGATTTGTGAACATATGTCTAGGAAGAACCTTTATTGTGTTCAGTGACTAAACCACAGATCGAGAATTAACTCTACAGAAAAGCGATCAGATTTCACAGCACCAGAACTCTACTGAAAAGTCCAGCGTGTATGGCCGCTGCCTGTGTCTGTACCCACCCTTCCTAATTTGCCCCCCTGAGGCCACGGGGAAGTCGCCCGTGGATCCAGAGCGCCTGGCAGAACTCCCACCCGGTCATCGTCACAGCCAGGCCTGGGAGAGCAGGCACTTTGCTCAAGATGCCAGAGCAACGAGGGGCGCCTGGGTGGCGCCGTCGGTTAAGCGTCCGACTTCAGCCAGGTCACCATCTCGCGGTCCGTGAGTTCGAGCCCCGCATCGGGCTCTGGGCCGATGGCTCGGAGCCTGGAGCCTGTTTCCGATTCTGTGTCTCCCTCTCTTTCTGCCCCTCCCCCGTTCATGCTCTGTCTCTCTCTGTCCCAAAAATAAATAAACGTTGAAAAAAAAAAAATGCCAGAGCAACTGGCCGAAAAGCGGGACTTCCGTCAATCAGGCGGCTGTTTGTTCTACATGGTATCAGTGTGTAGAAAAACAGCCTGTTGGATTTTTTTTTTTTTAGGCGAAGAGACGGAAATTCCACCTCGTGGCAAAAACAGACTCCGTCTCTAGCGCCAACACTTAGGTGCCAGATAATGTCTGCCGGTCCCTGCTCTGTCGCTTGGGAGCTTTGTGATCTTGATCAAGTGACCTGGCCCTTCTCAGCCTTCTGGTGGTTCCACCTGCGAAGCGGGGAGACTCAGCGCCTTGCACCCCGCGTTGGGGAAGGGATGTAGGTAAAGCCAGTAGGCTCTGGCTACAGGCCCGGCGCTTTCTCTCTGGGACTGTGCCCCACACACCCTTCCCTCCTCCTCCCCCCCCAGGCAAGACTCTGCCATCACAGGAGTCCAGAGACCATTCATGGGAAAGTGCAAATCGTCCTTCTGTCAAATGTTATTTTTCCTTGGAAAGGATTCCACACACTGGGAATAGTCTGGCACGAAGTTGGAGGTTTCAGACCCACTGAACCTCTTCTAGTGGCCCAGCCTTGGAACCCGGGCATTGGAGGGACAATCAAGAGAGAAGGCAGAGCAGCGGTACTGGGAACCAACATTCATTTATTGAGTGTTCACTGCATGCCAGGCTTCTCCAGACATTTTACATCCTTTTCCTCACTCCTCACAAAATTTCTTTTTTTTTTTTTTTTTTAAGTTTATTTATTTACTTTGAGAGAGAGAGAGAGAGAGAGTACCAAGCAGGCTCCACACTGCCAGCACAGACCCTGATGCAGGGCTCAAACTCATGAACCGTAAGATCATGACCTGAGCCAAAATTAGAGTCAGGTGCTTAACCAACTGAGCCACCCAGGCACCCCCACTCCTCACTAAATTTCTATAAAGGATTCCAGATTCCACTTTACAGATGAGGACATTAGTGCTGAACAGTTGGACTGCTTAACCCCTACAACTGTCTGTTCTGTGTGCTGTTGTCCCAGAGGTAGCTCATGGGGCAAGGCTGGAGGACACAGGTAAGCCCTTGGCCCCTGGTTGCCCATGGGAAGCACACTGCAGGGCCTTGTCCCTGCTTGAATGAAAGGTGCTGCTCTTCAGGCTTGAAGATTCAGAACGGGATAATACAGCTTGTATTTATTTGCGGGGGGTGGGGGGGGGGCGGGGAAGATGTAAATTAATAGCAAAGAAGGTCCATAGTTAAATGAAATCACATTCCTCCTGGGGCGCCTGGGTGGTGCAGTCGGTTAAGCATCCGACTTCAGCCAGGTCATGATCTCGCGGTCCGGGAGTTCGAGCCCCGCATCAGGCTCTGGGCCGATGGCTCGGAGCCTGGAGCCTGTTTCCGATTCTGTGTCTCCCTCTCTCTCTGCCCCTCCCCCGTTCATGCTCTGTCTCTCTCTGTCCCAAAAATAAATAAACGTTGAAAAAAAAAATTAAAAAAAAAAAAAAAAAGACATCACATTCCTCCTGCCCCAAGGAGGAGACATGTGGTGTCAGTTTTCATGATTAGTGGCTGCTGCTCATTGAATACCAATTATGCCATGTGAGGGTCTTTGGGAAGGACATTATATGAATCTTCTCATCTAATTCTCAAAACAGCCCTTTAAAGTAGATGCCATTATCCCCATTTAAGAGATAAGAAAGAGTTTTGAGCAGTTAAACAACGTGTCCAAGGTCACAGACTCATTTCTATCCTCTTAACCTTTCTCCATAAGGCAATAGATGCCTCATCCCGGGTATCCGTGTCCTACACTTGGTTCAGGTTCTCATCCTCTCTCTGTTTTTCATGAGTAAGGTCTCCCCCGGAGCCTTCCCTGGTGGTTTCCCACCAAGAGCCCGCGGTTTGCTACCGCTACAACCGGGCCTTCAGGCAAGTGGTCAGCTGCACGGAAGCATCTGTAAGTATCAACTTTTGTTCTCTTTAGCAATGATGTGTTTGTGAGCGTGAGTGTAGCCCCATGGTCCTCACCTTGGAGCTGAGCGGAGTGTTCCGGGGACAGTCCGTCCCTGGAAGTTAAGAATTCTACTAGAATTCTTCAACTCTGCTACTTATCAAGTATTATTTGGACACTCTTCTTTGAAAGCTGACTGGAAGAGCTCACAGTTGCCCCAGTGGCTTGTAGTATGAGCTCTTTGGAAGGGCCATCTGCTACTAAAGGATGGCATTATTTCATGGTGGTTCTCTTGTATGGTCTAGGATGATTAATAGAACTCTACTATAGTGTAATCTGGGGATGAAGGTATGGAGCATTCCATGTCTACTTCCTCTTTCACTAGGGCTCTCAAGGATCATGCTAGCCCGGTCCTGGATGCGTGACACAGTGTCTGGCCCACAGAAGGGACACAACCAATGCTCCTTGCGTAAAGAGTGGGAGTAGAGAAGTGCACACATCCCATAATTCATGTACTCCTGCCCTTGAGCTAATGGGAGGACACACCCCAAGTACACTCAACTTTAAATGTTCTGAAATCACCTAAATATCAGTTCAATCACTTTCCGAACCACTGGCCTAGGCTCTGGCATTACACGCCCGTATCCCAGGCCATCTGGCAGCATCCTCTTTCCTTCTTCCTGCAATTGCCTGGCACACCCTGTCTTTAGGATTTATAGCCTCGGGAGCACCACAGTCTGGTAGTGTCATCTTCATGTTCACACTCATTTCGGCTTCTCTCCCAGTGAGACTCGGCTGTCTTTGCATGTGTTCTTGCCAGTTCCTGCTCTAGAAATTAGTCATCACCATGGGTTTATTAAGTATTAAATGAAACAGATTACTTGGCCTGTTGATCAAAAATTTGTTATGATGACTCAGTCTCAACTCATCTCAAAGAAGGTGGGTTCTTGTCTAATTTGGGTTCATACTTATAAAGAAGCATTTGTCCTCCAGATCTTTCAGAATCACCTGCGACTCCAAGGACGCCAACCTTCTGGTCTCAGCATCCTGCACATGCCTGTTCCTGGCTCTGTCCAACTTTTTCCCATCTCCACCCTGGAATTTCCTGCTTCTTCCTCTTTTCCTACACACACCTTAGCAACCCTTCAAGGTCCAACTCAAGTCCTGTCTCCTCCACAAAACGTGTCTTCACTGCTCTGGACTCACACAAGCATCTCCCTCTTCCTGACCACCCACAGTCACTACCTCCCATGTGGTGTAGATTCAGTCCTCACCCGTCCTGCTCTGTTTCCCAGGCACGAGCCTCGCCTTTCTAACAATTCAGCAGACAGTTAGGGCAACTAGCACCTCATCTATGTTTCCCCCTTCTTTCCTCTTAATCTGTCAAAACCCTTCTTATTCTTCAACGCACAACTCGGATATCAACTCCTCTGAGAAAAGTTTCTAGATCCCTCCCACATCCAGGCAGAATGAAGGGCTCCATTAGCATTTGGGCTCCTAATTCTGTGCTAACAGTCAGCCTCCTTCAATAGCATTACTTTTGATATGCATATCTTCCCTGCCTGTGGGTGGTAAGGAGATGTTGAATTGAGATATAAATACTCTGTCAACTCTTACTGTATTAAGCACATGCTGGTAATAAACTCCCAGACACTTACTGAATTGAATTATTGATCTGAGTATTTGCTCATCCTGCAGATCTGTGTGAAATCTATGCCCACTGTCACGATCCATAGCATCTAAGCCACATTGCAGTCTTTATTTGTGAAGGAGAGAACATAGCCCAAGATTTTCACGATCCTGAAGTTATGAATACCTCTATGCCACACATTACTCATTGAGTTGCCTAGCAAAGTGCTAGGGGCCACCGACTTTCAAGGCCTCTGAAAATGCTTGAAAATGGCACAGTGTAAACTAATAAATATTCAATTAAATGTTTGCAATGTGTTACATAGGAACTGCAACCTACACATATACAGGTAGTTTATGTACCTACCTTCGTACTTGTTACGAATAATGAATTTTTTTATCAACAGAGCTTAAAACTGTAGATATTTTACAAAGATTTTAACATTAATAGCAAAATTATATTTAATTTGGGATGTGGTTGCAGTTTAATATGTTTAATTGAATGGGAACTCCAAAAGCAAGAATCACTTGGGACAAAGAGGTTCTTAGGCCCAGCTAAGGCTTGAAATTCCCTCTACAAAATGCACCTAAAAAGTGTAAGTAGCACCTTTAGACTTTTTTGGATTCTTTTATATATATATATTTTTTAAGTTTTTATTTATTTATTTTAAGAGAGAGAGAGCAGGAGGGCCAGAGAGAGAGGGAGAGGGAGAATCCTAAGCCGGCTCCGCACTGTCAGCACAGAGCCCGACACAGGCCTCTATCCCATGAACCGTGAGATCATGACTTGAGCCGAGATCAAGAGTTGGATGCTTTACCAACTGAGCCTCCCAGGCATCCCTAGACTTTTCTTGATTCTATAAATAGAACCCTAAGTCGTTTTTAAAGATATTGTAATTGCTCACTTCAATCTTTTCGCTCCCGTAACCGTAACCGTAACTGGCAGTAGCAGGTGGTGGTGTTGGGGGAATTTCTTTTTAAGGAAGCGAATGTGTGACTGTTTAACCACTTAACCAGAAGGCAGGTCCACAGGGAGGTTGCCTCCCGCTCTGTGTCAATCCCGGGCTATCTGCCCCACTCAGCGCCCTCTGCTCATTCTTCCATGCCAACAGGTACCACATTCCTTTCTGGACCTTGACCATATTACAAGTCACGCATGTTGTGAAACTTCGGGATGTTTGCAAAGGTTGGAATAATTAAAGTAATACCCAGTAATGCTAAGGGTCTATTGCAATATTAAGGGGAACAAATGGATGCTCCGGAGCTATAGACACACCCTGCCCTCCTTCCCACCCCCACGAGCCCTGGCGTTGTAAAAGGACAGAGGGGCAGGAAGCAAAGTGTACATTACTAAAAACCTGCTCTTAGGCATTTAAATCAACACCAGTGAGAGGATGCCTTCTGGTTTCTGGGTTGGAGACCTGGAAATTTCTCTATGTCGATGGAATAGCCTCTTTTACAAAGTGGAAGATTAATAGGAACATTCAGTGGTTCTGAGACAGAGTGTTGTCCTCAAGCATTTCTCCTCCCACGCCACCATGCCTTTGGGTACAGGCTCCAGAAAGCCTGCCCCAGAGGAAGCCCTCCTTGGGGTAGGCACTTACCTCAACCGGTCATGAAAGCTGACATTCATCTCCCTTGACAGATGATTCTCATTCAAAGGTTGCTCAAGGAATGGGGCAGAAAGAAAGCCACTCCAAGACTCAAACTAGTTAGACTGAGTGAAACCTGAAAGCTGAGGGTTTAGAAGATATATCCTTCCCCCCAAACAGGCTGTCTTCCTCACTCAGCTTCGCCTTGGTGCTGAATAAATTTTGCTGCTCAGAATTCAATCCACACCTATTTCTCTGAGCCTTGGTAGTCAGGAGATTTTTACCCAAAGATTTCTAAATTTTCTAATCTTCTCGCTGAGTGTTATGGGATGAATTTTGTTTCCCGGGTGTTCCTATGTTGAAGGCCCAATCCCAGCAGCTCAGAATGTGACTGCATGCAGAGATAGAGCCTTTAAAGAGGGGATTAAGTTAAAATGAGGATATTAGGGTGGGTCCTGAGCCAATCTGACTGGTGTCCGTATAACAAGAGAAAATTTGGACACATAAGGAAACCCTGGGTGTGCATACACAGGGGAAAGACCATGTGAGGACACAATGAGAAGGTGGCCATTTGCAAGCCAGGAAGAGACGACTCAAAAGAAACCAAACCTGCAAACAATTTGATCTTGGACTTCCAGCCCCAAGAGCTGTGAGAAACTAAATGTGTATTATTTAATCCCCCTGTTCTGTGGTATTTTATAATACAGCCCAGCAAATGAATACACCAAGGTAAGCCAACTTGTATTGGAAGTAAAGATACCTTCAGGGTAAGTTTTCATCTTACATATCTGTGGCACTAGACTTCTGAATGCAAATTCCCTTTAATTTGATAGCCAGTATCTCAAGGTCACTTTTTTTTTTCAACTTCCGGATACAGGTGGTAAAAGTATGGGACTTTGAAACAGGAAGGCTGTTTCTGGATTTACTGGGGCTCATGGCAATGCTGGAATCACATTCTGACCTTTGACTCCAGTGGAAGAAGGTATGTGTCTTCTCCAGTAGCTTCAGCCATTAGGCGGTGAGCTCCCTGACATGATTTCCTAACAGAAGACTGTTTCCTAGGCTAGTCACTGGGGGCAGAAACGGCTGTCTGAAGATATGGAGCTACAACAACGGACATTGTCTGCACACACTGAAACATGGCAAGTCGCTTCCTACCAAGGCTCCCCATAACATAATGATGCAAGATTGGGCATTTGTTGTCAAGGTAGAAGAAACAAATGAGATGGGATCTAGGGTGCACGTGACAATCCTACATTCTTTTTCTCTGGCCCTTCATTTTACCAATGACT
Organism: Puma concolor; assembly: GCF_028749965.1. NCBI lineage: Eukaryota > Metazoa > Chordata > Mammalia > Carnivora > Felidae > Puma > Puma concolor. Next base: position 232,117,567 of record NC_141667.1, on the reverse strand, counting down.
TTAAACTTCTACTGAGGAGAGATGTACTTTACATGAATGTATGTGCTCCCAGCTAAGCCTTGTGCACCTGCTCCTTCATCACCCGGTATGTTTATCTGCGTTCTTAAAAGAGCTTAGCTTTTCTAAACATTTTAAACATCACATAAGTCAAAATATGGGTGAGCAAACTAAAAGCTAGTCTGTTTTGTGTGTTAGTGACTTTTTTTCCAAGGCCACTTTTCCACTTGTTCATGTGCTGTACCTGATTTTGGTCGAATTTCCACAATTCTGGCCTGTTGACTTTCCATGAGGAAGATAAGAGGCAAAAACTTTTCAACTACCAGAGAATATAAAAGAATCCAAAGTAAAAAAAGACAAAAATCACTCAAAGTAATGAGTTTGTGATTCCAAGTTCTGCTTTTGACCTGCCTGTGTTCACTTGTCTCCTCACTCAGGAGGAGCCGGGCACCGTGTAGGGTCCTGTCAGGAGAAGGCGAGCTTCTTCCCAAAGCTGAGCAAGGGCAGAACCAGCATTTTAGGGCAATGCGGGGCGGGGGGGGGGGGGGGTGGTGGTGCAGGAAACCAGCAGGGCTTTGGTGGTTTGAAAGACACCTAACTGTGGTCTGAAAACTAGAAAGTACGCAAGTTTTCCCCAATAATCATTGAATTGAGACAACATGTGTAAACTGATTTAAGGACTAATAAAGAAGAATGTCTAATAGAAGGTGACAATGTTATCTTTCTAGATGAAAAGCAAAGTGAAGTCTGTGATTGGACCTACTTGGAGGTGAACCAAAATAAGTAAGTTATATTCAGCTTGGATGTAAGAGGGGGATGCATCTTTTTGATACAAAGTCTATGCTGGAGGAGGACACCAAGACAATGAAGGGAATTTTCCAGAAAGAAATATGTCAAAGCATTCCCGAAGACCCTGGTTGCTCCCTGATGGTAATTTAGGCAACTAGGCTCTTCTAGAATATTGGAAGCAATTCTCTGCACATTTTGATGACTATTTAGAGGTAGAGATAGGGAGCACTGCATCTCTCCACCAAATGCTTTCTTGAAGAATAAATCACAGACTAGATTACCAGAGTAATTAAATTCAGCAGCCACAAGGCCAAGAATAAAAATCCAATAAATTCTCTCCTGAACACAAAAAGAGTGAAAACAATTCCCGATTGGTTTCTGTTTGTGCCCTTGCCTCCGTGTTTCAACCGAGCTCTTAGGATCACTTAACCTTCAGAAGGGCAACTGCTCCTGGAGTAGCATCCATAGACCTCGGAAATTATAGATCCCTTAAGTAGCAGTGAAAACGCTGACCCTAATTTATCAAATCACATTTTATCTTGCTCTCTCCATTTATCATATAGACATGGCAAAATTAAACCACAGTGTTGATTGCGTGCAAAAAGTAAAGAGATGATAAGCTCAAGTATTGAGATGTACTACTACTCTGTTACTGTTCTAGGTGCATCATAGCTGTTGGATGGGACAGAAGAATAAATGTGTATTTTGTAAGTGAAATGTACAAAATGAGCTATTCAAAACCCTGCTTCAGATTGCTATCCTCTCCCCACCAACCCTACCCTTGATTCTTTTCACACTAAAATCAGTTTGTAGTAGTTCTTTAGACTTCTGCTCTCTCTACAAGTTAAGCCATGATAGAGACAGAAGAATTTCCTCCCTCCCTCTCTTCCTCCCTTTTAGAAACCTTTTTTTACTTTGGTTTTTGTTTCTGTTTCTTCCCTCTAGTTTTCTTTTTTTTAAAGTTTATTTATTTATTTTTAAGATAGAGAGAGAGAGACCTAGTGGGGCAGGGGCAGAGAAAGAGGAGCACAAAGGATCTGAAGCGTGCTCTGTACTGACATCAGAAAGCCCGATGTGGGGCTCCAACTCATGAATCATGAGATCATGACCTGAACCAAAAGCAGATGCTTAACTGACTGAGCCACCCAGGCACCCCTCTAGCTCTCTTTTATGGGAGGAAGTATAATGACTCTTCACCTAACTCTGGGAGGGCGCTGGTTCCCACATCAACAATCAATTCTCTGACACCAGCTGGTGTCCTACAATTCAGCTCAATCCTGGCCCATCTACCCGGGGATAGCATCAGATCCACAGGTTACAGGCTCAGTCCCACAAGCCCGGTCTTCGTGCCCCCCCACCAACTTCAGACACCTCCCATGCTCTCAGCACTTAGGGAATTCCAAGGGTTTTAGGAGCTATCTGCCAGAAGTGGGGACAGAGACCGAATACCTATTTCTTATCGTAAGTCGCAGTATCACGAAGTGTTAGCTAGAAGAGCTATCAGAGGCACAGAGGGCATCCCTGGGAATTCAAAGCAGACTGTGCCTGGAACGTGGAGCTCTACACAGTTTGCCTTGTATTCTTACCCCTCGTACCTGGGCTGTCATGCTCCCTCCTCCCCGGCACGCTGTGGCGTCAGCATATCTCGCATATCCTTGCCCCTAAGTGAGGGCTAACCACTCTGTCAATTGTCCAGACCTTACTTTCTCCCTTCTTCCTTCCACCTTGTCTTTATGCCCTGGTCCCTCTGTAAGTGGGAAGAGGAGATGAAATGCCATCTATAAGCATCTCTGGGGGGAAAAAGTATTTTTTTATTGCTTAGAGATGGAGAAAGGATTCAGGGACAGGAGAAGTTGAAAATGCTGACTGAAACTAAGTTTTAAATCTATCTGTGACATTTTATTTCCCCTGCTCACTATGCTGGATGGCCATGGATTTCTGAAGGTCTTTAAACATTGTAAGTTCTTTATTCGTTTGAAGGCAAGCCGTATTTCACAGCCTAAGCCTTGCATCCCCAGATGATTTGAGAGACGACTACCTGAGAAGCTCTGGTGTTGAATCCATCCTTTGGTATTATAGGTTCCTGAGCTGACGGCTTTTGTTTTAACACATGCAGCGGCTATGGCTTTCTTATTATGAAGGCAAAGCTATGCAGACCATCCAAGGAGAGTTTGTCAGTTGACATATGATTTGTTGAAATGCAATCACCCAAACATCAGAAGTGGATTGCTTTTTATTCCCACTAGCACTAGAGGAATTTGCTTTGACATTTCGAAAAACTACATCACTGGTGGGGTGAGGGGTAGGGTTATAAAATGTGCCAACACCTTCTCTCTGAAGTTGTGAGTGTGTTGGCAGCTCATTTTACTGCTTATACAACGTCTCTTCCTTGGCTTTGCATACAGGATGCACCATGTGACTTTCATCACTTCTGGAAGCCGCAGCCACACTGGCAGGATGACCTGGTGAGCCCTGGTCCACACTGTCTGGCTCTCAACCCAAACAGTGGCACATGTTGAGGATATCTGTCACTTAGAGGCTCACCCTGACTCTCCTGGGCCTGCCTAGGGTTGTCACAAGGACCTCAAAAGCCTCTGCTGTGGCAGGAATCATGACTGGGGTCCAGGTAGAGCCAGAAGTGCTGGGCTCCAGGCAGCTGCTTCCCTTCCAGGAAGAGTGATGGCCTTGTGTTCAGATTGGGGCATGGGGCTACGGAAGCCAATCCATGCAGCTCTCCATGAGCTCAGCCAGGATTCATGTAGTACAGGAATGCCAGCCCAAGATGTGGTGGGTGTGACTTTCCTGAAAGAAGCATGTACTTCCTATTTCTGCTTGGCATGCAAAATTGTATGCATTTGCTGTGTCACCTTTGGGCAGCCAGGGAGCCGAAGAGATGACATTCCTGCCCTGTGGCTTGTTGGGGGCCCACAACCGGGATACTTCTTGTGATTCTTATTAGCAAAGTGCCCCAACTTTCTGCAGCCTCCTATGGTTGAATGACCTCCCTCAGAATTGTCTGGATGCCAAGCCAATAAGACAAGTGCTAAGAAAGCAAAGTCACTGTGCCCAACCGTGTGCTACAGCTCAACCCTACCTTAAACCCCCATAAACATTCCAAAAGGTACAAGTCACTAGAATACAAACTCCATGAGGCCAGGCCTTGTCTGCCTTCACCATGGTATTCCCAGGACCTAGCCCAGTGCCCACTTTATAGCAATGCCTAATTAATTTGATTCCATTCAACTAGCATATGCCAAGTGCAGATTGTGGACCAAGTATGCTTTGTTCACTGAAGATGAAGTTATGATCAAAAGGGTCATCTCATGATCTCTGCCTTCCCGGAGTTCGCAGATTAGTGATTATTGAGTGAAAGAACAAAGTTGTGCAGAAAATGCCTGGAAGTGAAGGCCATTGCAAGGAGGCATTGTCAAGCAAGTCAGTGAAGTGTTAGTGCATTCAAATATTTATTTATTCAACTATTAACTCACTCAACACATATTTTTGGGCACTTTTATAGTGTCATGCTTAATGGATAGGGCCAGGAGATACAACGTGAATAAAATGTGATTCCTGGGGTGCCTGGGTGGCCCAGTCGGTTGGGCGTCCGACTTCGGCGCAGGTCATGATCTCACGGTTCGTGGGTTCGAGCCCCGCATCGGGCTCTGTGCTGACAGCTCAGAGCCTGGAGCCTGCTTCGGATTCTGTGTCTCCCCCTCTCTCTGCCCCTCCCCTGCTCATGCTCTGTCTCTCAAGGATAAATAAACGTTAAAAAATATTTTTAAAAAACAATGTGATTCTTGGCCCAGAATCTCACAGCCTGGTGAGGAGATAAACTACGGAAATAATAATCATGCAATGTGACAAATGATATAATAACGTAAAAGATGTGGGAGAAGCCTAGAGGTGGGAACTACTAACTTTGCTCTAACATCACACAGGAGATCGAAAGATTACTAGGATTTTCCCAGGAGGCCGAGGTGAGGAAAGCAATGTAGATGATGGGAAGGGGGAAAGCATGAAAGCATGAGCCAAGTCGGGAAGCATGCATGAAAAGCATGTTGTCTGGAGGGCTATGAAAAGTTTGAGGGGCTGGGGCATCAGACACAGGAGGGAAATGAGGTTGAAAAGTTAGAGCTTGACAGTCATGCTAAGGCATGTACACGTCATGGTGTGGGCAGTGGGGCATCACAGGAGGAGGAGGATCCCAGACATACATGGTCACAAGTCACAGAAGGAGACAGGATTTGGCAGAAGATTGTGGGAAAGAGAGAGCCATTGACCTTCTCTTTTCCAACTGTCTTATGCCACCACCTTCCCAGCCACTTTCAGGCAGAAGGGACATCTTAGATGACATGGACAGGTCCCCAGGGGACACTCTGTGGAAAGTATGTGAGAGCAAGGGAAAAATGATGCCTCTACAGCACCAGGAGAAGCCAAGTCTCTTCACATGGAAACTGTACCCCAGTGAGGATGTTGAGGGACTGTGGCCGGGAGCTCTTTAAGCTCTCTGCAGCACTGCCCTCAAAAAACTCCATTTTGGTTTCTCATCTTTCTTAAGGATCCATATCCAAATCCTCCTTTCGAGGAGAGTAGGTGATCTAAATTCCTAACTGCATGTGTAAGCCGCAGATGGGAACCCTGTAGGAATCAAGTCAAGGGACAGCACACTCTGGAACTTAGAACTGAGCTGTTGGGAAGCCAAATCACCTTGGCCCAGAGCTGGTTTCCATTATCCCATTGCCATCACCATTTCAGCCCCAAACAGGGCTCCCTGCAAACACTCCATTTGTCAGCTGTGTGGGGAGGTCAGGAAGCTGCTAGGATTATCACTTCCCTGGGGAAGGTAGTAGAACTGACCCAAGGAGAGGCAGCACCTCTCTGGCTGACCTGTACACAGACTCCTGCCTGGAAGGATGCCCTGATCCTTGGGGCTGGGTCATGAGGTTCTAGGTGAGTCTCTATCGTGGGCAAGCACAGGAGGAGGAACCCGTCTGCATGCTCTGTCTTAGGGATAAGATGAAGGAGAACTATCTATGGGTGATTGAGAATTTGATTTCTTACCCTGTCCCTCTCCATCTCTCTCCTTCTCAGAACCATGGGCACAAAGAGGACATCCTCTGTGTGGCTCAATGCCCACCTTTTCTTCTCTTGACTTCCAGTTACGATGGAGAGGTCATCATTTGGAACGTCATCTCAGGCCACATTTACTGCAAGCTGAACACTCTCAGCCCCTCTCATGGTTGCAGAAGAAAGAAAAGGTAGGTGAGGGGCAGGCTCCATGGCCGTTCTGCACAGGCCCCAGCAGGCTTGGACTCCTGGCTCATCGGCTAAAGAAATCTCAGTTCTGGACAGCATCCAGGTGAGAAGGGATTAGCCTGGTTTCAGGTTTAACCTGTCAAATGGAAATTCCCAAAGCTGGGAGGGAGCTTAAGAGTTTAGCTAGCTCAGTCCATATCCCAGGCACTCATCCATCAGAGCCTATCTCACAGCCTTGCCCACTACCTTTGGGAGCCTTGTCTCATCCACTGTCCACATGAAGGATTGTCTCTCCTGCTGAGCCCCTTGGTCTCTGCTACAGTGCCAATTTTAGCCCTGTGTCTTTAATACCACTCTTTATGGGCTCCTTTTCCCAGCTATCACTCCTGTCCCCCATCCCACCTCAGACATCATCTCCTGATGTGTCACTCAGCTGTGTGCCCTCAAGCTTAATGCCACCCTCACCACACGCATTAGCCCTTCGGGTGCCCCCAGGGTCCCACGATCCCCCACACGCCCCCACATGGATCAGTCCTTACTACTTGTATATTTTATTGCAAAACTTTTCCCCACTCTCCCACCCCATTCTCTCTAATTTCTCTACCCTGGTTCCATTTCTTTAAGACCCCCTCTCTCTGCTAATGTGATCATGGGCCCATTCATTCACATCTTCATTCAAAACATATTGATGAGCTCCTGCTATGTGCAGGTCCAGGGCTGGGTCCTGGGGCTGGTAACCACACCCCTCTCCCTCTAAGTCATGAACCATTTGAAAAACACACTATCAGTTTCATGGCTGGCTGTGCTGGATGGAAAACCGTGGGAACCCACAGCCGCCAAAGGCTTCCTATCAGTCCTTGACCTACCTCCAGAGTCCAGGCTTATTTTTCCCAAGTCACAGTCTGCAGCCACTCATCTGCCAACAGCCAGGGGACCCACTACCTCATACCCATGGAGCCCCAACAGGGGAGACACAAGGCACTGGTGATTTTGCATAAAACTGGTAAGTTCTTGCATTTCCTGAAGCCCAAGCAGCAAACCCTCAGAGAACCCTACCCTGCAATCCCCGCTTTAGGCATTTGATAACTTACTAGCCAAGGAAAAGTTCTAATGACTTACTTGATCAGAAAATATCTTTGAACCACTCCCATGGGCATAACCCTGAGGGAGATGCATAGAAAAGATGAGAGAGAGATGCGAGGCCTGACCCTGCCTTCAGGGGGCTCACAGTCTAAATTCAGAGACAAGATATGAATGCCCAGTAAGTAAAATAATGGTAAAGCAATGTGATCAGCCTCTGGACTGCGAGAGAGACACTCCGGAAGGCAGTGGCTAGCAACGGAAACCACTAAGCACCATGAGATTAAAAAGAAATTCTTACCTATAGACTTATTATCCAGTCTATTCCTACCCCCTTTACGATAACAAAAAAGATTCTTCTATGAAGCTCTTTCCCAGAGCGCCTAAAAGTTTTAAAAACCTTTGGGGAAAAAGTGATGGCATTTCCTTCTAAAAGATTATTTTCATTGCCATTAAAATGAAAATAAAGTCACTGGCCAAGAATGCGATGTTGACCTTTTAGCCAGCAGCTCTAATTTAAAACCCTGTTTGCAGCAGCATTTATTGCTTCAAGTTATGTGACTGTTGGCTTTGAGAAACTCCTTTTCTGCTCCCCAAATGCAAAGCCAGCCATCGTTACCAATAATTCACATTTCTACATTGCAAAAAACGAGGTGAAAGTATGTGAAAGCTCCCCACCCTTCCAGGAAAGAGCAGTCCTGGCTCTTCTGGAAGGTCAAAGAACCCAGTGGTCTTTTTCACATGGGATTGGTTAAGAGGTCATCATCTTATTTGGAAAACTGTCTGGACAATTCTTCTGAAGTCATTCTCAGTAGAGAGGGGAGCTGAGAGAGAGAGAGGCGATTGAGCAGGCAAAGCCAAATGAGCTGGAAACACATCCTTTCTGCTGACTTTCCAACATTTTTAGCTTCGTTCTTCCTTACATTCGGGATCGTTACATCTTTCTTCACAACAAAGAGAAAGAATTTGAGAGTGAAAGAGAGAGGCAGATTTCAACCAGGCTGAAATCCAGGAAAGCAGTGAGCTCACTGGGAGACTAAGGCTCTCTCTGCTCCTCCACTTCCCTTTCCTCCCCCTCCCTCCCCTCTGCCTCCTTTCCTCCTCCTCTTTGTTTATTGTGGTAAAACACACACACCAAAACTTAAAGTTGGGTGGTATTAAACACAATCACGTGGCTGCGCACCATCACCACTTCCTGTCCGCAGAACCTTTCATCATCCCCAACCGAAACTGTCACCCCTAAACACTAAGTCCCTATTCTCCCCTCCCCGCATCCCCTGCAACCACCATGATACTTTCTATTTTTACGATTTTGACTACCATAGGTCCTTCGTGTAAGTGGAATCATACGATATTTGTCTTTTTTGTGACTGCCTTATTTGACTTAATGTAATGTCCTCAAGTTTCACCCTGTTGTAGCATATCACAGAATTTCCTTCCTTTTTAAGGCTGAATAATATTCCATTGTGGGTGTACCACAGTCTGCTTATCCCTTCTCCCATTAGTAGCCGCTTGGGTTGCTTCTGCATTTTAGCCACTGTGAATAGCGTTGCTGTGAGCATGGGTGTGCCGGTATCGCTTCAAGACCCTGCTTTTCAGTTCTTTTGGGTATACATCCAGAAGTAGAATTACTGGATCATGTGGCAGTTTTATTTTAGATTTTTGAGGAACCTCTGTACTGTTTTCCACAGTGGTTCTGTCATTCTACATGGCCACCGACAGTGCACAGGTTTCCAAGTTCTCCACGTTCTCACCAACCCTTGTTATTTCATTTGTTTGTTTGTTTGTCTTAATAGTCATCTTAATGGGTATGAGGGGGTATCTCATTATGATTTTGATTTGCATTGCCCTAAAGATCAGTGATGTTGAGCATCTTTTCATGTGCATGTCAGCCACTTGTATATCTTTATTGGAAAAACATCTGTTCAAGTCCTTTGCCCATTTTTGAATCAGGTTGTTTGGGGTTTTTTTGTTGTTGTTGAGTTTTAGAAGTTCTCTATATATTCTGGATATGAATCCCTTACCAGATATGTGATTTGCAAATATTTTCTCTCATTCTTTTTTAAAAAAAAAAATTTTTTTTAACGTTTATTTATTTTTGAGACAGAGAGAGACAGAGCATGAACGGGGGAGGGGCAGAGAGAGAGGGAGACACAGAACTGGAAGCAGGCTCCAGGCTCTGAGCCCTCAGCCCAGAGCCCGACGCGGGGCTCGAACTCACGGACGGTGAGATCGTGACCTGAGCTGAGGTCGGACGCTTAACCGACTGAGCCACCCAGGCGCCCCTATTTTCTCTCATTCTATAGGTTGCCCTTTTACCCTAGGTAGTGTCTTCTGATATACATTTTTCAAAATTTTCACAAAGTCCAAATTGTCTATTTTTAATTTTGTCCCTGTGCCTTTAGTGTCATAGCCCAGAAATCATTGCCACATATGGGGCGCCTGGGTGGCGCAGTCGGTTAAGCGTCCGACTTCAGCCAGGTCACGATCTCGCGGTCCGTGAGTTCGAGCCCCGCGTCGGGCTCTGGGCTGAGGGCTCAGAGCCTGGAGCCTGCTTCCAGTTCTGTGTCTCCCTCTCTCTCTGCCCCTCCCCCATTCATGCTCTGTCTCTCTCTGTCCCAAAAAAATAAATAAACGTTAAAAAAAAAAAAAAAAAAAAAAAAAAAGAAATCATTGCCACATTCAACGTCATGAAATTTTTGGCCTGTGTTTTCTTCCAAGAGTTTTTCTCGTTTAGGTTTTACGTTTAGTCCTCTGATCTATTTTGAGTTAATTTTTGTATGTGGCGTTAGATAAGGGTCCAACTTCATCCATTTGCATGTGGATATTCCAGTTTCCCCACACCATTTGTTGAAAAGACTCTCTTTTCCCCATTGAACAATCTGGGCACCCTTGTCAAATATCATTTGACCATAAACGTCAGGGTTCATTTTGGGGATCTTTATTCTAGTCCATTCATCTACATGTCTGTCTTTATACCAGTACCACACTGTTTTGATTCCTGTGGTTTTACAGTAAATGTTAAAATCAAAAAGTGTGAGTCTTTCAATTTTGCTCTTTTTTTTTCAAGATTAAAAAAATCTTGAAAAAATTTTGGCTATCCGGGGTCCTTGAGATCCCATACGAATTTTAGGATAGGTATTCTATTTCTGCAAAAATCATCATTGGGATTTTGATAAAGATTGCATTGAGTCTGTAGATCACTTTGGGTAGTATTCACAATATTAAGTCTGCCAATCCACGAACATGGATATGTTTCCATTTATTTAGGTTATCAATTTCTTTCATAACATAAATAAATGTTTTGAATTTATTTGTCGTTTTCATCATACAAGTCTTTCACTTCCTTAGTTAATTCCTAAGTGTTTTATTCTTTTTTATTCTACTGGGGTTGTTTTTGCAATTTCCTTTGCAGAGTGTTTCTTGTCTGTGTATAGAAATGCACAGATTTTTGTGTGTTGACTTTGTATCCTGCTATTACGCTGAATTCATTTATTAGTTCTTAGATACTAAGGCTTTTTAACTAGGAAAACAATATAATAATATTTTCTTGTTTGTAAATAATGATATTTGTCTCTTATAACAATATAATATTTCATAAATATAATAACTTAAATAGTATCTACTATTTAATAATAGAATTATAATTAATATAACAATATACAAATATTATATAAATAATATATTTAATCCTGTATGTATTTTCCTGAGTGCTTTTAATATTTTACCTCATTTAGCATTCACATTAACCCTAAGAGATAGGTGCTATTGTACCCGTTTTCACAGATGAGGAAACTGAGGCCAGAGAGTTCAGTAACAATGATTATGAAAGCTACCATTTGTTGAGCGTCTCTGTGCCATGAACTGTAGGTTCATTGTCCCCTTTCAGCTATCTCTGCAAGGTCATGTAGCGCAATTCACATAGTGTCTCACTTACTCCTGGCCAAACTCTATGAAATAGGAAGTATTGTCTCCATATCACAGATGAAGAAGATTGAGTTTAGGGAAGTGAAATTCTCCCTGAGGAAAGTAGGGAAGTGACATGCAGACCCATTTCTTGGGACTGCAGGCCCTCTGCAGGACGAATGTGGGCAAAGTGAAGGGACTTTATCTTTGCTGCATATGCCCCTCTTTTACCTGCCCCCCATCTTGCCCCCCCCCCCCCCTTGTGTCAATAATCCCAAGGATCTGATAAACTGAGAGTAAGGTAACACTTAGCCTAATCACTATAGGTATATCCCAGGCATTGGGTACAGGCAAGAGCCATACCGCCATGTGGGTGGACCCTCCATCCTGCTTCTAAGAATCCTCAGCCTTCCAAAGACAACTACAAAATCCAATATCAAGGGCATGGGCTTTGGATGTGAACACATCTGGGTTTGAATCTCAGCCCTTCTATGGTTAACTTGTGTGCCTTAGGCAATGTAATTCTTTCTAAAACAGTCTCACCACCTGCCAAATCAGAAACATAATGTCTACCTAAGATTGTTGTGATGATTAAAGTACAGGAATGTTGAGAACGTGCCCAGCTCAGTGCCTGGCACATAGAAAGTGTCCATTAAATAGATAATCCTAATTATAATCATTTTCTGCTTGAGGGCATGGCCTGAGTCTATCATGTCCACTGTGGTGAGCTCAGAGGCCAAAATAAGTATTGCTGAATGATTAACAGCCTGGTTCATGGGTACCCCCATGGTAGTGAGACAGCACCCCTTGTATTTAACTTCAGCACCAGCCCCATTATTTATATAGCCCCTTATTTACATGAGACCATTCATGGCACCTTCAGTCTGGGCCACGTACCCCAATGCCCACAGACTCAAAGAGAAAAATGTAAAGAGAGCTCCTTGCCCACAACCTCAAGTAGCAACGTTCTTTGTGGTTCTCACAGGTTTCATCTAAGTTTCCAGGATTTTTATTTAACAACAAATATTTGAGTTCTATGTAGTAAGCATGGTGAGAGGATTTACAGATAAGTGGCTTAAAAAAAAAAAACAGATGTGGCTCCTGTGTCGATGGTGCTTAAAGTATAGCAGGGGGAGTGGAAGACCAGGAGGAAGCCGGGAGGTGGACTTAGAATGTATTCCAACCCTTGGCTGTACAGAGAAGATAGAGTTTGATGACTTTTCCTAGACAGCCCTCTCTGCCCAGTGCCCGAGACATCTTTCAAGATTCCAGATTCAATGCTGCTTCCCCTCAGATGCCTTCTCTGTCCTCTCCCTTCTCCATACACAACAAGTCCCGTCCTGCATGTGCCAGCAGCATCCTGTTCATTCCTGGGAGTAGTTCTTTTGCCTCAGTGTGGCCCTCTGCCTCTCCTTCTATCCACTGCTCTCAGCACAATGTCGGGGCTGTACCAGAGATTTAACACATGTTCATCAAAAACAAGTGAATGAAAGAATGGACATCTTTTTGGCCTTGAGCAAAGCTTTTGACTTTTCTAAGTCTCCACTTTCTCTCTGACCATGGGACTAATAATCCAGTACCATAGGATTTCACATGGTTTTGTATCTTGGTAAATGTAAGAGGTGACATAATGGTTAATTCATATTATTTCAATCCAAGAATTTCTAGGGAGTGGGGACTTCTTGAGAAGCACCTGTAAAGTCCTGGGCAAAGCCTCCCAAATCCTTGTTTCTCTCCAAAAGTCCTAGGCTCCTGGGCGATGCCAGGGCCATCTGCCTTCACACCTGACTTTACCTGGGTTGGTTCTTTTTATTTAAAAAATTTTTTTTAATGTTTATTTATTTTTGACAGAGAGAGAGAGAGAGAGAGAGAGAGAGCATGAGGGGGGAGGGGCAGAGAGAGAGGGAGACACAGAATCTGAAGCAGGCTCCAGGCTCTGAGCTGTCAGCACAGAACCCGATGCAGGGCTCGAACTCATGGACTGTGAGATCATGACCCGAGCTGAAGTCGGACGCTCAACAGACGGAACCATCCAGGCGCCCCTACCTGGGTTGGTTCTTAACCAGCGAGGATGCCAGGATGTCCACGCCCCTGTGTGCACAGCTCCTGCTTCAGGCCCATGGTGGGGGAGGGGGTGTGCTGGGGGGCAGAGCTACAGAAGAAGGTGGGAGAAAGGGCTGTGAGCACACCCAAACTCTCCCTGGTCACCAGGCCCAGATCGGAGCGTTTCCTGTCTTGCCCTCTTGAAGACTCGAGCAGCCAAGTTTGAATCAGTGGCCACTTCCCTAATCACCAATGGGCCCCAAGGTAAGAATAGCTTCCCGCAGGGGCTGTGCTGCTCTTTTCTAATATTTGGCCACTGCAGGCCTGGACCTGGAAAGGGAGGGTCCCTAAGCACTCACTACTCCCCTCCACAACCTCTGCTATCTCTCCTTCCAGCCGCTCTGTCCTTGGAGCCCAGGCTGACTAAGGCCCTTACCCTACCTGCTCTGGCCCCGGTCCTGCCAGCCAGGGAGGTGATCACCCAGGGAGTGAGGGCCTGACTCCAACTTCCTCCAAATCAAGTTTCCTCGCCTCAGCTGCCCGCTCAGAGGCCTCTACAAGTGAAGTGGGTCACCGAGGACATCATGTAGTCAGGCTAAATGAACACCAAGCACAGCCTTTTAAGGGGAGAGCCACGAGTAAGCACAGGCAGCCTGACGGAAGAGCCTTAAGAAGAACAAAGCATCCTAAGTGTAGATCAGCTATGTGTCCTGCTCTTTTTAGGAGGAAGAAGCCAGGGCTCCCCTCAGAGCCTGAGGATGAGCTTCTGAATGGAGATCTACCACTAATTAGCGAGGCGACGTTACACAAATGACACGACCCTCAGGCTTTAGTAAAATGTAACAAGTGGGCCACAGTCCTACTCCAAAGCTCCAGGATTTTAATTAAAATTATGAGTTGAAAAACAGCCAGCCACCTGTGTTCCGGTTGCAGAGGGGAAGCTCAAGTTGTGTGTACGGATCCTGGGGTGGTCGTTGGCGTTCTCGTTAGGTAGTTAGGGAGGCTATGTCCTCTGGACTTTGGACCCACGGCCCCAGCCCCAAAGCTGCAGATGCCCTTGGATGCTCCTCTCCACCCTCCACACTGAGGCATCCATAGCTTCTGCTTTGCCTGGTGGGATCACAGAGCCCCGTTGGCCCTAAGAGAAGGAAACTTCAACCTCGTAATTTAGGGAACTCCCAAGAGCAAGTGATATGCATGGGGTCTCCACTTCACAAAGGCTTGCTACATGAACACCCATGTGTAAAACACATTCAAGAATTGTGGCTGATAGGCGACAAAGACCCCCCCGGCCCAAGAATCCCTTTGACTAGGCAGGCCCCACAGTGTGTTTAAAATAAGTACTTACACACACATGCACACCCACACACACACGCGCACACACACACACACACACACACACACACACATACACAGATTATTGCCGTAGCTCTAACTTCCAGACCTCTCTTCCATAGCCGAATCTGCCCTTCTCATCAGGAAAGTTGCCTAGATTAGTGGAGACAGAAAAGGCCACTGAGCCCTTTGATTCAAAACCCACGAAGAGGACCCTCTTCCCCTATATTCATGGATAATTCTAGCCACGGGTATAAGAAGAGGCCCCTGGTGTCACGAGGCTGCAGTGCCTGGCAGCAAAGTCTCAGGAGACTCGGAGGCACAGGTGAAGTGCACACCCCCCGGTGGTCTTCCTGCTCTCCTCTCCTCACAGGTTCTGTCACCTTCTGGAGGCTGTTCGGTGGGGCCCGTCCCATTGCAAACCTCACTCCTGTAAGTTGGACAGTCGATTGGAAATAACTTCCACACTTGGGGTTTGTTGTTGTTTTTTTTCCTTAAAAAAATTTTTTTTAATGTTTATTTATTTTTGAGAGAGATAGAGAGACAGAGTGCGAGCAGGGGAGGGGCAGAGAGAGAGGGAGACACTGAATCTGAAGCAGGCTCCAGGTTCTGAGCTGTCAGCACAGAGCCCGACGCGGGGCTCGAACTCACTGCTGTGAGATCGTGATCTGAGCCGAAGTAGGACACTTAACCAGCTAAGCCACCCAGGCGCCCCTGTTTTTTTCTTTATCGACACTAGCCTGACTGTGCAACACAGCGACTCTTCTGAGCTCCAAGTTTTTAGCTTGATTATCTATATAGCATACCCTATCTTGCTGAAAGATTAACACAGGCACAGTGATGAGTTCTTACTGCAAATGGGATGCAGCATTCCACTTGCCATTGTCTGACAAGTCAGCTTTATCGGCAATGGGCCCCGTGTGCATCTGTGATGGGCCGTGTGTGTGTGTGTGTGTGTGTGTATGATGGACCCAATGTGTGTGTGTGTGATGGACCATGTGCATGTGTTTTTCAGTCCAGAGACAAAGCACAGGTCAGCAGCATCGCAGTGACAGCAAGAGATGCCCTCGCCTACGTGGCCGACCAGGAAGGCTTTGTGCACGTCTATGACATCAAAGAATATGGCCTGCAGGGACCCGAGCTGCAGTCCCCCAAGAGTAGACAATAAACACTTCATGTTAAATACCATAATGAGCACAGCTTCAGTTTTAACTTAATATTCTGGTTGGTAAGATGGAATTGTACCAGTGAGGATGGGGGGTAGGGGGAGGCGGTCTATAAAACCCTTTAAGAATGAGTTTAGAAACAAATATTTTTAGCTTGGCAAGGATACAGGACAATGGGCACTCCTATATGCTCTTGGCTAGGAAGCAAATTGGTGTATGCTATCGGAAGGGTAAGTTGACTCTACATATCGAAAGCTACAAACCGGCAATCCTACTTCTAAGATTTGGCCATAAGAAATAATAAGACATGCGCACAAAGACTTAGTTATCAGGTGAATCAATACATTGTTCGTAAGGGAGAAAGAGAATAATTAGAAGCAACCTAGATATCCAACATAAGGAGAATTGATTCAGTACATGATGGTATAACAAATACACTGGAATACCATCCAGTCTTTGAAGAACAGTGCTGTAAATGAAGGTGTATTCACAGGAAAAATATTCTCAGTAAATTATTAAATGAAAACATTCAGATCGCAAGATAACATTAAAGTATGAATCTTAAAAATAAAGAGAGTATGATTCTTTGTTAAAACGAAGAAATACGTGGAAGATTGAAAGTCTGGAAAGACACACACCAAGGCTTTCACAAATGTTATCTCTTGGAAGATGAGGTTATAAATGTGCATTATTTTTTATTTTTGGAAATCTGTATTCCAGAAATTCTGTCTTATGGAAACATTGCTTTGGTGGTACAAAAATGTTTAAAAATTTAAAACCCTCTCATACAATTGTAAAAATGCTCAAGATTAGCAAAAAATCAGAGAGCACCAAAGAATGGAAAATGAAAAGCACTAGTTGCTACTCTGACCTCTTTTACCACCTGACCTGCCATTTCTGCCTCCTGGGAACACTGTGAATGAATCTTAATTTTCTTTCAGAAAGTTTCTATGCATATATATATACAGGGGCACCTATATCCCACTACATAATTTCCAGAACTTGTTTTTTACCTTTGCATCCCTTAGACAACTTTCCAAAAAAGCACATGTAACTCCGTTCAGCATATTTAAAATCTAACATATTTAAATGGCTATATAGAATCCCAATAAACACGTTTCTGGAAGGCCAATACAGAGGTAAATACAGACTTCCATTTAGTCACCTTTTCCTGTTCCCCACAGAAGTTTAAATGCTACAGCAAGAGAAATTGGAATTTAGAAGTAAGAGCCACCTGCCTAGCCTCCGTCTTCTATTCCAAGTACTGGGTGCATAGCACTTGCCAGCCTACTTTACCAATCACTTTTGATTACTTGTCTACTCCTGCGTGCTTTCCAAACCCTAAGCACTGAGGGAAACCATAGCATAAGCAGCTTGCAAGGGACCCATTTTATATGTCTTGGGACCTGGCATGGGGTCTTTCACGTAGTTAGGTGCTCAATAAACACTTAGCAGTTAGTGTAGCAAAACCAATGACTGCCACACCGGTACCTCTCCCTTGCTGGACACGCATCCAGATCTGACCCCATCCCATGAAACTGCTGTATGGCATCTAGCATTGCTGTGATTAACTCTCCCACTGTACTCAGGTGTGTTCTTTCTTTTGATTTAGATGTGACCTTCCGCACGGTCAGTGTTGTGACGTCGTGAGTACCATCTATTTTAGAGTTCAAGAACTTGTAAGAGTTAAAATACTTCCCATTGCTTTGATCAAATCAACCCTCTCAAAAGGCCTCTGAATTAGTCAAAATAGGAAAACGGGATTGTAATCCCGAATCCTACTGTTGGGGAAAACAAGATGTAGGTACTGCTTGCACAGGACTAAAGGAAGCCATTGGAAGTCTTCATTTTTCTTGTAAATGGATCATTGTCTTCCGTGAATTGGTCTGGTATTTTCCTTTAAGTTTAGACACTTAGTAAATTTAGTTTTTTTATTACTTTTTAAATTTAAATTTATTTTTTAATTTGAGAGAGAGAGAGAGAGAGCACAGGTGAGAGGGGCAGAGGGAGAGAGAGAGAATCTTAAGCAGTCTTCACACTTAGCGCAGAGCCTGATATGGAGTTTGATTCCACGAACCTGACTTGATTGTGACTTGATCTGAAATCAAGAGTCAGACACTCAACCTACTGAGCCACCCAGGTGCAGATGTCCCCCCACCTTTTTTTCTTACTGAATTGAAAGGAGTCAGTGCTAAGGGCACAACCTGAACTCTGATGGGGCTGTTCTTTACAATATCTTGATCTTTCCCCAGACCCATCATCCGTAAGATGGTTTTCGGTGTATCTTGTTTGATATCTTGGGACTGGCGCTGGAGAACTTGGAGGGTATGATGTGGTAGGAGGTAGGGAGAGAATGGTACCAAGGATAATTCAGAAGATTGACCTGCCTTCTACATTCCAACCATCATTAATGGAGCATTGACATATTGATTCAATGTCCCTTTCATGCTGGAACAGCTTTGGAGCATCTTTCCTCCCTTTTTATCTCATTAGTTTAGAGCTGATAGAAGAACAGTTTCTGCTCTCATCCTCCCTTGACTGCACCATGTGCTTATGGAGCAGAGATGGGGCGTACATAGGTATGGAATATCCCACCTGGCTGCCTCCTCAGTCTCAGTTCAGGGCTACATATATTCTCTAAGGCCAAGTGTATTAGTCAGCTCAAGCTGCCTAACAAATACTGTTGACTGGGTGACTGAAACAATAAGCATTTCTTTTCCTACATCAGAATGGTTCTGGAGACTGGAAGTCTGAGATCAGGGTGCTGACATGGTCGGGTTCTGGAGAGAACTCTCTTCCTGGCTTACAGAGGGCCATCTTATTGTATCCTTGCGTGGCAGAGGGATGGCTCTGGTGTCTCTTCTTATCAGATCGCTGTCAGATCAGGGTCCAACCCTCATGAGCTCGTTTTAACCTTAACTGCTTCCATACAGGCTTTATCTCCAAATATAGTTACACTGGGGGTGGGGCTTTAACATGTGAGTTTTGCAGGAAACAAAATTCAGTCTATACCTTAACGTCAGCCTACGTTCACAAAAATTGGCAAAATTAAAGACATTTCAACTTAGAGAGCTCACCTAGACTCAATGCAGTGAGTTTGGTAAGGAAATGTGTTATCATAGGGTCATATCTTGGTTGGAACAATTCAGAACACAGGGAAGGGCCTAGCCTGAGTGGGCTAAAGTAATGAGATTCACCTGACTCACTATGGACAGAGACTCTGTACCTATTTCAGCAGGTCAGCTTGTGTCCCTAGCTGATATTCCTTGCAGCAAGTGCTAAAACTATTTAGAATTTATCCTGTCCGTCCTTAGTTTAGTACTGAGTAACTTATGCACCCATGTGATGCATTCTGTAGGAGGCATTCCAGGCTCAAGTCTCCAGAGCCAACTGCCCTGGAGTTGTTTCTTACGGAACCACAGAAGCAGAACTAAATTTGATTAGGTTGACCTAACAACCTTAGCAGTAAGCTTTACTCTGATTAGAAGATAGGTTAGCTTCTGTACTATGCTTATTTGTCTCTATTCCTCCAGGAAACTTTGGGCAGCATAGCCCCTGGGATATTTTCATTCCTGCCTCCGGGAGCCACCCTAGAGTGCCCTATGAAATTTTGACAGATCCCCAGAGCATGCCTGCTCCCCCAGTGGTGGAAGGGGATGTTGCTGCTGTGCACAAAGGAAAGGAGGAGAGAGACAATGTGGTGGAGGAAAAGGCTAAGGTTGGTCCTGGTCCATCCAATTCACCTGCATTTTCGGATTTTGTGGCTTCCAGGCAGATCAGCATGGAATACAAACTGCAGACTGAAAGAGTCAGGGGATGACCCAGAGAACAAGTAAACATAGAGATTTAAAGTGTGTCCCGAGATCGTGCTTCTGACCAGGTAGGGTGGGGGAAGAGGTGGTTGTGGGTACATCTGTGGGAATGATTGAAGTTCATCCCCCTAGCGTCGCTTGACTTTGTCCTCCTTTGACTGATAAAAAGGCAATTATTCATGGCCTTGGAATGTAAGGAGACCCAGGATCATGCTCAGCCCAGCTGTCACATCTGAGAAGGACAGACACTGCAAATTCAGCCCACGGCACACACTCTCTATTAAGAAATACACACAGAAGCTTGGCTTCCAAGTGAAAGGAAGAAATGAATGGGTTAGTGCCCCAGTCTATGAAAGTCAAAACTGGAGAAAGAGATTTTAAGAGGGCCCTGGTAGATGCAGTCTTGATTTAGAGCTTAGTGAAAATATATGGATTTCCAAGAAATGCTTGCCCTTTAATAAATTGAAAAGAAGGTCATTTCATGAGCTATTGCTCACTGGTTATGTTACAACTCAAAGCAGAACACCTGCTCTGCCAGCAAAATAATGTGTCTCGGGTTTTTCCTTGGCAGCCTCCTGGAATACTGATCACACGGTATGACCTCGTCGCTGACTTTTGTGTAGAGCCCCAAACACGTTCAAAATAGGAAATAAAGGGACTGGGCAGGCATAGATCAAGAAAACCTTCTGTCTTGTCAGAGGCCTCTCACATTTCCACGATCCTGTTCTCATAAGCATTCCCAAGGTAACAAAGAGGTGCGGTGGTAGCCCTTAGGAGATCAGAATGTGTCTACCCAGCACCATTGGTCTGTTTAGAAATACAATAATTTCAGTGTGCGTTTGATACGGAGCAAATAAATGAGTTCATTAATTTTGATGGGCCCGCCATTTGAAAACAAAAGCCCAGAGGGAGGAGGGAAGAGAGGAAGGCGAGAGGAAGGGAAAAATGCTGATGTGCTCAGAAGCCAGGCGAGTGCTTGGCTGGAAGGCAGTCTTAGAGAGAAATCCCACTGCAAGTGTAATGTAGGAACAGGAAGGGAGCGGAGGGAGGGCAAGGCAGGAGGAAGAGGGAGAAGAGGAGGAAAAGGAAGAGGCAGGGTGGGGAGGAAGCCGCTCGGTTCCAGAAATCAAAACAGATCATTGACATGATGTTGGTTCTCTGAGGGTGAAAGAGAGTGGGGCAGTCCGTTCCAGGATGGATTTTGGTCTTCGCTGGTAGACCATTAGGTGCATCTGTGTTTATTTTTCTGTCCAATTTGACTGCTGGTACCCCCAGGAAACAGTCTGCAAATTCTTTCCCAGAGAAATAGGGCAAAAGGAAAGAACCTGAGCCCTTATATAGTGTATTTGGACCATTCGATGGGACCCCAAACTGTGAAATTGCAGAATAAAGTGTTTATGAGGTAGGGTCGCCTGAGTTCTGCTGTTAAATTCACCTTCATTAGTTGTGTGACCTGCAGCAATCACTTCCATTAATCTGTGAAATGAGAGGCGGGATTAGCTGATCTGTGAGTTTTATTCCAGCTCTAAAAATGTTACGTTTCTCTGAATGTCTGTTTTGCAAAACCGAATGTGTTGATTGGATTCTGGGTGTCAGTAGCGATTCTTCCCGAATACGAGCAGATCAAACACAACCACAACTGAAGTAAGTTGATGGAATGCAGAAAATCATTCACCTGGAAAATATCACATAGGAGTTGGTGGTTTCAAATTTGAGTAAAAGCTCGGGGGAAAATGCTCTTGTTTTGTAACAGATTCAGCCAGCCTGTATCTTGTTCCAACACAGAAAAATGCATGTAACTGACAAGCTATCTCTGTTCCCTGTCACCATTATGATCCTGGGTTCCCATTCCCACAAGTGTTCCTTCTTCCAGCCTGAAAAAACCCCTAACCCTTGCTCTCCAGAAGACTCCATCCTTGAAGTTGAACTGAAACAAGACATAAATCAATGGTATGCATTTTGCAATGGCAGGTGAGCCGAACCGGAACAGCCAGGTCAAAGTGAGGGCCCCGTTGAAGTAAGGCGGCCTTTCCTGGCTGAGGCATCCTGGGCTACTCTGCCATCAGCATGAGTCACTTGTCCCTAAGCCCCGCAGCCTGTGAGTATAATGAGGTCACCATTCAAATCTCACCAGTTTAACATCCTGCCTGCATGATTTAGATCTAGGCCGTGGGGCTGTGTGAGTGACACCATCCCGACATGCCCAGTTCCTTGGTGCAGTGGCTCTAGGTCATCAGGAGCCCAGACCCCTTCTTCATACTTCTACCCACTATCTTAGCTCCGGTTTCTGTCTTCCCTATCACCTTATAGCTGCCAGGGCCTCCCATCTTTCAGACAGTGTGAAGAAACAGAGGCATGGCGAACAGAGGTCCAAGACAAAGGGGAGGCACCTCCCAGCCAGATCAGGAACCTTTATGGACTTTCCTAGGAGGTCCCATACACTGCTGCTTACATCCTGTTGGCCAGAACGCAGTCACGTGGGCCACACCTAGCTGCAAGAGGAGTTCAGAGTTCTGTAACCAAGGAGGAAAGGAACAAAGGATTTTTGGTAGACAGCTAGCAATCTCTGTTTCAGGGGGTCACATAGGAACATGTCTCAGATGCTATCAAAATTGGAGAGCATCACACACAGAAACACCATCCATCATGGGCATCATTTAGCCACGAATCTAAAGTTGGCTTTGGGAGAATTTTTGGCCAGTTAGAAAATGACACGGACTAGGATTAGAGTTACAGGTCTTTGAAAACAGTATGACCTCAGGCAAGTCACTTAAACTTCCTGTTATACACATGGAGATCTCCCATGTGGGTCTGCAATCCAACGAGCTGGTGAGCGTGACAGTGTGTAGGTCCGGAGAGGGAAAGGGAGGGGATCCTCTGTCCTCAGACACGTGGGGTTTGACATCACCAGCATCTTCATCACTGTCATCGTGGGCAGCAGCAGAATCGGTGTCATTCTTTATTCACCTTCGCAGAACCTGCTTGGGTTTTAGTTTCCCCTCCTGGGAGCATTAGTCTGCTCAGGCTGCTGTCACAAAATATCAGACTGAACGGCTTAAGCCACAGGCATTCATTCACGTAGCTCTGGAGGGTGGAAGTCTGAGATCAAGGTTCTGGACAATCCTGTTCCAGGTGAGGGCCTTCTTCCTGGCTTGCAGTTGCCACCTTCTCACCGTGTCCTCATGGGGTGAAACACGAACAATGTCTCTTCCTCTTCTTGTGAAGGCACCGATCCTATGACCTCATCAACCCTAATTACCTCCCAAAGACCCCGTGTCCAAATACCATCACACTGGGGATTAGGGCTCCAACATCTGAGCTTTGAGGGACACCTTGCAGTCCATCACCGGAGACTGTTATGGGTGTGGGGCGGGGCAAGGCTTCCAAACAGCATAAGCCAGCAGTAAGATGCCACCGACACTCGCTCCGTCCACTCCGAGTGGGCTGGCATGGAAGCTGGCTCTGGACACAGAGCTGATTCTCTACCTCTTTCTGCTGACTGGCCTCAAGAATGGAATGCAAAGGGGGAGCTGTGAACAGTGAAGGAAAGAGGCCAGAGCGGGGCTGCCTCGCAGGTCCCAACCAGGAAGGGAACCAGTGGAAATACTCTCATCCAACTGGATCAACACCTGTGGTTGTTGGGCTACTGAAAAATGTATGTTTTCTAAGGCAGGGAACCGACATACGTACAGTAAATGTTTTATTTCAACTTGCAACAGTGAAATGTACACCCATTCCCCAATCTTTGGATGTTGGGCCAAGGCTTTTTCTTCAACTAAGAGATGAGTTCAGCACAGTCTTCCTTAAATCCGTTACATGACTTTCAGGTTTTGCTTTTTTTTTTTTTTAATGTTTATTTTTGAAGGAGAGAGACAGAACATGAGCGGGAGAGCGGCAGAGACAGAGGGAGGCACAGAATCCGAAGCAGGCTCCGGGCTCTGAGCTGTCAGCACAGAGCCTGACGTGGAGCTCGAACTCACAATCTGTGAGACCATGACCTGAGTGGAGTCAGTCGCACAACAGTCTGAGCCACCCAGGCGCCCCTTTTTTTGCTTTTTTTAAGTACAGCAAGAACTTGAAGGTGTTTGCAAAACAATATGAGCACAGCAGACTCCTAGATTTTTTAGAATTTTCCGCCAAGCTTTAAAAGTTGTCCCATCTATCCTCAATTCAATATCACCCTTCCTCTAGTCTTTCCAAAGAATTCATCTCAGTTCTTACAAGGTTTTGGGCACATTTTCATCTCATTTAAGTAAATATATAATTGCAGTAAAATGTCCCACTGGCATAAACAGGTCTGGGAACACACACAGCAGGTCCTTGTTAAGTGTACAACTCAACCCTCGACCATTGGGAGCAGACGTGCCATCTGCCAGATGTGATCGTTGGGAGGCTGCGGGCATCTGGCAGGTGTTTACAGAGTCAGTCAGTCAATCCACGAGTTCCGTCAGGAGGGCGTCTGTTATATGTGAGCCTTGGAGCGGCAAGGATTCCCCTACAAATCACACTGACGCTTTCCCTGGACGGCTTGGCTGTAGCACTGAGGACAAGAAGCAGAGACCATGAGCAACAAGGAGGAGGGAGAAGATCCTGTCACTGCACTACCCGCGTTGGTGCTACCTCACCTACATTCTCTGAGTGGGGCCTTCTCCAATAGCACACGCCTTACTCAACGCCAAAAAATGTTGAGGGTCTTCTGTCCGGGGCCACCTCTGACAGTCAGGTGGGAATCACAAAATTATTTTGTTTGGTCCTCACAACATCCTGGAGAGGTGCGATGTGTTATCCACACTTATGGATAAGGAAACTGAAGCTTCGAGTTTGCCCAAAGTCAGACCACTGTTCGGTGGTGAGGCAGGCGCGTGGTACCACTGCTCTGTGAAAGGCCATGCCGCAGAGAAGGGCTCGGGTCTGAGCACAGAAAGGAAAGCGTAATTGTAAAATGCTCCAGACGCTACGTAGAAGCTGTTGGCTGGGGGCAGATTATCGTGGAATCAAGCGTCCTCCCCCGAATGCGGGCCCGAGTGACGGTGCTAGTGTTAACTTGCTGAAACACACGCTGGCTGGAGTTCACTTACACGGAGAGGGGTGGCCAAGTGGCCAAGAGTAGATGGCTCCCAGGCTGTGTAGGGCGAAGTGAGGCTGGGAGAGGCAGACTGGGAAATCATCTCCAGAGACACGGTACCAGGAAGGCGAGTGGATGACCCAGTGGCTGTGCATGGAGCGGAGAGAGGAAAAGGGTACCTTTGGGCTCTCAGAGACGTGGAGGGGGTGCCGCCCGAGGCCACGGAATCCAGTAGAGAGACAGAGAATAGCCCCACAGAGACAACCATGCTCCAGCAAAGCGTAGGTGAGTGTACCTCCTGTCCCTGGTAGATCAAGAACATTCAGGCTTGGTCTCGAGATTTTTGCTGAAAGTCGTCAGTGAGTACTTCCAAGGAGTTTGTTCAGCATTCATGCTGCACTATTCGTTCAGCACCGCTCTGTGCGGGACACGGTGGGAATAGGAGGGAGTCTGTGACCCGAAGGAGTCCACACTCAGGGAAGCAGCGGGTAGTCTCCAGGCTCCCCCACCCTTCACCGCTCAGCTGCCCCTTGACAGCAGGGGTGCAAAGCATTGTGGGAACATCAGTGTGGGGGGCCCACGGAGGGGAGGGCTTCCTGGAGGAAAGGCATTCACACCCCGGCCTGAAAGTTGAATAGAACTCAGCCAATTGAAAGAGAACTTTTAGAAAAGGAATTGCTGCTACAGCACGGATGCACCTTGAAGACATTCAGCTGAGTGAAATCAGCCAGACCCAGGAGGACGAAGACTGTACGACTGCCCTCACATGAGGGACTGAGAGGAGTCAGATTCATGGGGACAGAGAGTAGGACGGTGGGTGCAGGGGCTGGGGGAAGAGGGGAGTACAGAGCTGTTGTCTAATGGGGATCGAGTTTCCATTTTACGAGACGCAAGAGCTCCAGTCATGGGTGGTGGTGAACGGGCTTAACGCCACCCAACTGTCCTGCAGTTAACGAAGGCTAAGATGGTCAATTGTGTGTTATGCGTGTCTTACCGCAATTAAAAGTGAAAGGCAGGGTGGAGGGAGGGAGGGGGGAGCATGAGGCAAGGCCCCAGGGCAAGAGAGAAAGGTGGAGGAGTTCTGGGAGTGTGAGAAGCTCCATGTGCTGGCACAGAGTCTGGGGGGAGGTGACCGTGGCAAGGACTTGACCACGGAAGGAAGGATTTTGAGGGGCGGAAGTAGAAGGCTTTCCAAGGTGTTTCAGATTCAGCAGGAGGGAGTAGAGCTGGTGATAGAGGGTCAAATCGAAGGGTAGAGCACGCGCACGTTTTTGCTAATGGAAGCGGTGCCGTGATGGGAGGGACCACCGTGCCGAAGCGGGGGCTTCCGGTTAAGCGGGAGGCAGCAGGTGCCTGAGGAATCCGCACGCTCATCTGGTCCTTCTCCTGCACGCTGCCGCTGGAGCGGAACCAGCCTTCCCGGAGAACGCCTGAGCTGGGGTGGCCCGGCATCTACCAGACCCTCGGGTGCCACCAGGTCGCCTGCATGTCGGCTGTCGGGGAGAAGCCAGACTTGCCTATTATCGGCTCGGATTTGTTGAATTTAAATTGTCCCGCACAGGAAAAAGAAGGAAGCGAAGCCGCCCAGAAGGAGCACTGATCACATGGCAGTTTCCGTGTCTGGGCTCTGAAGAGACCAGAGTGCTCTTTTTTTGGCAAATTCTTCTTCCCCAGTTAATCCAGTTGACTGACTCAGAGTAAGCTTTGCCCGACGGGGCCCAAGAAGAACAAAACAAGAAATGATGTCTGCCAATGTGGGCTTCCTCCCAAAACAATTAGAGCTTGAAGTGAAGCCCACGGGTCAGATTCGAGGTTTTTCTTCCTCGGAAGCCTCGATTTCACTGAGTGCAGACAGCACAGAGCCGATGGGCTGCAGCTCCGTCACGACCCAGGTGTCCCCGACACCTCCTGCCCCCAGGTGGGGTGGGACCATGGAGAGGAAAGGGACGCTGTTGGTAAAAAAAAAAATAACTAACAATTTTGAAAGTCTGTTTTGTGCCAGGCAAGCCTCGGTTAAGACTTCGGACGTATTATCTCCTTTATTCCTAATAACACCCCTATGGATTATCCCATTTCACCAACAAGGAAAGTGAGGTTCTGGGAGTTTAAATGACCGGCTGATGGTTATCAGTTAAGTAAATGGCGCAAGAAAATTCAGAGGCCACAAGTTCTAACCAACAACGCAGACTCCTCAGGGTAGAGAAAAGCAAGTTTCAGGAATAATATCAGAAGGCCAATTGCCGGGTCCTTTCCAAGCGTGGCTCTAAAGCAGCCATTTGAAAGCTCTCAGCCCCCTCAGAGATCCCAACAGCGGTAGAGAAAGAATAATGATGCCACTACCAGTTACAGAGCACTTGCTATGCTGATCTCTTCATGGGCATCATTTAACCTTGAAGCAGCCTAGGGACTGTGCATCCCTCCTGGCTCCTGGCTCCCCGTTAGGCAATCCAAGCTTAGGCAAAATGAGAAATTTGTTGGTTTGTAGAACCATGGGAAACATTATGACCAAGAACTTAAAAACCCCATCAGGGCTAATGTCCCATCCTTGTCCCTGTGATATTGTCTGTTCTCTCTCTGTCTGTCTCTCTCTCTCTGCAGACCAGTTCTGTCCACGGTGCAGGAAACATGGCCACAACAGTCTCTGGGTTTAATTTGTAGCCTGAACCCCACAGGGAGACTGACGTCAGGTTCTCTTGGGGTTCAAAGTCTCACATCCCTAGCAAAGGGACTTGCTGACATATCTTGAGTCAGCACTTACCTTGGCTCAGACCGAGTGAGGGCCGCAGCCTGGTTCCTTTCAAAATGGCTGGTCTCGTAGAGCCACAGTGATGCCAAGGACTGTTCCCTGGAGAAGAGGAGGGTGCTGAGTAGACAAACAATCCTCTCCGTGTCTCCGAAAGCTAGACAATTGATTCCCACTGCCTCAGACTAGCAAACTATGCCTATCTGCCTGCCTTTCCCCCACCTTCCCTCTCTCCTTCCCTCCTTCCTTCCCTTCTTCCTGACATGGATTTAAATCCCGAGTTTTCTCCTTCCTACTGAACCCAGGCTCCAGAGGCACAGAGAGGACCCACTCTCAGTTTTATCATCAGCTTGCGGATGGGCCAGAGTATATTACTACTTATCCCTTAAGCCTGAATATCTTCACCTGCTACAAAGGGCAGGGGGAGCTGTGTGCACCCCCACCCCCGGATTTTGCCCTTCCGTGTTGGAATCTTTGAGCCTCCTGAGCAACCAACCCACCTTGGCCGGACCCCTTTCCCCATCCTGCTTTATGTAAACCTTCAAACACTGGATCTCTCCCCATTTTAATGAAGTACTCATTTTTAATCCTTTATTTTTGGACCATAACATTTCGAGTTTAATCCTCAGGGTTCTAGCCTGCCTACTTGGTACTATTTTAAATTGAGAGCTCTGCATTAATGCTGTTTTGCTGAGGGCAGTGTTCCCTCCATTAACTAATCCCTTGAGGAAATAATGCCATTATATGAAGTCAGCGGCGTTCAAAACAAAACCCTATCTTATAAATCATGTCAAGCGGGGTTCCAGATACCTCCAGGTGCAACTTCCAGTGGGTCTGGACTTGTTGGGAGAAAATGGGGCAAAGCAGTGGAAAACATCTGCCTTTTTTTTCTGACCCGGTTCTTCTTTCCCCCCTTCCCACTCTTCCTACCTCTGCAGCCAGAATCCTGCTTTCTCACCTGTCCACTGGCGGTCACAACGGGAGCGGAGATAAGCCAGCCATTACCCACCGGTCCTTGCGGACGTAAGTTTGGGAAATGCTGGATTCATGATCGTTAAGCAGATTTGTTTACCTCTGACCCCACATCAAGCCGATCACCTCCAAAAGGCAGCACCTCCCACCACCCCCACAGGGCAGCCAGGGCTTCAGCCTATGGATGTGGGAGTGTTACCAACACTCAGTCCATAACAGAGAGGCGACTTGCTCAGGATAATAAGCAAGAAGGTGGCAAGAGCCAGGTCTGGGACCGATGATGTCTCTAGATTCCTACATCTGTCCTCTTCCCTTTGTAAGTAAAGGACAGCGTGAGGCATCGTGGACCAGCAGGTGGGGTGGGCAGCTGGTGGGAAGGATGAGACTCGATACGATCCGAGATGTTGATGACGCCTGGCATCCGAGCAGGAGCCCCGGGGGATCCAACTTCGGCCCGCCAGTAATCCCCCCTTCTGGTGAGATCCCAGAGGGAGACCCACAACAGGGAATAAAGGAAGATGGAAACAAGGGCCATTTTATTGCTAGCCGAGACGACTGGTTTTAGCCGAGACGACTGGGTTTAGCCAAGACGACTGATTTTAGCCAAGACGACTGGTGGTCCTTCAGACGGACTCTTCCAGGAAGCAGAGCTGGGATTATGACAGGCTCAGAGCCTGAGCAGTCTTCCCTTCTCCTGCCCAAGTCTTACCACCAGGTTTCAGGGAGCTGAGGACTCTGGACTGAGGGACCCACCGTGAGTGTGAAGCCCAGTCCGGACCCCAGTCTCTAAGCAGCGGTATTCGAATAGTGGCACTGTCTTCTCTCCTCTGTTTGGGACAACTCAGCGTAGCACCGCTTGGCTGAGCCTGCGAGCACAATCTGTCTGTCTTCTCAGGATGCTCTGGGAGAAGGTAGGGGACCATCAAAGAGGAACCGGGGTCTTTTCTCCACTCCAGGCGCTCACTCAGGGGAGGCCAGCTATAGCTCCTAGATACTTGGCCAGATGCCCGTGAGATTCAGGCCGGGGACAGGAATATTCCTCCAAACCCTGGAAGCCACTCTGTCCTACCTGAATCCTGACTACTCCCAGGTCCCTCCCTGAGGCCAGCCTCTACCCTCCATCCCTCAAACCACCTCTTGCCCTTTCTGCTCAGATTCAACCTGGGCCTGCCCTCCCCTTCCCGTCAGTTCCAGGATCCCAAAGAGAATATTCTATAGTTTAGATGCTAGTCTGAAATAATTTGTCTGGCTCAACGTATCACGCCTTCCCGTACCTCCCATCCCGAAACACACTTTCCAGTCTCCCCTTTCATTTCTGCCTCCTGTTGTGGTGACTCTCACGAAGAAAGATGTCATTTGTGGACATCCTTATGACCATCGGAGGTATTTCGAAAGGCTTACAAATTTTAATTACCGGCTTCATATTCCTACACAACAACAAAGCAGGCACGTTTCATCTGGGAGATTTCTCTCTGGTGTAACACAGACAGGAAAGTATTGCAAGAAAGACATAGGCAATATTTTTTCTCATCCACCGTGGGGCACGGTAGTGGGCTGAATGATGGCCACCCATAGCTAGCAAGTTCTAATCCCCAGAGCCTGTGGATGTGACCTTATTGGGAAGTGGGTCTTTGCAGATGTGATTAAACTCGGTATCATGAGAGGAGGAGATGACCCCAGATTATTCGGGTGGGCCCGAAATGCCATCACAAGTGTCCTTGAAGAGAGGTACAAGAGATCAAGGGACACGTGGGAAAGACGATGTGAAAAAGGGAGAGAGATGCGGCCGCAAGCCAATGGACCCCTGGAGTCACCAGAAGCTGGGAGAGGAAAGGAGGGATCTTCCCCCCCACCCAGAGCCCTCGGAGGGAGGGGGCGCCCACCCCCAGCCTGATTTCAGACTGCTGGCTTCCGGGCCAGTGAGAGGGGAGCAACAGATGGGGGACACTGAGTGCCACAGAGCCACCAGCAGAGAGGAGGCCCGAAAGATCACTCGACTTAGCCCCAGCAAGTTCACTAGTGATTTCTGAGAGCAGAGCGGTTGTAGCAAATGTAAGGAAACGACGGACATTGCGTTTGCAGAACATTCTCCCACACGTAAACTTAGGAAAGTGAGCAGTAAACTGGAACCCTAAATTACCTCTAGTGACTGTATGCATCCCACGGAGAGCCTGCAGGCAGAGGTCCAGCGGTGAGCGTCCTGTGGATCAAAGGAAGTTGGGTTTCTCCTTGTTCGACCCATGTCAGCCTTAATACACGTATCTTTTGTCCCACTGAGGACACAGGCCCTGGAAATCAGAAGCACCTGTTTCAGCCACGAGCATGAAAACCAGCACGAATCCCGAGCATCCTGGGTGCTCCCTTCTGTCCATCTGGTGTCTCCCGGTCCTTGCCCCATTGCCTCCACCTGTTTCCTACTTGGGACCTTCCTGAATCTCAACTGCAGCCGAGCATTGACTCTTTTCCCTTTCACGTGCTATCCAGAGTTTTAGCCAAGAGTGGATTTCAAACCCCATTCCTCACAGAAACTGTAAAGCTGTGTGACACAAAGACCTCTTCGGAATAACAGGGTTGGAAGTGGAAATCCACACGTGGCCAGTCCTGGCTTTGCTTCGTTTCATAGTGTCAGGGGGAGGGCACGTGCGGGGCGGGGGCTGCCACCAGCCCCCGGAAACGAGCCTACAAAGGGGTCTGTTGGGCCACTGAGAACAACCCCAAGCTGAAGCCCACACAGATCATGTTCCTGACAGGGCTCCTCATTTCTTACATAAGCTAATAAATCTTCACTTGCTTTTCAAAGGAGAGGTCAGGGGTGCCTGGGTGGCTCAGTCGGTTAAATGGCCGACTTTGGCTCAGGTCATGATCTCAAGGTCCGGGAGTTTGAGCCCCGCATCCGGCTCTGTGCTGACAGCTCAGAGCCTGGAGCCTGCTTCGGATTCTGTGTCTCCCTCGCTCTCTGCCCCTCCCTGGCTCATGCTCTGTCTCTCTCTCTCTCTCTAAGAATAAATAAACATTAAAAAGAGAGGTCAGGATGTCATAGCCAGTTTGGGCAACCGAGGAGAGGAGTCTGAGGCTCTTCTCCTCAGGTCCCTCAGCTCTCCTCACGCCCCCCTCAGGTCCTCTCGTGCCCCCCTCAGTTCCCCCCACACCCCCCTCAGCTCTCCTCACATCCCACAGCTCTCCTTTCGTCCCCCTCAGCTCTCCTCACGCCCCCCTCAGGTCCCCCCACACCCCCTCAGCTCTCCTCAAGTCCCTCAGCTCTCCTCACGCCCCCCTCGGCTCTCCTCACACCCCCCTCAGCTCTCCTCACACCCCCCTCAGCTCTCCTCACATCCCTCAGCTCTCCTCATATCCCTCAGCTCTCCTCACATCCCCCTCAGCTCTCCTCAGGTCCCTCAGCTCTCCTCACGCCCCCCTCGGCTCTCCTCACATCCCTCAGCTCTCCTCACGCCCCCCTCAGGTCCCCCCAAACCCCCCTCAGCTCTCCTCACGCCCCCCTCCGCTCTCCTCACGCCCCCCTCTAGCCCGGCCTCCTCCTGTGGGCTCCATTTTGAGGCATGGCACCCTTTTTCACTCTGACACGGAAGTCAGAGACCTGGGAGTCGGCCTGTCCCCGTCCCTGCCGTTCGTCGTTCGTCGGGAGCGCACGGCACACGAGGGCCCAGAGGCGCTGAAGTGGCCCCGTGAGCGCGCAGAGATCTCAGGGGAGGTGCTCCTTCCGGGGGCAAAGCGCAAGGGCCAAGTCCGCAGAAGGGGATCCGTGAATCGCTCAGGTCGTTTGTGACGATTCCCAGCACGGCCTGCTTCCCTGTCGGCACCCCGGGCCGGCCTCACTGTGTGGCAACCGGGGGACCGTCGCTGCCAGGTGGACCCCACAGGCCCCGGCCCGCCAGGCGCTGAAGAAGCCCCCTGGCCACGGCCCTCCCTGCCGCGTCAGGGTGACGCATCCGCTCGGAGGTGCGGGGAGAGCCCAGGGAGGAGGTGGGAGCCGGCAGCCCCCCCGCGGGGCCGGGGGTGCCACACATCCTTCCATTCCTTCCGGAGCAGCAGCCCCTGCCCCGAGCAGCGCTCCCCCCTCCACTCCGCCCCTGGCTTGAACGTCAGTGCTCCCTTGTGGGCACGGTTCGGTCCCCACCAAACTCCTCACGGAGAGGGTGCCCACCCCCACTCCTGGACACGGGGAGGCGCGGCTCTGCGCGCCCCCCTGCTCTTCTGGGTTTTATCTTCGTGGCCGTGGAGCAGTAGGGCCGTTTACCCTCGCATGCGAATTACCTACTCATGGAGGAATGTTATGACCCTCGTCGCAAGATTAGGTAGCTGTTACTAAGACACACTTGGGACCAGCGAATGCAAGTACCTCATGAGAATTCTTTGACTAATAAAGAATCACCTTCTAAATTCCTCGAGAAAGCTCTCCTTTAGGCAAAACATTTATGTATAGCGTTGCTATAGAATGTCCAGAATCCTCAAACAGCACTTAACATCGTTTAGAGAGGGTCGGGCTGCTTATGACAACCAGATGAAGTGATGAGGCGCGTCATCCTCGATCGGACGCTGGATCCAAACAACAGCCGCAAAGGACGTTTGGGGGACCGAGGTACCTGGTCGGGCTGTTGTGCGGAGGAGGGGTTCCTTGGGCGCGACAGTGGACTTGAGGGGTGGGAGGATGAGGGGTGACGGAGAAGGGATGGGCGGGAGAGGTGACTGTCGCTGTGACTGGTCAAGGGTTCACGGCACTGTTCTGCCAATTTTTCTAAATAAAAAGGGAGGGGCGTTAAAAAAAAATCTACTCTGGTATTTGTCGTTTTGTGGGAAAGGGATAGTATTAAGGCAACTCTCTCGGAGGTTTTTGGTGCCAGTAAACAGGACGATTCACTAATTTTGACAATCACCCCTTCTCTGGCCCTGGGCAAATAGTGTCCTTGGCCTATGGATTATAAAGTCATGGTCCCTCAGAGCCTTTTTTTGGCGCCATCTGGCTTCTAGAACATTCCCAAACCTGGAAGTGTTAGCAAAGAGGTAGCCCTGGGCACCCAGCGATGATAAATAGACTGAATTTCCACTCACCCCACAGCGGCTGGTTGGTTCACCGAGCAGGAAGACAGGCATGTGTTGACTGCCCATGTCTATTTCAAAAGCCACGATTTTCAGAGAAAACATGAAAGGGAAGAAATTAAAAAATATCGTGTGTGTGTGTGTGTGTGTGTGTGTGTGTGTGCACGCGTGTGTGCAGTGATAGCAGGTAGGAGTAAACAGTATATGCTGGTGTTGGAAAAGAAACCTAGCAAAGAGGAAGCCCCTCCCTACTCTTGGTGCGGCCAGCCTTCACCGCATACCTGCTCTGTGCCAAGATCCCCAAACACGTCGTCGTGTAGACCAACTCCTTTCGTCCTCAAGGACGACCACTTTGTAGAGGGAGAAACCGAGCTTATGGAGGAAATTGGCTGGGGGAGGTCAATGTCAAAGCCATGCTGATTGTAAAATGTGGAGCCGGAATGGAACCCCCAGTATGTTTGACTTAAAAGCTATGGAAGCACTTAATTTGTCACCCAGTGCTATCCCCAACTGAGCTGGAGCCAGTACGGGGGATGTAGGGGGTTGTTTCCTGATTCTCTCCACTTTATTTGTTTTGTTTTTAATAATAAAAGACGAAAGCATTAAAAAGGGAGCACATTTGTTGGAAATCTCTGGGCTGCAGTATGTGTGCAGAGGATGTTGGGGTGAGGGGTGGTGGTGATGCAGGGGAGGAGCCCCTACGAGGACCAGAGTAAATAACTGCTACCATTCATTCAGTGGGCTGCACGGGGGCTCATTCTCCATATGCCTCAAGCCTTAAGTGAGGAAAACAGAAACCATTAAAACGATACACACAGACCTACGGAAAGGTGCCGGTAACCGTATCACATCAATCCCCAAGTCCCCCTAGGGGGAAGCGACAGGAGAGGAGGAGTGAGGAAGTTGGGTAGCTTTAGGGAGAATTGAACATCCATAGCCAAGGAGAAAAGGCTAAGTATAGAAAAATGTAGATGGATGGGCATATATCAGTTTATAGAATATAGCGTCACTGCTCGGAAAACGGAACTTCAGATACCTTGGCTGAAATATCAGCTATCACATACATCCTGTGTATAGTCAATAGCTCAATGGTTCTTGAGTTTGCAGGTTACACTCCCCTGGGAAGCCTTGCAAATCCTGATGCCCAGGCCCCATCCCAATCAGAATCTCTGTGGGTGTTTTCGTTTTTTGGTTTTTGTTTTTTTTTGTTTTTTGTTTTAAAAACTTCTGGCATCTTTTAACTTGTAGCCTGCGTTGCAAATCACTGTTTCTGGGTCAGCGTTTAATGGAGAGGCAAGCTCGTTTTTCGGTTTTTGTTAAATTGTCTTGTTGTTTTAATGAACACTTGTAATGGTCTAACAGAACCAGTCCTCATCTTGATTCTTTTTATACACTGATATCTTGCTTAATCTTTCTCTCTCTTCTCTTCCTTTCTCTCTCTGCCTCTCGGTTTCTGTCTCGGTCGCAACCGGGGTTGCAAACACTGGACTAAGAGACTGTATTTGGTGGTGAAAAGCTTTGGTGTGTCAAAGAAGCATGGGCTTAGAAAGCTCTCTACAGCCTGGTGAGAAAATAACACATCTTAATACGGTTGCATTCAATGGATGATTGCAGAGAACAGATTCGGAGGCCTCTCACGGAGCGTTTGCAATGATGATAAAAGTGTATTTTCACCGCGCTGACCAACTTTTACCCCTGGGTGAGTACATGCTAACTTTTATCCCTCTGCTGCCATAGGGAGAACACTGCCTTTGGAGTCAGTCAGATCTAAGTTCTGATGAACCTCTCAACTTGGTCGGACTGTCCTTCACCCCATTTCCCCACTGGTAAAATGGGAAACATACCCTCAGAGGACTGTGAAGCCCGAGTAGGAGCACCTCGCAGAGGGCTGAGGCACTCGGGAGGCAGGTAAGTGCCAATATCCCCCCTTCTCTTTGTGTGCGATTTGGAAGGCCGTCGCTTTCCCTAGAGAGGCTCTCAAAGGGCAGGGGTCCTCTCTGGTTGTCACAACAGGAGCACCTAGTGGCACCTAGTGGGTAGAGATGAGGGATGCTGTTGAACACTGTATGAGGTGCCAGGCGGTCCCCATAACACAGTGCCACCCGCCTTAAGTAGATTAAGAATCGTTAAGGGACCCATGCTGTACTACAGTTCTGAGAAAATGAAACCGCCAGAGACTGGAAGAGCTAATTATTCTGAAGCTTTCAAATATGTCACACATGCTCATATTATTTACAAAACACATGCAAATACAGACTCAAAAATAACCGATTTCGACTGGTTGTCTTTTAGGAAGTACCCAATGCTAGCGAAGCTAGGCCACGGAGAGAAAAACCATAGCACATTTGCCACCGCTAGCTGGAATGGCACGGGGGAAACTTTCTCCTCACCCTGCCCACTGGAGGGGCGTAACCACGCCCACAGTACATAGTACTTTGGGAAACTGAATCTCTCTCTCCAAATATCATTAGAAGACTCCATCTCCCCAGAAAAGCATGACAGGGTTGTTTTGTGTGGATTACATAGAGAGAGTGACGTATTCCTGCACAGCAAATACCATAGTCTGGATAGAAGTCTGGATGGAAGTGGTAATGTAAAAAAAAAAAAAATATATATATATATATATATATATATATATACACACACACACACACATACAAATGCCGCTGATAAAAGTGAGTCATTGGCAACAACCAAAGTTTATTTTTTGGACTTTCTGAAAGTAACTCTTGAAAGGCTTTTGAAACGAGGCATATTACATTTTTTTGATGGGGAATCAAGGACAATAAAATGTAAACATTGGGGATTTGACCCAAGAAAGCTAATCATTGCTCAGACTTCACCAATGTTCATGATGAACTAGACTCCAGGGGTCTACAAGGGTAGACATTTTTTCCAAGTTTTTATTTAAATCCCAGTTGGTTAACACATAGTGTAATGTTGGTTTTAGGTGTACAATATAGCGATTCATCAGTTACATACAATACCCAGTATATCATTACTAGTGCCCTCCTTAACCCATTACCCATTTAACCCATCCCAGGCCCACCTCCCTGCCAGTAACTCTCTAGTTTATTCTCTATAGGTAAAGAGTCTGTTTCCTAGTTTGCTTCTCTTTTTCACATGTTCATCTGTTTTGTTTCTTAAATCCCACATGTGAGTGTAATCATGTTTGTCTTTCTCTGACTTATTTTGCTTAGCATAATACTCTATAGCTCTATACACATCATTGCAAATGGCAAGATTTCATTCTTTTTGATGGCTTAGATTTCATTGTATGTATGTATGTATGGGAGGTGTAATGTGAAATTTATTACATATATACATACACATGTGAGATATATATCTCCCATCTTTATCCATCACTTGCTGGACATTTGGGTTCTCCATAATTTGGATACTGTTGATAATGCTGCTATAAACACTGAGGTTCATGTATCTCTTTGAATCAGTATTTTTGTGTCCTTTGGATAAATATTTATAGTGCAATTGCTGGATCATGGGGTAGTTCTATTTTTAAGTTTTTGAGGATCCTCCATACGGTTTTCCGGAGTGGCTGCACCAGTTTGCATTCCCACCAGCAATGCAAAAGGGTTCCTCTTTCTCCACATCCTCACCGACATCTGTTACCTGTGTTAATTTTAGATACTCTGACTGGTGTGAGGTGGTATCTCATTGTGGTTTTGATTTAGGTTTCCCTGATGATGAGTGATGTTGAACGTCTTTTCATGTGTCTGTTGGCCATCTGTAGGTCTTCTTTGGGAAAATGCCTATTCATGTCTCCTGACCATTTTTTAACTGATTACTTTTTGGGGGGGCGGGGGTGTTGAGTTTGGTAAGTCCTTTAGGTATTTTGGACACTGACCCTTTATCAGATACGTCATTAGCAAATATATTCTCCCATTCTGTAGCTTGCCTTTTGTTTCCTTTGTTGTGCAGCTTTTTATCTTGATAAAGTCCCAATAGTTTATTTTTGCCTTTGTTTCTCTTGCCTCAGGATACATATATAGTAAGAAGTTGCCACAGCCAATGTCAGGTTACTGCCCATGTTCTCCAGTGAGTGGATATTTTTAGGAATAATTGTCAGAAAGTGACCATTTAAGTTAAAATTAAATATAAAATTCCATGTTTTGTTAAA
This sequence comes from Puma concolor, assembly GCF_028749965.1. NCBI lineage: Eukaryota > Metazoa > Chordata > Mammalia > Carnivora > Felidae > Puma > Puma concolor. Next base: position 232,080,210 of record NC_141667.1, on the reverse strand, counting down.
TAGAGCATTTATCCAAACTACTCCATGCCTTGAGGATTCTAAGTGATTGCTACATAAATCACAATTGTGTGATATTATGATATGTATTAGAATATTAACATGTATTATGAAGTAGTCAACATTGACAATGTTGTTTTCCAACATCCAAAAATGCAATCTTGAGGTCTGCAAACTATAGCTAGTTGAGCCATTAAAAAACAAAAAACAAAAAACGACTTCATCTTTACAGAAAAGTGATACTACAGACAACTTCCCATCTTTAATACTGATTTAGGACAGGCTGATAGTTCCTCTGTCATCAGGTACTATTTGGGGATGGAAGAAAAAAGTTTTCCCATTCTTGTATTTTAAAATCTTTCATCTTTTATGAGCTTCCCAATTGTACACAGAACACTAACCTACCTTCACCTGTCAATGGGGAACTGTACAATGGGTATGTATTAGTGTGCATTAAGAGAACAGAAAAACCACGAGGTCAACTCTACATGGAAAAACAAAGTTAAAAGAAATTGCAAAGTGGGAAAATGTTTGAATGTTGGCAAATGGTTAAGATCCTCAATAGTAACATGGAAACTCAATAAACACTACAAATAAGAACGAATAAAACCTTTATGAAACACACGTAGGCAAACAAATTCATAATGTCGGAAGTACAAGCCACACGTAACAAAGACAAGTTACTTAGTGCAGAATGACTGTTGAGTGTGGGATTTAAGATTGGGGTAGCTGGAGTGCCGGGGCTGTTTTAAGGACTAAACTCTGAAAAGCCTGACACACAGTAGCTAAATAGATTATTGTAACAGACTGGCAGCACATAAAAGATGAATTCCGCCCCTTGGTGAGGGAAAATTGGTCCTCATTAAAAGAGCATAAAACTGCTGCCCTTAGTGGGTATAGCATGGTTGTCATCTATCCTAAATGAGCATGTCTTCCCCACCCCACCCCCGACACTTCTTGTCCTTAGAAAATACGCAGATAGAGGATTCACCGCGGGATTAATTAGATTAAAAGACCCAGACAAACCGCGCTCCACCGGCACTGGGACTGGTTAAAGTAGTTTTATGTATGTCTTCACATTGGAACTCGGTAGAGCAGTAAAGTTACAACACCTAACTGTATTTCTCTCCTTGGTCAGTTTTAGAAAACATCCTACACAACAGTGGAACACGTATACCCGTCCCCACACACACCGTCATCAGGAGGAAAAGGCTTGAAAGATACGCAACAGGTTAATGTTTTCTTCTGGGTGTTGGGAGTTACATTCAACTTTATATTAAAGACCATGTTTAATATAATAAACATATGCTACTTTTCTATCGGGAGAAAGCATATGTAAGGGGTATCAGAAAAGGGAAAATTGGGATTTTTCATACGAAAGAACTTCATTTCTGCTACAGTTTACATGCTTTTCCTCTCCCTCAGTCCCATGTAAGTTAGTGACAAAACCGTTTAGAAATGACACCATGAGATGAACTTTATTTTAAAGCTCATAAAAGCTTCACAATATCAGTGACAAACAGAATCCACATTTCTTCCAATTTACGCCTTCACATGACAATGTGCTGTATAACAAGAGATAGAGTTGAAAGTTTTTGTTCTGCATGCTGCTAACACATTTCACTAACTTTTGCTTTACTCATTGGATTTTTTTAATATCAAAGCAAAAAGTCATATTCTATTGGACAGAATTAATATTAGAAAGCCCTTATGAAATCAGACTTAGTCTTGTTTATAAACATCCACACCCACACACGTGCTGAAATGGAGAGCAAAATGCAAGAAAACTACCTTGGCAGGAACAAATGCTTCAAGATTTTAATCACAGCCCTCTTGAACAAGCAGTACAGTTTATTTTCTCCAAAAGACAAAAGTCAAATTCATCCTCAGTGATGCAAATGGGAATACTGCACAGAAGCTTAGTATGAATTCACAATTCCACAGGAATCTGAGAGTTACCAAGGCAATTTTCCCTTTTAGGATCATAAAGACTACAGACTGAAGCTTTTTTCTCTTTCCATATAATACACAAAATTTCTAAACATCCTTAAAAAAGAAAATATAAATAGTCTCAGTATGTTATGTAGAGTCACATACTGTGGCAGAAACATCTACTGACTGAAGGACGAAGCCGACGTAGTGTGCTCTAGTCCAAGTCCATGTTAACGGGCCTCTTCTCGTGAGGGTAACACTCCCCGTTCTGACGTGGAGGCTCGGCACCCAGATTTTCTGTGCCTTCTAAATCTTCTTCCTTTTTATCAGTATTTGGGCCATTTGGAGTTCTTTCCAGTTTGGGTGACTCGATCTTTGGTTTGGGTTGTGTTACGACGGGTTCACAGGTGTTATTCAACTCCTAAGCAAGGAAAACAAAACTGGTCATCAGGGTAACTCAGATCCATCCACTCATTTTCAATTACTTTCATAACACACGTGAACGGGTACATTTCTACCAACTCCAATTATATACAGCTCAAGGAATTCATTTTCTCGTTACACTTGCCCAAAACTATAGCTTGAGGCCTGATCAAGAGAGAAGAGAATATTCTTGTAGGATGTGTCAGGAACTTGCAAAGTACTCCTAGATTATATTACCTCACTTAATCCTCACAACAGTATTAGAAAGTAGGAATTATGATCCCCATCTATGTAGGAGAGAGAAGATGGTTCAGAGAGGCTGGATAATTTAACCTCACGATCAGGAAAACCAGTGAGTGAACAGCTGGGATTCAAGTTTACAGCCCCCTGACTTCAAAGGCTCACGATTTTTTTTTTTTTTTTTTTAATTTTTTTTTTTCAACGTTTTTTATTTATTTTTGGGACAGAGAGAGACAGAGCATGAACGGGGGAGGGGCAGAGAGAGAGAGGGAGACACAGAATCGGAAGCAGGCTCCGGGCTCCGAGCCATCAGCCCAGAGCCCGACGCGGGGCTCGAACTCACGGACCGCGAGATCGTGACCTGGCTGAAGTCGGTCGCTTAACCGACTGCGCCACCCAGGCGCCCCCAAAGGCTCACGATTCTTTAACCTTCACTGTGTTTAAACATTCTTGCAGATGAAAAGCATTCTTTGGTTTTCTTCTCAGCTTTCTTTAAAGCCTCACACACTTGGCAAGTCCTTCCTTGATACAATACCAATCTGGGTCCTTCTCCAGTGCCCGGAATCCTAACACTCTACCTTCATTTGTGCCCGCAGCACCTGACACCATCTGATACACTTCCTTCCGCACTTGTAAGCTGCGAAGCCTTCCTCGAACCAGCAGGTGGACTGTGACAGGGGCGGGGACTGCCTCTGTACACTCAGTTTAACCTGTGACCAATGGCTGCCACATGGTAGGCGCTCAACAAATGTATTATTTATTGAAGTAAATGAATAATGAAGAAAAGGGAATTTTACAGAAACATAAGGTCTTCTGTATTTTGAAGTATCAACAGTGAACTAATAAGAAATCTGGTTTCAGTCAGAATGAGGTAAAGACTGATCAAAGAAAAGAATTGTCTCAAGTTCACAGGATTACAACCGGAGTCCCGAAGAGAACACAGGAGTAAACATTAGACATTAATGCTTACCTTTATTTTTGCTTTAATTTCCTGAGCACGTACAACTGGATCCTGGTCAAGACTCTTTTTAGCCTGAGCATTCATGAGGTTGTTCATCCACTCCATCACTTCATTAACAGACTTCTCAACCTTTTTCATCTCAGACTCATCAATATGATTGTATTTCTCATCCTGAATGGAAAAAAAGCACAGTTATCCTGTGAAACGAAGTATTTAACAATAACATCTCACCTGACCCAATTTTCCATGAAGTTCAAACCTACCTCTGGTCTCAAACACAAAAACAAATGTCTCACTTAGGAAGATGTGTTCACAACGAAGGCTCCTCAACTTGGTATTAGTTTATTAAAATCTAGGTTAACTTCCTTGCGATGTATAAAAAGACTTACATTATTTCTGAAGTCCGCGGCTATCTTGGCATAGTGCTGCAGTCTCTGTCCCAGTTCTTCAAACATTTTTGGTCGTTCCTCAGCTTCTTGAAACCGAACTTTAACTGGAGTGCCAATTTTCTAAAACAAAATGTAATAAATTAGCATTTGTCTAACTGCATCTCAGAAGTCTGTAGTCTAGGGGGAGAGAAGGGCTTACCATTAATTCTTCCAACTTGTCAACATATGCTTGTTTAGCTTGGTCCTCTCCCTCTTCATAGAGCCAGTTTTCGGTCTCCGTGAGCAATCTCAAAAAATTTTGGTGATCCTGTATAGGAAACAGAAGAGAATCCGTATCAGTTGCAACTTTACTGCAAAAATTTTCACAGCAAAACAGTCATCCTCAGAAGTGTTAAACGCTAAGTAACCAATCTTACTTCTAGGAAGGCACGCTGATTAGCTGGATTCTCTTTACTGAAAAGTTATCAAGGAGCAATAAACATTACCCGTGCCATACATTTTACATGAGGGATGAACTGTAATTCTTTGGCTTCTCTTTTACACAGGGACATCTGAGAGTTTTTGGTAAGCTGCTTACTGACTTAATGATGTATCTCAGAAGTCCAGTGTTGGACAATCTATACATTGAAATGTGGTTATGGAAGAGCAGTTCTCTTCCCGTTCTTCAAAGCAACTGGGCCTTGACTAAGTAACTTTCTATTCACTCCCACAACTACCGAATACTGAAAGGGAGATGTCAGACAAGTTGACAACAATTCAATCACTGAACCTAAATCATTTCCAAACCAATTCATGTAATTATTTCTACTCTAGCCTGAGGAGGTCTACCCTATTTTGGGTCATCTCTCCTTCAGAATCCAAACCATCTAAGAAATTCAGGAAGTGTCGGGGCAGAGCCAAAAACCAAAAGTTTATTACAAGGTAGCTCAAGGATCTTAGAACAAAACAGACTCCTCCAAGTTTAAATTCTTGTAACTTCAGGATTAATCCCTAAACCATCCTAAATTTCTATCTAGCCAATTTTTTTCTAAGTCTGATCTTTCACAGTTGGGCTTCTGGGATTTACTCAGAGCCACACTGACTTTGGGAGCTTAGAAAAGGGCTAAGGGGAATAAGGTGCTCAATAAACTTTGGAACAACTGCATGAACAAGTCTTATGGGATAAAACAATGACCACAGAGCAGGCAAGGGAACCAGTCATTAAAAAAAAAAAAAAAAAAAAAAAAAAAAAAAAAAAAAGGTCTGAGGTCTTTAAAAGCAAGGTTTTTTTCCCTCTTATTTATCCCTCTAGCCCCCAAACCTTTAGTGTCACAGACTCTGAGTAAATGTTTGATAGGTTCTTTCTTGTGGATGATAACAACTAAAGGGTCACTGGGATAAGTTAGAATGTAAAATTGCACATCACTAATGGGCCTCTTTCCGAGACTTTGTTTATACAATTTCTATTTCAAGTTTTCCGTTTTCAAAAAGCTCGTTACATAATCTAGGAGAGATTTAAATGTCAGACTTGAGATGAAACACTGTATGAGATTATCTGAATAAAAACAGAACGTGGGGCACCTGGGTGGCTCGGTTAGTTAAGCATCCAAGTTTTGATTTCAGCTCAGGTCATGATCTCACGGTTTGTGAGACTGAGCCCAGCATCAGGCTCTGTGCGGACAGCACGGAGCCTGCTTGGGATTCTCTCTCTCCCTCTGCTCCTCCCCATCTTGTGAGTGTGCACGTGCGCTTTCTCTCAAAATAAACTCAGAAAAAGAAAACAACAACAACGCTCTACACTTACCTGCTCACATATAAATTTTTCATATGGTCCACACAACTTGTCCCTGAACTCATACACATATTCCTCCACCGCATTTTTAGCATCGTTTCTTTCCTTTTCCAATTTATCTTGCATTATCATCTTACCCTGTCAGAAAACAGAAAAGGTCAATTCCAGTCTTCTGTTATCTGTAAGTAAATTTTAACTAGACTCTGGTGTTAAAAATCAACAATTATATACCCCGCCCCCAAAAGTGTTAACAGTTCTAACATACACCTCATGAATCTTCCAATAAATCTTACAAAGTTCTTCATTTACTATATACACATAGTAGGTTGTGATTTAAAAAAAAAAACAAAACAAAACACATTAGGTAATAAATTACATAGCTTCCGCATCTCAGGTTTAATACCAAGGGGGGAAAAACCCAATCCGCTATAATTTATTATTTTTTTTAGGTAGTTATACGATCGTCTCCTATTAGGATTAATATCGGCAAGCGTATAATGGTCACACCATTCTGCCACCATATTTGAAATTAAGGACTATAAATTTATTTACCCACTTATGAAATATAAGTGAGGTATAATTATTAAATTTCAAAGCACAATGTTGCCATCTCAGCAAAATAAAACAGAATCTCAATTATGTTCACATATTCTAGACTACAAAGAAGCACAACGTACTTTAACAGAAATATGTAGTATGGCCTGAAATACCAATTGTATTGTGCTCTGTGCTAGGACATACTGGCATCCGATTTCTTCCAAGAACTTGGGCAATCAATTATATACCTGGCAGAATGATCTACGGTACAGCTTTCTTTCAAAAGGATGCAAAACTATAAATAAAGCTTGTTAAAAACATTAAATTGGAAAACCATTAGTTATGGACTCATCCTGTTCCTAAAACTGTATAGAACTTGGGAGTATGGGAAAGAAGTGTACATATTTATCTATTAGAAATATGGGTAACAGGGCCAAACAACTAAATACACAGCAGAATGAAAAATATTTACCTGAAGCACTTACCTCTGTCTCAATATACATGTTAAGAAGGTCTTTCCCTAACTGCCAGACCAAGTTGGCTTCAATAGGCAGCTCAACATTCACCACCTTTATTTTGGGTTTTTTAGCTTCTGGAGGCTGGTCAACTTTCTTTTCATTTACCTTAGGGAAGGGGTAAAAAAGAAGTGGAAAAATTCTTACATAATCCTTGAAACAATGACAACAGTATCTCCCTATCATACTTACTGATGACTTAGGCAAAAATAAAGTCCCTAAACTTTAGAAGAATGTCGAAGACCGTCTAATTCCCACCACAGATTTTACATTGGGCTGCAGTTACAAGTTAAACATGTCATACTTTCCTTCAAGAATTCAGGATATTTTTCTCTTTGCATGGTAAATTTAATCTCTCCTGCTAAAGCTTTTCTTCATAGTTCTCTAATTTTTAACCCCCTTCAACAATATTTCAGACTCCAAAAGTCAAAAATATTATTAAGTTGCCACATCTTTAAATAATAGTCTAGAACCTTAATAGTAACAAGATAGATTATGACCAATGCTAAGCATGTTAGGACCAATCTACTCCTGTAATATATACTTAAATCCCTGTATCCCACTATTATACCTGTTGCAATTATAATTAGCACTATACTGATGAGTGCCTTTTAAAGTTTCCTGCTGAATGAGGGGATTATATACATACACACACACCCATACATATATGTAAGTATATGTATAAGTATCCTTATTCCTATTATCTGTCTTTGAGTGATCCCACTTTTCACAAGCAACTCTGTAAGGTAAAAAGAGACAAAGAGCCTTAATATAGAAAGTGAAATGATGCAGCAAACACTAACAATTTACTGCAGTTTTAAAAAATATGTAAATACAGGGCTAAAGAAGTAAGTATCTCTCCTATCGTCTTTAATTTTCCAGGACTTTTCAGTGTTTCCATTTCTATAGGCTCCTACTAGCTGAGATGGTAAAGAACACAATTTAGGAAACTCAGCTGTAGAACAGATTAGAAAAACCAAGGGGTATAAAACATATACCCTGACTGGCTGGGATGGCCAAATAGGAAAGAATAGCCCATCGATACGGCAAACACCACCGGTGGATAATTCTGGGGAGTTAAAAAAAAAAAAAAAAAAAAAAAAAAAAAAGGTTGAAGCTCTAGGCACGTCATAGAAGAAACTGGGACTTGAAAAAGGTTCAGCGGCTTGCCTAAAATGATGAAGACAGAGACGGGACTAGAACTCCTGTTTCCCAGACTTATTTCAGTATTCCTGAGTCACAGGTCTCAGTGCGGCCAGCTGCCTCACCCACAATGATCTTGCCAATCAGCCCGCAGTCCCCATGCCTTCTTCACTCTAGTGCACAGACCCCCCAACAGACTATGCATGCTCCGGGGGCACGAACCACAAGGAAGATGAGTTAGATGACATCTACACCTAGCAAAACACAGGAGTACGACAGATATTTGGGAAACGAATGGATGACAGCACATGTGTGGCAGTGAAGTCAGCATAAGACTCTCTGACGGTCCAACATTAAACCGACTACTGAGTAAACCAATACATCACAAAATGGCACTCGACAAGGCACGGATGAAGAATCTCCAAAGTAGTATGTGACAGTGTTCCAGAGGGTCTGCTGCTATCAGTCCCACCTACAACTAAGAATATGAGATGGTGCCCCATGTTATGTTCCAGACAGGTACTGAGACCATCAGCACAAGTCAGTTCATGCTCAACGCTAAGTGAAGGGGAAGGATGGGGACGGCAGGGAGCTGTTGTGGCAAAGAAAGCAAAGCTGCTTCACCACCACCTCCACCACCACGCAACTCTGGAAGAGAAGAAAAAGGCGGCTTTCAGAGAGTCAGGAACTAAAGCTCATAGTAGGACCCCCCCCCCCCCGCCAGGACCAATCAGGGCATGAGATTAAAAACTGAAAGCTTTTACCAAGTGTATAATGTATTTTTGCCAATGAACAATTCTAGAATTCATCGGAGGGTAAGAGAGAACCAAATCACTAATGAAAGATTAATAATTTACATGCAACTTGCACAAAAAGTGGAAGTTCTGCAAAGCACAGAATGATCTGGAGTCACAATGGAAACTTGGCGGTATCTATCGGACCATGAATTTTTAAAGGTTTGCTTATTAGAAGCTGTCATTTATTCAAGGGACACCACACAAATCATTTAGCTTCCAATACATACTGTGGAAGCATGGCAAAGCAAAATTACTTTGAGGTACGATCTGGTTGTTACCAGATCATAATTAATTTGACAGGTCACTTGAGAGGAGAAAAAAGTTTACTAGACTCCTATAGCCCGTGTATTTATCATCAGACTAATGCAAGTAAGAACTCATCACACAGCACTGGGATGTAGCTCTTTCTGCTCCTCACATTAGCAGATACGTCTGGCACCAGAGAAGACAAGAAATGCCATGCATTCATCTCTTGTTGCTCGGAGCAGCAGTTCATCAAGAGAAGCTGTCATGTTTAAAGCAGGATATTCAGTTTCCTGAGTTGAGCTTGAGTACCTCTAACTCATTTTAATTGAAAAACACATAAAAAATTAACAGAAGAAAAATCCTACCCAGAATAAGATAACTTGGTGCTTGCTCTTGAAACTGCAGATTTAATGATATCATTAATGATCACATGTTGCAACATTGTCTAAAGGAATGAACTAGAAGAGTCACTCACTTTGTCAGCATCTGGGATTTTGTTTTCTTCTGAGGTAAGTTCAGGTGAAGGGGGAGACTGTGAGGTTTGTTGACCATCAGTTTGTACCTGGGGCTGTGTTCCAGCTTCACTGTTGTCTTGCTGGATATTTTTCTGAAATGAAAGCCCAGGCACAAAGGATGTAGAAAGCAGGTGTACTTGTATAAATTTAATAGGTTATAGGGCACCAAAGACAGTACACTCAATTTCTGAAGTCTTAATAAGTGGGGGAAAAAAGAGACTGGATAAAAGCAAAATAAACACATGAAAACTCCTTACAAATCTTAAACCTGTAAGAAATTCTTTCCACGATAGCAGTTAATATAGTTAAATAACCAAGTAGTAGGCATTTTGATTGATGTGATGAGTCAAGAACTCTCCTTTAAGAAACTTTCACCTAGCTTTGTACAGCTCTTAAGCTCTCAAAAGCACAAAAAGTAGGTTGACTCCAGGCCTCTCTCCCAAAAAACAAGATTCCAAAACTTAAATTTCACCAGCAGCTGTGAGCATCTCAACACAGCTCCATTTCAATGAAATGAACAGTTGCATAAAATAGCCAACTATCAGTCATTCAGGGATGCATCATTTCAGCTTACAGATACCCAAGACCGCATCCGTCCCCACCTTCTTTTTGGGATCCAGCCATTTCCACCTCAGAAGATCTCAGGATAAAGAATATACGCTACATGTTAGTAGAACTCAATCCCCAATAATCAGTGCTTGCTATGCTCTTTTCCCATCTTCGGGAAAAGCCCAAAACATTCTAATTTAACTACTTTCTATCCACCCTGAAGCCTCTTAAAATTTTCTTTCAGAACTTCAAGATTCTAAGGCAGACACTGAAGTATTCAAAAACAAGGCACTCATGATGTAAATATACCCAAAAGGCACTAAGAGATTGATACAACAGGTATTAGAATAATGGTATCTGTCGCCAAATGGCAAAGTATATGGCACTGGTCATTTAACTCATTATTTTGAAATTTTTCTAAATGAGAAAATGAAGGCTCAGATGTAAATGTTCTTTAAAAGTTCTAGAAATGGTAACAGTGTTAACAGAGTTGTGTGGCCACAGGATACCATACTTTCTCACATGTTAACTAAAACATTACACCACCTGCCTCTTCACGTAAGCTATTTGTGATTATTATCCAAAAGTAAACTCTAACAGTTAATCTACCTTGAAGTTTCTTAAAATTCTTCTGCACTCATGCTAACAAAAGTCTAAATTAAGACCGTGAACAATAACAACTTTCTATTCTCTATGTAGATACTTCTCTTCCCTCCTCCCACAATACAGCAAGCCATGTAAACAAAAGTGCAAACCATGTAAATAAAAGCAAGTCCTGAAATACCAAAGTCAACTTCACAATTTTTAAAAATAATCTTTAATATTTGGTATATATTCTACCACATTAATTTTTTTAAGTCTTTTTTCTTAATCATCAGTCAACACCGCCTTCTCAATATGTGGTCGATGCCTTTAAAAAAATAATTCAGAGAAACTTTATGACTCTAGTTATATTGTAATGTGCCAGTTCAAATTAAGCTATATAGAATTTAATCATAAGTCATCAAATTCTGGGCTGTATATTATCATCACCTAGCAACTGCTATTATCACCCTTACCCAAAATTCTAATCAAAATTAAGAAACATGTATTTTAACCTTTCCCTACCCTTCTATAGAATTAAATCTACTGTATATTCAAACACAAAGGGTGATCCAGAAACTTACCTCGGTGTCTGAGTTTTCTGCTGGTCTTTGATTTGGACACTCCATGTCTGTTTCAACAGAAGATACTTCATTCTCCTCAGTTGGGACTTTCTCCACCATAGATGCTGTAGAGATGGTGAAAATGCCATGGGTATTGACTCGCACTTTCACTTTCACTCTAGATTTTTCTCCATCTTTCTGCGCAGAAACATTCTGAACTACGAAGCGGCCTGGAACAAAAAGAAATTGGCAATTTTAGAAGTGCATCTAGGGGCGCCTGGGTGGCGCGGTCGGTTAAGCGTCCGACTTCAGCCAGGTCACGATCTCGCGGTCCGGGAGTTCGAGCCCCGTGTCAGGCTCTGGGCTGATGGCTCAGAGCCTGGAGCCTGTTTCCGATTCTGTGTCTCCCTCTCTCTCTGCCCCTCCCCCGTTCATGCTCTGTCTCTCTCTGTCCCAAAAATAAATAAACGTTTAAAAAAAAAAAAAAAAAAAAAAAAAAAGAAGTGCAGCTAAATCTCCGTAAAGAAGTCAAAGGCCCGAAAATACAGCTTGAAAGTATGCTAGTCCTAAATCTCCCCAATTTTCTCTACCAACTGAATTAAGAATCTTTTTCACTACAAACATAAAATAAACTTAGTTATATGGTAAACGTCAATGCTTTGAGATTAGTCTTAATATGCCATAAAACCTTCAAAAGCAAGGGCACTCTTGTGATTGGGTGTATTTAACATAGATATTGCACTGCTGACAAGCAGTCCCTGCCTCCTCCTACCCTGTTTCTCCAGATTGGTGCTAAGGGACAAACTAGACTGGAAAATCCGTTACCAAGTGTAAGGTAGATGGCTCTCAAGCGATATCAAGCACCAGATGCATTTTAATCCCACAGGGTCTTTAGGGAATATGGTTTTTCTGACTGAATAATCAAAACATTTCCCTAGGTCTTAAATACGAGAGGTTTTGATAACCCCTGTTTATCAAAGTCTGAAATTACTATGCAAAATACAGTAGTTCCAGAGCCATTACTCAGGGGGGGTTAAGAGTGTGGACTCTGGCCTGGGCTTGAACCCAGGCTATGTGTCCTAATTCAAGTTATTTAACCTATGTTTCCATGGACAGAGTTGGCAAGTGTTTACAGTGAGCATGTAAAACTACAGAACCAAGTGCTAAGTGTTAGCTATCATCTCCACCAATAGCTTTATTCCAGAGATCACTAAACCAAAATTAAGTACTTTGAACCTCATATGTGCAAAGCACTATATGGGATTTAACAGCCCTATATTTAAGGTGCTGTCTACACAAACACAGAAAGTTACACATTTAATTACCAGGTCAGTGAAAGATGTTGGAATTGACATTCAATAATTATCAGATCACTAGAGGTCAGGAAATAATTTAAAGAAACAGCATTTACTATGGGGCATCCAAGACAAGTCACAGGAGAAAGAGAAATTCAAGACCGTTCTTTAAGTATGTCTAAGCTTTTTGGTTTTGGTGGTAACATGTTAACTTGATGACATACTAAAAAACCTGGATTATACCCTTTGCATGATGGGGAATTAATGCATAGAATCCAACCTATCTATTAAAAGTTCAGTCTCTATTCAACAATTTCTTAGCAATAAATTCGTAAAAACTGTTTAAAAACAAAACCAAACAATCTGTGCCAGTACACTTTTAGTCTTAAATAATAAGAAAGAAGACACAACTGGTCAGGTCAGATTCCTTCAAACAACTTCATTACAAAAAGGTATGGGGCAAGGGTGAGTCCGGAACACATCTAGTGATGCTGGCGAATTTCGCCCTCAGCCTGGGAAAGAGACATGGCCACGCAGGAAGATGTATCTGTAGCTCTCCAACAGACTTCCAGTAACTAGGAGTCAAAACAGACAGATAGTGCCAAACCTCTCCAAGAAAAGTGTACCAAAAAAGATGTACTTTTTTCACTGGGTTCTGAGGCAGGTTTTAAGTTGGAAGTAACGTTCCATCCAGAAGAAAGGTTAACAGTAAAAGTAGGTGCTGATGCTTTAAATAGAGACTGCATCAGAAGAGAAAAAACACTGAAGAGTCCCTAAACACAAATATGTGGAAGTAACAGTGGCACCAGCAAGTCATTTCATCTCTACTGGCCAGTTTCTTCATCCATAGAAGGAAAAGATTCCTCCATCACCATTATTCTAAATCAACAATGTCTTTACGTGGAATTCTACTCCACTCGACATCAAGACAAATTTTTACATTTGTACACTAAGTCTTTAAAAGCATAAACACACAAAATTAATGGCTCACCTATTTTTGCTTCTGGATATGGAACTCCTTGAGGGTCAGAATAGAAAGCTTCTAGCTCAAAAGGTCCCCTTCTCAAGAAAGTGAGAACTTTGGAGAAAGGAGCAGCATGGTTTCGACTAAATACTTCATGCACACTAGAGGAAAGGAAAAAGCATTCAGTATTGCAAACATGTAAACTTACTGTGCTACACAAACTGAATAAACACTCTGAGATCTCTACCAATTCTAGCCCACCATTTATTAACACCAAAATGAGAGAAATATTTTGATCAGGTTGCTTGTTCAAAGATCCCAATAATCAGACTCTCAACTGTAAAAGTCATTTGTTAATTTTCCTTGATATTAAAATACAGTATTTGAATAGTTATCTTCTGCTACCTACCCTTCAGTATCTTCTGAATCATGGTTCCACACCAGAGATATTGGAAAGGGAACTGCATCCGTGATGGAAAATTCTCTAACTTTGAATGCTGGGGAAAGAATTGCACACTTAAAAGGAAAAAAGAAAAAGGATTATCAGGAGGCTATGAATAAAATAATTGCACTCACCCTTTAATTAAAATCGGGTATCAAGTTTAAATTCAAAATCAAAATTGCTTACGGTACACACTGTCTTAAGTGCAAAGGATTTATCATGTAAATACTATGCCAATCGCTAAATATAAAGACAGATAATACAATGAATCTTAGGATGGCAACAGTTAACTAACAGCAAGTTTCACAGGAGCTTGGGAAAAAACATGGACCTTTCCAGAAATGTCCTGACAGCAACTTCAATTACAAGCTGTACCACTTTTGAACCTGTGTATATATCCACAAACAGCTCTGTCCACATCATCTTTCGAATGTCTAAGAAACTGAAAAAAGATAAAACCCCAAATATTCGTATTTTCAAGGAATTTTATGAAGGAGGTGATGGTAAATTCACATTTGGGGTAGATGACACCCAACAGACAGGTGGATTTAGAGTAGTTACATAAAAATGACTAAATATGTGACTACGCTAAAAGTCAGTTTCTGATTAGCATAGGACCCTTCAAAAGAGAGACCAAAAGTGAGCTCTTCCTCTAAAGAAATGATACACTTCCGATGTTCTGGGGAGTTGGGAGACTTCTTAGGGAAGGGGGCATACTCCATTATCAAGGAAAAAAGCAAAAACAAAAACCCCATGACGAATCATGATGATACAACAGATAATTAACAATAATGAGTACCTATATGTTCTTCTTTAAGTATTTAAATTTTTTTTTTCAAACGTTTTTTATTTATTTTTGGGACAGAGAGAGACAGAGCATGAACGGGGGAGGGGCAGAGAGAGAGGGAGACACAGAATCGGAAACAGGCTCCAGGCTCTGAGCCATCAGCCCAGAGCCTGACGCGGGGCTCGAACTCCCGGACCGCGAGATCGTGACCTGGCTGAAGTCGGACGCTTAACCGACTGCGCCACCCAGGCGCCCCTCTTTAAGTATTAAGTATAGTCCTTCTAAATATCTTTGTGTATAGAATCTCTTGCTTTGCTTTGTATCAAAAATAACTGTACGAACTAGAATAAAATTTAAGGATTGTTAACTTGGAACTTAGTCAAAACGACTTACATCAGACTGTGATATCCTAACTACAGATGCTGCTTTTCTTATCAACAACTTCTAGTTTTGGTGCTTTTGCTCTGCCAAACACACTTGAGCCTCTGAGCCACCTTCTTACTTGATAAGCAAGTTAAAATCAATTAGGGGGAAGGGGGTCAGCTATTTTCTAAAATCACTTGTTAACTAATACTCCTAGCCCAGGAAATTTCCCCCAAATCAATTCCTTCTTGCACCACATTGTTATTCTAATCCCCCTGTGTGCTTTGTAACAACTGTCAACACCACACAACTGATTCATGCTTTACAGTTGTGTTTCCCGTGTCTCCTCAGAATCATGCCTATTCCTAATCCACAGTTCAAGAAACATCAGCTGCAAATTTCTTTTAATCAGAAATTTCCTAGATGTTCCAGATCTGAAAATCCCGGTCTCCCCACAGCCTTAACAGATGTTTTTGGAAGTGTGCTCCCTTGTGATATCTATCAGACACAAGGCTCTGCTTACTGTATGACCCCACCACAATGAAACAAAGCAGAAATGGCTTAAGGAACAAGCAGCAAGAGAAAGGAGGGCTGAGAACGTAATACCTGCAGTGCACATCCCCTAGCTACTGCTTCATCCGCATTGAGTGTCGTGCTAATATCTTTTCCAAAGAAACGGGCGATTTTTTCTTTCACGGCTGGAATTCGTGTAGTGCCTCCAACGATCTCAACCGCACTCACATCTTCAACTCTGAGCTGAGTCTGTTCCAGAAGGGAATGAAGGGGAGCTTCTATCTTTTGCAGGAGGTCAGCACAGAGTTCTTCAAATTGTGCCCTTGGCAAATAAGAGGAACACTATAAATTTTTAGAAAAAGCATCTGAAAGCCAATACTTTGTTCTATTTTTTTTTGAAAATAATATTAACCCAATGAATTTGTTTTTCCTCAGACAACCTCCATTTTGTATGGGCCAAATTTAACTGTACTGTAATTTGTTAACTTTTTAAAAAAATATATACATATACAGAACAGGTACAGAAAAGAAATGGGGGAAAAATTAGTTCTACCAGCGTTAATGGAAAAAAATCACTATTCAGACTGCCGTTTTACTCCTAAATGGTTTTTGTGAAACCATTATTCAATTACTAGCCCAGAAACACCGAAGGTTGATAAACACTAAAAAGATTTCATCATGAGGACACTTAGCAAAGATCTTTTTAAAAAACCTCTTTGTAGGGGCACCTGGGTGGCTCAGCTGGTTAAGTGTCCAACTTCGGCTCAGGTCATGATCTCACGGTTCATGAGTTGAAGTCCCGCGTCAGGCTCTCTGATGTCAGCACAGAACATGCTTCAGATCCTCTGTCCTCACCCCCCACCCCCACTCTCTCTCTCAAAAATAAACAAACATTAAAAAAAAACCCCAACAAAACCTATTCTTTAAAAAAATAAAAAACCTTTTCGCACAAGTGACCCTAATTCTAATGGTGTGAACAGTCCTAGTATATAGCATATAATCTTGAAGATGTGGACCAAGACTCTCAACACCACAGCTAGACTGACACCTGGGCTATAGTTTCAGCAAGAAGTTTCTTCTGTTTAATCTAGCAGAATTCAAGACGCACCTGTTCATCTTTCCGGAAACATCTTTGTCATTCATAAAGCACTCGATATTCAGTGGTAGGTCTGTGCTGTTAGAGCTCATTAGCTTTTTCAATTTTTCACATTCTTGATACAGACGAAGCAGTGCTCGAATCTTGGATTTTGCATCCAACTTGTACTTAGTTTTAAATTCTGCACAAAAATGTTCCACCAACTTTTCATCAAAGTTTTTCCCTCCTAAGAAAGGATCAAAAGCTGTTCCCAGTACCTAATTTAGTTAAAACAACAAATAATCTGGTTATTTTCAATCATATTTTTAATCAGAATCTTAAATATTACTACACAAACAACTAAAGACTAGTAAGATCAAAACTTTTATTTAAATTATAGTAACATGAAATCTAAGAAAAATGTTACCACCAAATCCAAATGAAATGCTGAATCTCTAATTTACTTTTAATGATTACATAGAAGATAATCTTAAAATGCTTCTCCTTCCTAAGCAAGAACACTTAAGGGTCTCCTAAAATAATCACGTCATCTTTATGGGGAGCAGTGTTAGGAATAAGTCCTTGTTACTATAATACCCCAAATTCTGCTTCCTAAGAAGCACAAAGTCAAGAAGGCTCAGTAGCTTAAAGTAATGACAACTACAACACATTTAATATGTTTTCGTCATTTAGTTCAAATTTATGACTTTACCTTCAATTTTCCCTTGTTAAAGGCACAGGCAGACACTTGAAAAGCTGAGTGTCCCATATCAACAAAAACCACTATCCGAGGTTTCTCATCCAGGCTTGGGAGATCCTGCTTATAAATTCCGTAATTCAAAGCAACTACAAAAAAATAACTGTTTCAATTTCTGGTTTCACATTTTCTTAGGAATTTCATCATTACCGAAAGAATTATACATGCAGGAAACTTGGTGAACACGTTTCTTTCACACCTGACTTCATACTAATTTTCATGGCATAATTTTTTCCCTTTCTGATTTTAGAACAATGCTCTATTACTTTTCAATGAAGAGATGTGACAAAGAAAATGTACAAGGTGCAAATACAATGAAATGTAACCACAAACGTTAGCAGGCTAATTACGCCATACTTACATTTTAACCACAACCTGCCAGGAGAATGCTTATCCAAAAAAATTCAGAATTTAATATACAACTATAGCAATGGCAGTTCCTACCAATTTCTTTCTAGAGCCAAGGCAAGTAACGGATCTACCTTAAGGAGACTGGGTCAGCTTTTTCTGAACTTTGAAGCCACCATGTTTCTAAACATGTATAGCCTAAGAATACACCTTTATTGATATTTGAATTAAGAGTTTTAAAGAATACACATATTAGAAATATTCTGGAATAAAGTCTTACTTGCTTTGTCTGAATACACTAAATTGTAACTGACTTTTTGCTCACCTGTAATCATAAAAAACTAGTAAAGGCTCTAGGAGGAAGGAACAATGACTGGTCCGCTCACCACCCTATCTGTACCTAACACAATGTCTGGCAAATGGTACAGCTTAAATCAATATTTGATAGAAAATGAGTGATCAATGACTAAGGGGGAAAAATTTTTTTAACCTCATTAATACTCGTAGCCATGGTAGCTGTGAAACCCAAAATCCTAAGTTTGGGGAAAATTTAACTATAAAAACCATGTGAGGAAATAAAAAACTAAATCCAACACACATAATACAAAGGACTGAAATATATACCTAGAAGTACTTCCTAATGACAACAGATTCATAAACTGACACAGTGACAATTTCTCATTAAACATAAGCATCTGAAAAAAAAACCAGAATTCCTGCTTTCAAATCTAACCCATGTCTTTTAGTAGGCTATGTTTCTACGGGTACATGAAAAAATGTTTGGCTAGGATATCTGACTTGTCTTAACTCAGTTTTGATAGTATATTCACTTCTACACAAAAGTAGCTTTTTTTTCTTACCAGCTGTCATGTCATTCATAAGTCGTAGGCAGTTTAGGCCAACTATTTGTGCAGCATCTAATACAGATCGCCTCTCAGCATCTGTGAAGAAAGAGGGGACCTACCAACAAGAAAACAAAGAACCTTAAGTTGGCTAGAACACACACAAATTCCTCACAACCACTTATAACAACATTAACAACA
The DNA here is from genome assembly GCF_028749965.1 of Puma concolor. NCBI lineage: Eukaryota > Metazoa > Chordata > Mammalia > Carnivora > Felidae > Puma > Puma concolor. The sequence continues at coordinate 232,061,463 of NC_141667.1, read as the reverse complement.
GTCCAGATAAATATGTGCCTATCATAGTTATAAAACAGAAATAGACATTTACACTTAGTTTCTAGCAAGTTTCCTAACTTTCAGAAGAGTAGCTGTTTAAAAAAAAAATGCCCCGAAACTGTATTATCAAAGTAATCTTTACTATAACCAAATTTTAACCCAAAATAAAAATTAATCAGGAGTCTTCACTAAGACATAGTGACAACTGCCTCTACCTAATAAAAAAAAAGCTTTAAATCTAAGTGTATGAAATACCATTTCCAAGCTAGTCTGAAACTTCTTATTTGGAAACCACAATGCTAAGTCAACATTTAATGTTAAACGTAACTAAACTACAGACAATACTACAGGTACCTAAAGGTAACGCACAGTTAATTCTCGTATACACCACCGCCCTGCAGTTTGCTATTCACTGTATTCAAGCATTAATAGATGATGGGGTACCTTCTAATTCTGTAGACCTGTTAAGATAACAAAAACATTTTTTGGCAAAGCCTGTTGATATTCCTAAAAAGAAGAGCAAAAACAGCTCAAGGGATGGGATGAAATTTCTTATGGTGCTGACCTGTGCTTTAGCTAGGTTAATTCTTTTGATCACTTTCTAGGACAGCACTTTAACTAGGACACTCTTCAGGAGAATCTAACAATACATTCATAGAATCACTTAACTAGAAAGTACCTAAGAGAAAACTTAGTACAGTGGCTTTCATTTTTTTCCCCAAAGTATTTGTAGCTGCTTCAGAAAGAGAGGCAAGAGCAAAAGTGGGTCTCTGCTCACTTTTCAAATCAGGAACACTGCTTTCAGCAGTTTTTCCATATTAGCTTACTTAGGAAAAAAAAAAAAAGGAAAAATTACTGACTTGTAACTTAATTCTTAATTTTACCTGAGATTAATATTATTTCTCCATGCAACAGCCAAATACTCCTTTTTAGTAGAACATATTCTGTCTTGCAAGGGCAAGACTGGGCTCTCTACCTCATCCTTTCACATCTTAGGACACACTGTCACCAAAGCTTCTGACTGGTCTGGGCAGGCCACCCTGCTCATGTTGTAATGCAAAGACCACGCGTGATGTAGTCCGTTATAGACAGTCTTAGTGCGGAGCATAACCAGAGCAGATCAAAAGGTGACCCTACGCATTTGGGAAAGCAGAATTTACAGCTGCCTTTTTGGCGTCCAAATAAAAGACTTCTGTCCTTTTCAAATACCCCTTGATAACTTATCAACTGTCCACTGATAGTGGATTTTCCAGTGCTAAAAATCTTTTAAGTTTTGTCACTACTGGTAGGTTACATCGTAAAACTTCTAGTGAACTGGTTCACAATGGACAGAATTCTGAAAATCCCCGTTAAGCGTACAGGTTGCCTAACAGTGTTGTTAACGGACAGCATTAGAACATCTTCCAATTCAACCGACCAGTCTTTTCAAAGAGTCCCGCAAGATTGATTTGCACCTCCAGTCAGGAACTCCTGCAACTTCTTGCTAAAAATACCACTCAAACATACTCTGAAATGCTCCTGAACACTCTGTTAATACAGTCCAGTAGGATTTTGATCTCTAGTAATAACACTTAAAGGGTAGGAAGAAAGGCAAATTAAAAGAAAACATACTGCCTTGTTGAATTCTACTTACTGAAATAACACAATCTGTTACTGGTTTCTTGAGGTTGTTTTCGGCAGTTTCCTTTAACTTCGTCAACAGCATGGCTGTTATCTGCTCCACACTGAACAGATGTTCTTCGTCCATGTACATTACCTGTATAAGGGAAAGAAAACATTTTAAACGGTGTAGTACTTAACGTTTACATGCTAATACTAACTTCCATATATTATTACATATCCTCTTCTAGAAAATCTTTATTGTTGCAGCTGTCATTAAAGAAGAAAGGAACAGGACACCAAAAACCAAACCAACCAAACCCAAAATGCAACAAAGAACTTTTCTCTAGAGATGAAGAGGAAAAAAATCTAGGGTAAACTTTCCCCCTACCCAAAGTACTAGTGAAAACATTATATACAAAATAGTAAATTTCCATTCTAACTGAAGAGATGAATCACTGTGACAAATATCATTTTGTGTAGGTCATAACACAGGAATGCCTCTGCTAGTTTAAGAACAGATCTCTGGTTGCATTACACGAGTGCTCTTCAAACAATTGCAACTGGGCCGTAATGGAACAGACTTTTGTAACACAATGGAGAACTTTTTAAGCACCACTAAGTAAACCTAAATTTTAACAATTATAAAGAAGTCATAAGATACTAATTAAGTTATAGCAATATATGCCACTTAAATACTTTTCGGCCATTAAAACATATACCTACAGTTTAAAAGAACTTGACAAAAAAAAGATCATCTAATTAAGAAATTTGAGGTAAACATTAAGAACTAGGCATTTTTTTCTATAGGTGAATTTCATTTCCTATTAAGCACATTAAAGTTAGTCAGTTAGATTACCTTTATTCCAACTCCACCATTTTTCATTGGAACCAAATCGTAACTTAAGTTTCCCTTCTCCTTTTGAATGAAGGGGTCATTGAATGCTCGGCCATGAAACCTTTTGAAGTTAGACACTGTGTTGTTTGCATGAGTGATTTGCTGAAAAAGAAATGAGAAGTTAGTTTTTTTTTCTAATTGGAACATTGGTAATTATAATTTTATAAAAAGTCAATTGTACGACTCAAACCATAACATAAGTAACTTTCTCTGCAACCCTGGGAAATGCCAAAAGGTAGGAAATGAGAAGGAACAGGAGGCAATGCTGTCACTACAGACTTTTAAAAAGATTTCAAACCCTGCAAGATAAAATCAAAGATTGGGAAACTACCTCTAAAGCCCTGAACAAATCAAGAACTGCATCCCTTTATTTCATTCCTTTTTCCCCACTAAACTTATTATCCACCGAATACACGAATAAGGAGATCTAAAAGCACTACAAGTCAAATTACATTTTTTAGAAAAGTTAACGTTAATTGTTATGGTCTAATAAATTGTTAATTGGTCAGGATAAACATTGTGTGCCATAAAATACACGGGCTGCTATAATCATGGAATGTTAATTATCGGTACCAAAAAGCAGAAGCAGCAAGAATCATTCAAAATTTCTAAGTGACTTTTAACTGCTTATTTTTGATGATCAGACTCCGGATTAAAAAGTCCCACTTCATAGTATATTTCACTCAAAGCACTGAACAGTGAAAACTATATTTAAAATACAGAAACAATTAAAATAAAAGATTAAAAACAGACTTCTAAAGTAATGAAAATACCAGAACAGTTTCCTATTTACTGTTTTCTCTGGTCTACTTCTTTTAAAGGGAGGAATACAGCCTGGCAGTAGTAGTTTTTCAAACATGGAATTTAAGCATGTTTATGTACTAAAATTCCCTGTGATTCTGAAATGGAGTTGAAGTGTATCTAGTAACCTACAGGCTACATCTGAACCTCCACTGAGTCTCCTCACAGAGCCACAAAAAAACTGCAACAGCATTTTAAGGTCTGGCATATCAATATTCTAAATAGCCATATTGAGGGAGACAGTTCCTCCACTGATGTGTCCCTTTTCTTTTAAGTACACCATTTTGAGTGTGCATAGCTATTTTTCTCTCCTTTGCCTTGTATCTCTTCCAACTTGCCTTATTATAGCATTCCAGGGTTTAGAGTTTTGCTTCTTTCTCAGCAGTACTATTTTCTGTGTTTAAAAGAATTTTTTCAATCTCTTTCTTACAGCCTCTTCAAACAGATTTCAAATTTCGTGTTCTTTTCCTTTATTTTTTTCCTCCCCAACCCTAAGGGTTCCTGGTTATAATGTGAGCCCTAAATGGAAGGGGCATATATAAATGTTCTAGTCACATTAATAACAAGTGAAGTTAATTTCAGTGACTTAGTCTAACAGATCCAAAATACTGTCATTCAACATGTACTCATGTTGAATATTAAGGAGATACTTTACTTCCTTGTAAGACTTCAAAAGCTCATGCGTATGTCTTACTTACTTCCCATTTCAATGCAGAGGAGGCAAATTCAAGTGTATCTAACAGCTACCCTGAAGACGGCACACACCTAGATAGACAGTTCTCCCAGTCTTACCTTACTAAATAACCTGAAAATGCTTTTAAAATATAGAACTTCTAGAAGAAATCTTCCTTAACTCTTAAATGAGTATCACAATTCCACATGAAAGAACTTCAGGTGTCTCATTTATAATTTTTAAAAATTAGATAAATTAGAAGGTAGCAAAATCGCTAAAAATTAAGGTTGGCAGATTAGAAAGTTAAGACAGATCTTACTCACTGAAAGAGGAAGGGAACAAAGAAAAAATAACCATCTAAGGGCTCTTAAAGAACACGTACATTACATTTCTAAAACTCAAACATAAACAGCCTACGATATTTCATAACCTCTCCCTTAAAAACGTGACCAGAATGGTCTTAAAGAACATACCTGATTTTTGGCTGCAACTCCAATGGTTCTGTTTTTTGATCCAAATGATATGACTGATCTAGAAAATATACAAACCACAGGTCTCAAAATGTTGAAAAGCATAGACGAGAAAATAATACACCAGTTTCCTACCCACGGTCGAGGGGGTGTTGGTGGGCGGCACAAGTAGGGCACAATGTTGTAGTCTAAAGCTTTAGTCAGATACTTAGTAGAAGCCCACTTAATTGTTACTCTGAGAATCTAATCTAACGGGCAGTTAGCCAAAAAAGTCTGCTCATGGCTCAGGGGGCATTTTCCATTACTTCAAATACCCGTGTAATTCTCCAGGTCCCCAATTATTAGGAAATGGACATTAACTCTGAAAATACTTTGAATAAAGGGAATTATTAATTTGGCCCTAGCCACATGATCAGCAAAATATATGGAGTGAATTCCACTCTCAGTTGGCAACTCTGTACAAATCTAAGTATCACTGTCATACCGATTACTGTCCTGATACACCTCCACCCCTTCAGGATCAACAGATTTATATGAATCCAAACAAGTTGGCCTAAGTTAGGTTTCTGCAGTTTAAAAGCACAAAAGGGTCCTACGGGGAACTCTACTTAAGGAGGCCAAGTAACTATGATGCAGAGCAAGTACCACAGCAAACAGAATATAATTGTTGAGGGAAAAGCATGAATAATTAGTTCCATTAATTAAGTCAGCTTTGAAGAGATGAAAAATGACCTCTGTGAGGCAGCCTTCTCAGCAATGGAAATGGAATGGCAGCACAGAGCACAGATAAACTCAACTCTTGTCAGGAGGAACGCAAATCAGATTTTAAATCAAGGCGCAGGTAGGTGAACAAAGTGGGAATATGCTGAGGGCACTAAACACCGGGCTGCACAGCAAGTTTAAGGTTGCTCTGATACCCTAGACCCAAATTATCTGTGCAGGTGCTCTAAATAGCATCCTAAAAGCCCCAGAAGTGTTCAAGCAAAGGCTAGAACCTTCTGAAAACAAAGTAACATTCTAGGACTAGAGTAACCATTCACTTGCAGAACGACTTTACTCATTTTCCACTTGGAAATTAATAGTGGCCAATGCAAGTGAGTCAAATATCTATTGTATCAACAAGATCACAGGGAACTCCAATGCTGCCCTCTGTTTACCTTTTCTAGGGACATACCTGCTGTCTTCAGTTTCACAGTGGTCACCACAGTCACGTATACAATATTTTCCTAGTCTCATCTGAACAGCTTTTCTTTTTTATTGGATCAAAGAGAACAAAGATGTGAATTGTACCTAAGCAGGAAAGCCTGACATACTGTCTTTCTTAGCGTACTCCAATTATACAGACCTTTACATATCTAAAGAACAGACTAGATTTGCAAAGAGGTAGAATCGTGGAATAAGTCTTTCCAGTGGTACTATCAATGTCAAACATTTGCTAATTTTCTGAGTTTCCGTTCACCTTCACAAATGGCCATCTGCACTCAAACAGCGATACAAACACGGTCATCCTACCTGTGAGCTCAAGGTATCATTCTACGCTTTTTATCTTGGGTTTCAGACGTTGAAAAAATTACTACCTACATTAATTTTCCCGAGAAGGAATCAGTTGTTTCCATCAATGTACATGCAGGCGTGTTTGCATGATGATCTTCAGAAAATAAGCCCCTTGAAAAAGTTGCTTTAATAAAATGTTGCCCTTGCCCACCCCATGCTGCTGTGGAATAGAACATTCTAATTCTGACCACATCCATCCCCGAATTCTAGCACAAAAGTGTGCAATTTTCGTCTTATCTCCTTTATTTGAACTGTGCAAAATTAATAAACTAGAACATGATTTAGGATTCCTCCTGAGTGGCTCTCCTAAAACGAGCAAAAGGCCGTTTACATCTTCACAAACGACCCCAGGCACGAAGTCTACCGGCGTTAGCAACGGAAAGTGCGCAAGAAAAGGCATCTATCAAAGGAGCGATTCTGCGGTCGCTAACAACAATCCGCCCGCTCACTGGACAAGCAGCAGCATACAGGCTCTGGAAGCTTCTAGTTCATTTCGGAGACTCAATGCGGAAGAAAAAGCTCAGCAGCCCCGCATCTGCGGTGCGCAGAGGCATGCTCGGAAGGAGGGGGACAAGCTGGGGGCGGCTCAGTCAGCTCAGAAGCCGCGTGGGGAAACGGGGGCGGCCGCGGAAGCAGCGAACTGAGGCTTGCCAAGAAAAGGGAACGAAATCGCGGGCTTGGCCTTAGCTCTCCCATCAGTAGGAAGCCCGCCCCAGAAGCGACGACCCTGGGACTCTCCACTCTGAGACTATTCTTGGCCTCGGGATCGCCAAAACGACCCCCCCCCCCTCCAGTCCCGACGGCAAGCCCCCACCCCTGTCGGGCAAGCGTCCTGCCGGGCCGGGCCGCCGGTTCCCAACCTTCCCCAGGGGCGCACCGCTACCCACACCGCCCTCCGTTCTGCCCGGCGCGCCGCAGCCCGCCCGCGAGCCCCGGGTCCCCACGGTCCCCAGCCCCGGCCCCTGCTCTCTCTCCGCACTCCAGAACCTCCCCCGGCGCCCCCGCAGGCTCCCACTTACGGGGTGCAGCGGTCGCTGAACTCGTTGGCGATGGTCTCGATGCCCCCAGCCCGGGCCACCGCAATGTAACAGCTCTGCGAGCCCACGTCCAGCCCCACCACCGACATGGCCGGGTCGCGGTCCGCCTCCGCCTCCGCCTCGGCTCTGGGTCTGGGTCTGCGTCCTCCTGCCGCCCTCCCGCTGCTTCGGCAGCCGCTTCCTGCCCCGGCCGCGCGCGGCTCCCGCGGGGTCCGACCGCTCCTCTGTCACTCGGACGGAAACGCGAACGGCCCGCCTGCCGGCGCCTCCGGCTTCCCGGGGACAGTGGCAGCACTCGGAGGACTAAGCACGGGAGAAAGCGGCGCTCGGTCTCCGCGGGGCGCTCCTCAAGCTCGGGAGGACTGTCTCGATCTGCACCCGCTGCTCACCGGCGCGGCGCTCAACTAGCGACCCAAAAGGGGAGGTCCCAGTTCCTCAGCCTTATGTATCGCACTGATCAGAACTTTCCAGAATCTGCGGCATTTACTCACCGGCGCCTCCACCGGCCCCTCCACGTGCCACTTCCGCTTCCTTCTTCTCGAGCCTTCTCGAAAGATTCTACCCAATGGGTGGCTGGTCCCTCTGGGGTCGGCCGCGGTTGCCATAGTGGCAGAAGAGCCGCTCCGGCGCTATTGGCTCAAGCCGGCCAGACTGACCCACCTACGTCCCCGCCCGCCCTAGCCACAGCTCTTTGCTCTCCGAATAAAACGGACAATGAAGACTGACCCCCAAAATCGTAATCTTCACAGTTCACTAGTGGGTGATGGTGTGCGACCCCGAGGGGCTGAGAGCGGGGAAACAAACCCCACTTCTGCGGAGACCCTAGACCCCTACACCCTGAGGAGGCCGACCAGCTGTCAACAGAGCATGTCGGGAACCGTAGTCCGGCCGGGAGCCGGTGTGCGCCTTGTATGCTGGGATATGTAGTTCCGGCCGCAGTGCGTGCCGGGACCCGGCTTTGTTTTAGGGAGTTCGCGGGAGAGGCCCGGTTCCCCGTACTGTGTTTGCGCGCCTTCTCCAGCAGTGGCATCTTGTTTGCTGTTTGGTGTGTATTCGCTTCTATTGTTGTACAGATCACTCCACAGTGAATTATGAATTAGAAGAAGGAATTTCCGTTGATGCGGCTAATAATAGGCACAGGGCTTGTGTTAAAAGTTCTTGTATTCATCAGCCGGCAGGATATTCTTTTTCTGGCATAAACTATAAGAGGTTGTTGTTGTTGTTACTGTTTTCTTTGTAAAGGAAGCCCTTTTAAATGTGGCGTAATTTGGAAGGCTGTCTGTAGTATCCCTTGCTGCTTATTTTTGAAGTCTGACTTGAGCAGACCTCGTTTTACCCTGCCACTCCTGGCCATAAATTATTAAGTTTTGCTTCTTGTTTGATCTTGTTTCTTTCCCTGAACAGTGGTGTTGCTGTCAGCTTGTTTTCGGTAAAGAGACAAGGACGAAAAGGGAAAAAAAAAAAAAAAAAAAAAGGTGGAATTCTGCTGCTATTACGTCTTTTACATACTTCTGTGTCTTTCAAGTTGTCCTGATAACTCTTTGCTCACTCTCCCCCCGGGCACGTAGAAATATAAGCACAGTTCACATGTGTGTAAGTGGATAAGGTAGTAGTAGTGAGCTGGAGATACAAAAATATGTCTCCTGAAGAGTATGGCAGTTCTTAGAAGGTTATAATAGAAGCCTGGGAGGCCGGCTTTTATTACATACAAAGTAAATTGCCTGTGCGTTTCGATGGTTGGCCCCGCATTTAGACGAACTACTTAACTTTTAATTGCTTCGGTAGCTATCTAAAGGTGATTGTATTCTTACCTTTGAAAATTGTTTAGCTGTACTGATTTTTTGTTTTGCCTTCCAAAAACTTCTCTCACCCCCGCTTTGTTTGCATAACAAAACCTTGTATTAAAATCACCGGAATTGGGGCGCCTGGGTGGCGCAGTCGGTTAAGCGTCCGACTTCAGCCAGGTCACGATCTCGGGGTCCGTGAGTTCGAGCCCCGCGTCAGGCTCTGGGCTGATGGCTCAGAGCCTGGACCCTGTTTCTGATTCTGTGTCTCCCCCTCTCTCTGCCCCTCCCCCATTCATGCTCTGTCTCTCTCTGTCCCAAAAAATAAATAAACGTTGAAAAAAAATTTTTTTTTAAAATCACCGGAATGGTAGCACCTTTGAACAGAAAGAAGGGAACAGTTCTTGCCTTTAGAGCTAGACAGTTTCAAGTCAGATTCAAATCCTGGGCTATACTAAGATACTTTATAGCACAGCTTGTAAGAGTACCAGCCTTCCAGAGTTAGACTTTATGGGCTTTGATTCTGGCTCTAGATACGTATGAATTTGCCAGCTGTGAGGCCTTGAGATAATTACTAAACCTTCTTGAGTTCCCCCTCGTAGGTTGTATGTAATAATTGAGGGGGGTATGTAAACCACCAAACGTATGTCCTTATTATGTGATATCTGGGTAATCTTCAAATTGTTATTGGGGCTTTGGTTTCATTTGTAAAAATGGAGATAACTATCTTTGTTGGGAGTTTGGAAGGATTACATATAAATACAACATCTACATGGTGGTAGGCATTCAACAAATTATAGTGGTAGTAATATTATTCAAGAAAAGCCAGCACCACAACTGCTATCTCAGCTCACGCTTCCATGAATGCTGAGTTGTACATGTTCGTAGCCCCCTTTTATTTAATCAGTTCACCTTAACTAATTATTGGGACAGGTGAGGGAGTAGGGGCCGTATGAACTATCACATTATTATCTAATTAGATGATACTATGCTTATTATTCAATTAGAATCCTATTTTACTATTTTGATTTATTACATTTTTATTTTTTTAGTTTTTTTACATTTATTTACTTTTGAGAGACAGAGGGAGACAGAGCATGAGCAGGGGAGGGACAGACCGAGAGGGAGACACAGAATCCGAAGCAGGCTCCAGGCTCCGAGCTGTCAGCACAGAGCCTGATGCGGGGCTTGAACCCACAAACCGTGAGATCACAACCTGAGCCAAAGTCGGACGTTTAACCGACTGAGCCACCCAGGCGCCCTGATATATTACATTTTTAATACACATAACTTCTCACACTATTTCTGTCATAGTGTCAGAAATTTTAGGATCAAATAAAGAACAGACAAAAATTATCCCAACACATCATTGCTAATTATGGAGCCAAAGGGAAACAAGGAATTAAGGTGACTTTACCCTAAATGTGCTAGCGGGTATCCTTGCAGTTACTAGGGTTTTTCCCCCCATATTTGATGAACAAGAGAGTCATCAACATTGGAAACAGAAACAGCTCCCAAAGAATAATAAAACAAAAATGCAAAGACGAAAGAAAAGCCCAAACAAAAATGCCATTCCGAGAGATCATGTGCAGTAAATATAAACAAGAGTTGTGATGGGCTTCCTTAAAAGGAAGGAAGAGATGGGCAAAGCAATGGCCATGTAGGTAGAATAATGGACACAAAAGTGCCCATGATCTTCAACTTCTGGTGTGAGTCACTATTGTGGCTGCCTCTGTATTCAGCCTGTGCCAGGTGCGGGGGGTTACAGAAGCAAAGAAAATTTGTTCCAAATCAGGAGTTTTGCATAGCTTCTCTATAGTCCCTGTGTATCTGAATGCTCAAACACCTCAAATCTTGTCCATTTGAGTCTTTTCCAATATTTGCTTTCTAAAAGATTTTTCCTTCTCATATATTAACTTGAAAATTGTTCTTTGACAATTGTGATAAAACTTATTCTGTCTTAATTTTAAGTGATACTAGAAAGAATGATTACCTAAAAGTAGGAATGCATGGAAAAATCCTGAAGGAAATAAAGACTGGTGTTTTTTTTTTTTTTTTTTCCCTCCCAACTTAAAAAGAATCACCATATAACAAATGTGGTTAGCAAAAACTCAAATTATAGGATAAAGTTCATATCTGCCCCTCCAAGCTTAGTGTGAACCACTTTCTCCTTGGAGGGCCAATGACCTCCTTTCGCCACCTCAAAGCTTTTGTGCACCCCGCCACCCCCAAGCTCTTCCTTGGGCTCTTGGCTAGGCCAGCTCCTTGTCAGTCTCCAAAACTGAGTTTGAATCTCATGTACAGAGAAAGTTTCTGAGTGCCCCCCAGTTAGGACATCACTCTTCCCCAAGAAACACCCAAGTGATTGTTTAGTTATTAAGGAGAAGCTGATGCCAGACCTTGCAGCCAAGGGTAGTCACTGTTTGGTTTAAGCCAATCAGCACATTCCATTCTTCCTGGCCACAGTCATTGGTTTAGGGATGGGCACGTGACCTACACAGTCCACTCAGGTGATTCTCAGTGTTATTGCTTAGAACACTGGGATGTGAGCGTTCCATGGGTGCCCCATTCCATCTCCCTTGCCTTCCCGTAGGCACCCTTAAGTGAGGTTATGAGACCGACAATTGTTATGATGGACCTTACTGCCATGCTGGAAAGGAAGTTGGAATAGACACTTGGATAGATATTGGAGCCTGGGCATTAAGTCAATCCTGAGATCCATCCTACCTCTGGAGTTAGGTGAAACCATATTTTTCCTCACTGTTTAGGCCAGCTTGACTTGGGAGTTTCTGTTATTTGCTGCTAAAAACATCCTAATTTCCTCGGCAAGGTAGGTCTTCCTTGACTATACTATCGAAAACATCTTCTAGTTATTCTCTATTGTTATCCATTTATTTCCTTAACAATATGTACCACACTCTGAAATTAAATTGTTTGTTTACTTAGTTATTTATTTGCTTATTTGCTTATTTCCTCTCTTCAAATTGTGTGGCTCAGGAAAGCAGTGACCTTGTTTTTCTTCTTCACAGTACCATAATGGATACTCAATAAATATTTGGTGAATTATCAGGAGACAGAAATACATCACAAACTTACTGGGAGAAAAGAGACATGTGTCAGCTTTCCTCTAACACCAGGTTTCTCAACCTTGGCGCCGTTGACATTTTAGGCCAGATGATTCTTTGTTGTGTATGGGCTGTCCTAGAGTGTTTCGCAGTACCACAGGTCTTTACCCACTAGCCACCAGCAGTAGGAAAATAAATGTCCCTGATTGAGAACCATTGCTATCATGTCTATAAGATTTTCACTTAAGCTTACCTGGCACAAAGATGCATAGATGTTTTTGAGAGAAAATAGACTGACGTTTGATTCTGAACCCGGAGGCTAAGTCAGACAGTTCCATCCAGTAGGCGAGGAGGGATCGTGTGTCTCCCATTTTGCTACAGGACGTGCCTTGCTGTTGTGAAAAGGGGCCCTGCCCATTCTGAGTGATTGATTTTGCCTGTGATTGAGAAGTGTTTTTGTGATTATAAATTATTTCAGACAAATGTATGTGACTCACCACTCTTCTTTGCCTTAGTTTCCTTACTTATGACCTAATAATTAGAATTCCTGCACTGTTACTGAAAATTATTAAGCAATTCTTATATCTATGGTTACCTTAACCATTCTACTGTGGTAGAAATAAGAGATTTCATATTTGGATAACTGGGATCATTGCTGCCCTACATAATATTCTGATTTTTCATCCTGAAATCTAAATTTGTAAGCCAGAAACAGATTCCTCTTTTTTTTTTTCTTTTCTTTGTTTCTTCAGCACATGTGAGAAAAAGGAAAGGAAGAAGAATTGGTACCCTATGTCTTCTGTTTTCTGAACTGTAATGGGGTAAATTCAAAGTCCTTGTAAATAAAGATGAGTCATTTCCCTGCCACTATTTGGATTTGCCTGTTGGAAGAAGTGCCTTCATTTTAGTGGGAAACAATCACCGAAGTGTTGGTGTTTTCCTGTGGTCGTTTATGTTTTTTCTGTTTTTTTTTAAATTTATTTATTTATTTTATGCATCACGTAGATTCTGAGACCAGGATGTGTCTGAGTTCCAGAAATGTTAGCATCTTTACAGATGCTGTTGTTAGATGGCACCTTAGGTTTATGGAACCCATGTATATTCAGTTTCCCGAATGAATTAATAATCCACTCAGGAGGGTGGGTTGTTTTCACTGGGCAAGTCAGACTGTTATTTCATTTGTGCCCAGTGAAATGAAATCCCTCTTTCTAGAGACTTCAGGAGAACCGGCTGCCTGATTACAAAGTCAGATCTCGGCAGAGATGGATATAATGACAAAAGGTCAGTTGTCTTGCGGTGGACAACTGGAATAATTGGAAAAGAGAGAGACATGAGAACTAAGAGTCATGCAAATTAAAGTTGCTTCTTAAAATTCACCAACAAAAAGAAGAAATAGCAAAAAGGCAGCAAAAAATGCTGCCAATTCTGAACGATGAGGCACTCCAAAGTAATAGCACATGCCTTCCAACTGCTTTCTATATCAACAAACATAAGGTTTAAGGTATGAGTAAAGCATTGGAGAAGATGTATCCCTCCAACCTCCCAGAGACAGAAAAACACAATTACTGGTAGGAACCTGAAACCGGCTGTTTAGATTGTGAAATATTAAGTCTGTTTTTCCTGAGGAAGTTTGTGTGTCGTTTTCTTCTCATTAAAAAAAAAAAAAAGCACACTCCACGAGTCTGTTACTGCGCTTTATTTTGCCCTTGCAAAGTCTCCCTTCTGAGGAGTTCACCCTTTCTCAACTGTTTTTAATTTTTTGACAGGTCAGTTTCTTCTCTTTGGTCTCTAAGGGAAGGAACAGGGTTAGCCCAGAACAAAAGGTCGGGAGTATCTGTAGTGCCTGACCCTGCCTTTTCATACCTGCCTCCAGCCTCCTCATTTACTATTGGTTGTGTCTCATACGTGGCCGAATGCAAGTCCCTGACCTGCCTCTGCTAAGGTTCTTAACATATGCATGCTCTTTTCCTATTTGATTTCTCTTTGGCCTTCCAAACGCTGAGAGACCTACCAGCAGAAGGCAGCCTCAGTCCTGCTCAATCCTGCGAGGCAGTCAGAAAAGGGCCTCTTTCTCCCAGAACAAACCAGTACAGAACTTTATTTCGTCCGGCCCCACGCTGGCCGCGTTTGATCTTCCAATGGTCAGGACACCTCCTAAGGAAGAGGAAGGACCAACTATGCTTGTTACCCCTGGGGGACAGAGATGAAAGCAAAGGACATTTTTGTTCCTTGGGAGTACAGGAAGCCCCACCCTTACTACTGTGATCTATGACCTATCCTTGGGGATCACATTTGTCCTTGAACAGAACTCTTCCCTGAGGGAGAGTTTATAAGTAAGAGAGTGTGAGGATGCTTGGCAGGGATGGTGGGAGAAAGACTGTAATATTGAGGAGCACGGGGCTGTTTCCAAAACGGATAGCAAGGACCTTATTGACTTTTTCAATAGTAGTGGGTCTCTAGGAAATTAATCACAATAAAATAAAACCAAAATGGCCAAAAACTTTGTGCTTTAAATATGTCCTTCCAGTTTACATAATGAAAATGCCTCTAAGCCTTCAGCTTGAAATGCTTTTTCTGCTAACTGGTCAACTTTGCACCTCGCTGATTACAGAGTAGCCCTTGGCTTCACCTCCCAGTGGATGAGCACCTTCAGTGTGCAAGGCCTTCGCTTTGTACGGAGGCCATGATGGTGATCAGCCCACGTCCTTAGCAAACTGAAGGGGTTGCAGCTCTTGGAACTGAGCATGGTAGGTAGGGTTCAGGGCCCCAGCAGTGGGGCTGTGGATTTGCCTTTACAGTGAGAGTCACAAGACAATCCAGCAGCGTCCGTGTCTGGAGTCAGATGGACCTGGGTGTCAATCTTCGCATCTGCAACATCTCTTGGGCAAACTGCTATATACCTCACCTCTCCAAAAACGTTACCTGTGAAATGTGGGTAAGAGATCCTACCGCTTCGTGTATCGTGGGGGCCAGTTAATTCAATAATGTAACATAAGCAAAGTGCCTGCCACAGAAAGGGAACATAACGGACAGCAGCTATGGCTGTTACTGCTTTGATTATTTAATCTCCTGGTCACCCGTGATGCTTCCAATTAGCTTCATTTCCCTCGTAACCCTTCCCCAGTAAGAGAACCTGAAACTCTTCACTTGTCCTCACCGGTCACAGTGCAGTCCTCATACCGCATGGCTGCTCAGACAAGTAACCGTCCACAGATTTCAAAATGTTAGATCTGTGTTCGTATCTTTGCAGATAATTCAAAACCAGAGAATCAGATTTTAGCAGGGAGGCTAAAAATGCCTCCTCTCCGCTGTCAGAGATTCTTAAGAACATTCTGAATATCACCGATTTTAACTTTGTCACTGTCTTGGAAAGATTAACTTTCTTTACGTTTACTTTTGTTACATTGTGCTTAGAGCCCTTTACCCACGGTTATTTTATCGTGCCTTTTGTTTCTGCTTAATGGATCGCTATAGTGATATTGTACGCCTTCTAAAGGAGGAGTCTAATACCAGCCACTAATTGGACTTCTGTAAGCCACCTGTGTTTGCTCCGCACTGGAAGTTTCCCCCAGCCTATTCACTCACCCATTCAACCACCAACTATTTGTGGAATTCTTCCCATGGAAAGTCATTATGTAAAAGTGTTACCGTTGATTTGAAAGATCACGATCAACAAAAAAATTTGCCTGCCTGCTGCGGCGAGGTGTTACATGGAAGGCTACAGGGAGGCCAGGGCTTGGGGACCAGACAGAGCTTTATTCAAATCTTAGCTCTCTCAGTGTAACCCTGTGACTTCAGGAAGTAGCTGAAGCTCTCGGAGCCTCAGCTTTCCTCTTCAGAATGTGAATCTACCATCATTCACTCAATATGCGTGTGCACTTGGTGCTAGGTATGTCTCCAGGCCATTTATCTATGCTCGCTTGTTACCTTCTTACCCCAGTGCCATAGGGCTTCTGGCCAGCGGGTCCTCAACAAACGCCATTTTGTCTTCTCGTGTCCTTCTAATTCATATATTCATTTAATAAACCTTGGGCGAAGCCCTGTGCTAGGAAGCACTTTTTAAAGAAAAAAAAAAAAAAGATAAAGACCACGCTTCAATTATCCGATGCAATCACTGTAACGGCAGCACTGTGCATAGAAGCAGAAGCAGACTTGGGCCAAGGGCATGGAAGGGGGCGATAAGGTAGATACACCTGAGCCGAGGTGAGGCGGCTGGGGGAAGGGTACTCTGTTTCTCTCCCAGAGTATGCAAATACACAGAAGGTGAATGACAGCTGTAGGGACAAGCAGGTTAGTATTTCTGAACTGCCAGGGTCGCAGTGAGGAATGAGCGGCAATTATGTAAAAAACATAAGCACAACAGAGTGGTATGTACCAAAGATGTGTTTCCAGATGGTGCGTGGGTACTAAAAGGTCAGGAAGGGTTCCAAGGACCTCGTTGATGTTTGTAATCGCAATGGCTATCCAGGAAATTGATTGTGATAAAATAAAATCCATATGGCCGGACCTTTGTGTGTTTAAATATGCCTTTACAAATTGCATGATGAAAATGGCTATCAGCTTGTTCTTTTTTCAATTCTACACTTTCCTCATTCAGAGTGATTTGGATGAGGCCAATTCACAAGGCCGGGGCTTTTTAGAACATGCTAGAACCTGGGCTGGTTCACACAATTGGTTGGTGAAACCTGTAATAACACCAAAGTGGTGCTTTGGGTCCTGACTGCTTCTGGAGGAGGGTGACCCTCTGCTCCCCTGACTGGGGTCATTCACTACGTATCTGATCCAACCCCAGTGGCTACCCCAAATAGGACCATTGAGGGGCTTCGACTGGCTCACTTCAGACACAGCACCACCACAGCGAGGTGAGTGGGTGGATCACGAAAAGGAATTCTCTGGCAAAGCACCTGTGGGCTAAGAACAAACCCCAATACATCTGAGACTAGGGGTGTCAAAGTGTGAATAAATTGTAGAAATGAAAATGCCCGTGTAGAAAGTAGGAATCCTAGAAATGTGAATTTATTCTCTTTGCCACCCAGGGGAGCCAGAGGCTCATGAAAATCTTACACGAAGCTGCCTAAGTTAGGAGCCACGGCATAGAAAAGGAGTATTTTAGTTTGAGCTTTTGCGGGCAACGCGAATCCAACCAGCCAACAAGCTAAAACTAAAAACGGGAAGTTGGTGATGCATGTAACTTGGAAGTCTCGGGGTGCATATCTCACCCCATCTCCACTTCAGGCTCGGCCATATCCAGGGCCTCCAGTGAGCTTATCAGGACTTGCTCTGTCTTTGTACATCCGTCTCTCGGCTGAGCTCTGCTATGTGTTCCTTTTCTTCTGTGATGGGGATGAAGTCAGGCCCTGAAACTCCGGGTTGACATGGTACTTACAGCTCAGGAGAGGGGAGCCAGTGGTGGGGGGGGGGGGCACACGTGTTTTCCAGAGAAGCTTCCAGGGCCCCTCTGAGATGGATACCTTCTATTTCATCCTCGTTTTACAAATGCAAGTACAACTCTGTTGGATTCAGCGATTTCCCAAAGGACAGCTGGTAACTGGTGGAGCCAGGTGTTAAATACGGAAGTCCTCGCTTGGTACAAAGGGGTGGGAAAGTGCAGGGGCGGAGGCGCGGGGTGTGGGGCCAGCACTGGCTGGCAGGCTTGGGTGATAGAGAGGTAGTGGGTGTGGGTGCAGGCAACACGAGGAAATAGACCAAAGGGCTCCTGAGTAATTCCTTGCCTTCTCTTCAAGCGCCGCCTAAGGCACAAAATCCCTACCAGGCGAGTCCCAGAGAATGGAACCATGTTCATCCTGTTAGAGGCACAGGTTAATATCGCTGGTGCCGAGCAATTTGTGGGGATGGGATGGGGTGAAGCTTCTGGAGTGTAGGTGGGGCTGTACTCCCATATGATCTCACACAGAGCAGATCCTAACCTCCCCTGGGGAAGGGGCACAGAGGGTCCCTGTTAATTGAGACCAAGTGGCTAAATCTTGCCAGGAAGGTTCCCTGGAGTCCAGTAGGGGTGAGAACAGCCCAGAGAAGTGTATCTCAGAGCCAGTGAGGGCAGGGGAGGGGGCTGACTGGAAGAACTGGGGATTAACTGTGTTTTAGAGAAACCATAAGCTATGAAGTGAGGTCTCTGGCAAACAAGGATTTGTGGCACGAAGTCCGTGTTCCAGGGCCTCCCTGAATTGAGGGCAATGTTCAGGAGTGTACTAGGTAATGGGGACATGAGGTAACACCCAGAGCACATATGATCTGGAGACAGATGAAAGCTGAAACCAGAGGAAGCCAGGCCTTGCCCTTGAAAATTTAATCAGTCTGTGACTTGGCTGTAGTTATTGTAGGATCACAGCCCAAGCCCTACAGTAATTGGTTTTATGCTATTTGGATTTCTTAGCTTTCTTTTCATTTTATCTAATAATTTTAAAATACCGTATTATGGGGGTGCCTGGGTGGCTCGGTTGGTTGAGTGTCTGACTTCTGCTCAGGTCATGATTTCACAATTCCTGAGTTTGAGGTCCGTATCAGGCTCACTGATGTCGGCAAGGAGCCTGCTTCAGATCCTCTGTCCCCCTCTCTCTCTGCCCCTCCCTGCTTGCGCTCTCTCTCTGAAAAATAGATAAACCTTAAAAAAACCACTGTATTCTGTTTTAGTGGTGTTTAAAGGAAAAGGAAAGAAAAAGAAAAAAGGACACACACCCACACGTAAGAGAGATTTTTTTGTGGCTGTGTTAGGGTTGATAACATTTGGGTGGCACCTAGTATCCCCAGGTCCTGTCCTGTCCTTGAGTTTCTACAGAG
Source organism: Puma concolor (assembly GCF_028749965.1). Lineage (NCBI taxonomy): Eukaryota > Metazoa > Chordata > Mammalia > Carnivora > Felidae > Puma > Puma concolor. The sequence continues at coordinate 232,042,784 of NC_141667.1, read as the reverse complement.
AACAAAGTCAGGCAGAGACAATACCATTACTGTTAGGTTTTTGCTTCAAACCCTGTTGTAGAAATCTATCGGTGGTGAAGGAGATCCTTTTACGTGGCTAGTGGCAAACTTCATGGTCATCCTGAGCTTTCCCCCACGGATCCCCACACATTCACTGCTTGATATTCATCCATTCAACATTGATTCTTTAAGTATCTACTACGTGCCAGGCACTGTTCTAGGCACTTGGTCTTTAGCAGTAAATAACACACAAAAAGCCTTGCCCTCATGGATCTTACTTTCTAACAGAGGGAGACAGAAAAAAAAAAAAAAAGACAAAATGATGGCTTATGGTAAGCAGTGAGGAAAACTTAAACAGAATAAGGAGGGAACAGGTGGTTCAGGGGACTGTGTGTGTGTGTGTGTGTGTGTGTGTGTGTGTGTGTGTGCATGCACATTTCTCCTTAAAACGGGGTGATAAAAGCACAGACCTGAAGGAAGTGAGGGAATGACATACAAATATCTGGGGAAAGAGATTCTAAGCAGAGGGAAAAACATATGCAAAGGCCCTGGGATAGAAGCATGGTTAGCATGTGTATCAAGTAGCAAGAAGACCAGTGTGTCCTAAACGGAGTAGCAAAGGCAAAAGTGGTAGGAGAGGGGGTCAGAGAGGTCACTGGGATCACCTATGATGACATAAGACCTTATCGCTCACAATGAGATCTGTTATTTGCCTCTGAGTGAAATGCAAAAACCTTTGGAGGGTTTTGAGTAGAGGAGAAACATGATATGCATGATTCCCAAAGGATCACTCTAGGTGCTGCAACATTCTAGAGCAACATTGTCTGATAGAAATACAATATGAGTCGCAAAAATGAGTCATAAATGATTTTTAAAAATTTTCTCGCTGCTACATTAAAAAGTAAAAAGAAACAAGTGAAAATAATTTTAGTATATTTAACTTAACCTAATGTCTAAATTATTAATAGTATAACGTATAATCAATATAAAATTATTATTAAGATAGTATGTACATCTTTTAAAAAATATTAAATCTTTGAGATCTGGTATATATTTTACAGCACCTCTTAATTCAGCAGAGTCACATTTCAAGGGCTTAGTAGCCATTGAATACATGGCTTGTGGTTACCATTATGTGTAACACAGGTGTACACTATAGAGGGCAAGGGTGGAAACATGGCCTCCAGTTTGGACGTCCTTATGGTGCAGATGGGAGATAATGGTGAGGTGGCTGATACTAAGAACAAAAGTGCACCAAGGATGAGCAATCCTGAGAAATAATAGCTTGTCCTCAAGGCATAGGCTAGAACTTGTGGAATAGCTCACTCCCACCCCCTGTAGAGAGAATGAAGAACCACATTGGGGGACAACCCCAGGCCAGACATATGACAAGACTTTGAAAGAGAAGAATCCAGAAGTAGACTTTATTCTCTGGCTTAGCATTGTAATACTTTCCACATCACACTCTGTCATCCAGCAAATCTCCACCATGTCTTGATCCCCAAATTATTATGTAGACCTTGAACATCCTTTTTAGCACTCTTCTATATGATGTGCCCTGGGATGGGGAGCAGGGGAGGCCATATTTTCCCCTCGAGGCCAGAAGTTCCTCATTTGAGTTCTTGGCTTATTAATCCCAACATATTCAATGATCAGGCTGAGTCGACCATATTTCTCTTGTTCTCCAGAGAGAAGGTTAGGGGAGAATCCGGAGTTCATGGGTCTTAGGCACTTTTGTCTTCATAAGCCCCTCTCCCCATAATAAAATAAAAAGTATAGTTTACCAAAGCATTGGTAAAAAGATGACTATAAAAATGTGAAAACATTTTCTTCAACATGAAAGTTCTTCTTTTCTTCTGATTTTAAAAGAATATGCTGAAAGATTTGTGACCCCAGACCCTATGCCTGCTGTGCCTAATGGAGAACTTTACTCTGGCCCCCTCCTGAAATTATCCTATCTTTTCTGAAAATCCCCCCAAATGTGAGTATTTGAGCCCCTCGGGCCTTTATGAGGTGGATCCCACTTTCCTCTAAACTGGATCAAGGTGAGATGTTGTTCTATCCAGGGTCATACCCTATAATAGGTTGAGAGTCATCCATAATTTATTTCCATGGCCAACGAAGTTTGTCTGGCAGGTTTATATAGTGAGCTCAGATAGGAACCCAGCCCAGATAATACAATGCTAGTATATAAAATAACTCAACATTTGCATCAACGTATGAAACTTTAACTCTTTTATTTCTCCCCATGAAGAAATTAAAGTAGAAGAGACAGACAGAAGATGTACTTTTTTTCATTCCCCTCTATTCTGTGCAATCCGGCCAGAGCAGTCACAGAGGGTTGGTGGATTCTGGATTCTTACTCAATTGCTCAGCCTAGGCCATCTTCAATATATTCTGTGGTAGTCGTTGGGTGGTTCCACTGTGGTTTGGTTCTCCTCCCTCCAAGCACATCATGGGATAGTGCTTTCCCTTTACATTTGGGCATGGCCATGTGATCTACTTTGGTCAACAGAATGGGAGTAGAAGTGTCATGTGTTACCTCTTGGTGAAAGTCTTTAAGACAAAGTGTGCAAATTATTATGTTCTCTTTCCCTGCCAGGGGTCCACCATGTTGCAGATGAAGGGGCGGAGGCCCGTGTCTGTGGGTGTGGACACCGTAGAACACCACAGATCAGAGGCCCCTGACATAGACAAACATTGTAAGCAAAAATAAGCCTTTTTTTTTTTTTTTTTAGAGTATTTGACAATAAACCGTAACTGGGGCTGGAATGAGTCCATAGTTGTATTTCTCCATTTCTAGATCTCCTTTGTGTCTCACTTTTCTAAAGTTCCCTGGGGTCAATATAAAACATAGGAATGTAACAACACACATTAATTGTAATATAGTTTAATCATATTCAGTGGCCCACTTGTGGTGACCTTTCCTCGGAAGGATGACACATCCCCTCCCTCATATGTGGCTGTGCAACTTACTTTGCCCAATGAAATGTGAGCATAAGTGACGTATAGTTTGCCATATTTTTTCCTCTTCTGCTACGGCAACTGCCAATGTCCCAGGCAAAAGCTGTTCTATCACCTTGGGTCCCAGGGTCAAAATGACATAGAGCAGAGGTACAGCTGACCTTTGATAGGCATGTAGAGTGAGGGAAAAATAAATCTTTATTATGTAAGCCTCTGAGAGTTTGGGGTCATTTGTTACTGCAGCATAGTATGGCATAACTCAACAGATACTTAACTTCAAACCCATGAAATTTAGAAAACACCAGCAAATCATAGAACTGAATATTATCATTATTGGAGAAGAGGAATTTTCAGACCTTCTCATCATACTAGGCCTCCTTCCCCATAGCGGATGGTAACCCACATTTATTCTTATACTCAACTCTATTTTTTTTTTATTTTTTGTTTGAGAGAGAGAGAAAGAGAGCATGAGAGAGGGGGAGAGGAGGGCAGAGAGAGAGGGAAATAGAGAGAATCCCAAGCAGCTTCTGCACTGCCAGGGCAGAGCCCAATGTGGGGCTTGACCTCACGACCATGAGATCATGACCTGAGCCGAAATCCAAGAGTCAGATGCTTAACCGACTGAGCCACCCAGGCATCCCCCGACTCTACTTTATTAGAACTTCAAAAGAATGAGGACATGTTGATCTGGTTGACTGGAATTCAAGGCATCCTCTGGCCTATGCTTTGCAAGTGAGTTGTGTTACTGGTCTTAAGGTCAGGATGGACAAAAGGGACTTCCTCTTTTATGTTTTGCCTCCACAGAACTTTGCTCCCAAGGGAGTATATCAATCCTTCCCATTTGATTGCCTGGGCCACATGCATCCAGCTTCATGATAGCCCCACAATGGGATTCTTGTTTAGGCAGTACTTTGGCTACTATTTCTCCAGTGTGGGACAGTTAGGAATAAATCCCCAGAGGAAAGGAGGAGCGTGTGGTTTATTATCCCAAACACCAACTCAAACACCAAACAACTCCCTTAACTTTAAACCTACTCTCAATCTCTTATCTGTAGGGTGTCCCAAATAAAAGCAGTATTGCCAACAGCTTATTGCCATATTATTGTTTCCAAATAGCCCTTAGCAGAAATTTAATGTTGTCTTGAGGGAGATGTACACAGAAACAAAATAAAGAGTAAGTGCTCAGTCAAGACACTGTATAGACCTATTTCAAATGAGTTTTGTTTTTTTAAAGGGCTATTTTGGAACAGAGGTGGTTATTGGAAGGATGCTGGGAAATGAAACCATAGAACATCATGTGGAGTCAACATGCACTCACTGAGCCACCTTCCTATCAGGCAGGAGTTTGCTGGCTTTCCTCATAGCACTCATTTAATTATTAACACATTAGTATGTTGCCTACATAGCTCAGTCATCAGCATGTAATTTAAGCAAGTAGAATGAACGTTGTAGAGGACCACAACATAATAGTATTCTTTAAAGACTCTATTTTTTTAGCAAGTATTTCACAGTCAGATAATTCTCATAAGAAAAAGCACTGAGCCTTGAATGCCCAAAATGAATAGAATTTTCAGAAATGGGAATTGTGGCTATTTAAAGTATATTCCTATTTGACTTTTTTCTTTGCCTCAAGTGTTGCATGAATAATGGGCTTTTGGCTTGTTTGGGGAGACTTTCATATTTGCAGATTAATGACCCAGTCCTAGCTGCGACGGCAGTGTCCAAATACTTCATTTCGAAAACAAACCCAGATCTGGAATTTTTAACAGCTCCAGATCTTGGATTGGATTGTCATTTATTGGGGCTCTAAAGCATAAATCCAGGACTGACGGCAAGAAAATCTAACTGAGCACAAGATCAGGGCAGTTTAAATGAAGGAAAGTGATTCACCTGACTTTAAACTGCCGTTGTTGGGATAACTCAGTCAACATAGCAATTTCTTCAATCTGTCGTCACTGAGAAATTATGGGAACTTGAAACTATTTATAAAAAATGATTTCTAATGTTATTAGGCTAATTCAACAGCTGTATATAAGCACCTAGTTTATGTGCAGATACAAAGGCTAATTCAACGGGGTATTGACACAGAATTACAATAGAATGCAATAAATGCTATCAACGTGATAGAGTTATGTACAAAGGAGGGGCACCCTGTGCTGGGGTGGGGGTAGGGACAAGAAAAAAGAGTCAAATTTGATTTGATGGTTTTTTATCTCATACTTTAAATTTTTCTGTTTTTATGTGCTTTTAGATATACATAATTGGTATAGTGACACCGTTGTAATTTATAGATACAGGTCGATACAGGGCATAATCAATTGTTTAGAGGGCAGTGCTAAAGGAGAACAGAAACAGAAACCATTTGATCTGAGGTGTGGCGGGACAACTTCACCGAAGAAGCACTATTCGATCTGAATCATACAGGAAAAGCCTGTGATTTTGCCAGGCAGGAACGTGGGGGGAACCATCTTAGTCAGAAGGAAAATATTGCGGTGTTTTCTCCTATGTGTGAAAGAACGTGTCACTTTTACGAACGCAGTGTGGTCCTAGAGAGTCCTGCATCTATGGTGGGACACGTGAGGGAAGACAGCTATAGAGCTGATGGTAGAAAGGTCGAGGCTAGAGTGTGAAGGACTGAGGATGCCAAGTTCGTGAACCTGTTTTACCCCACAGGAAGGAGAGGTAGGGAGGGAAGAGAAGGATACTCCCACCATTCTACTGCCCCATTCTATCAATCTGTGGGATTCTCTTCTTGGCTCTGATGCTAACAGTGGGTCTCCCTCTGTTGGTGGGAGAAGGAATAAGAATCGAAACCCTCTCCGGCCTCACCTGACACCTAAAACGCAAGACGAGGTCTCAGACTTTCAACACCTGGACGGTAATGATTTCTCCAGAATTTTATAACCAAGTTGATATTGTTGGTTTGTACAATATCGATCTTAGACGTGTGGTCAGGTTAAGTATGATCTTTGAACTCACTCTTTTTTCTCCTCTTAACGCGACTCTATTCCCATGACTAGATATCTGTCTGAAAATCTCAAATAACCAAATCATGAAATTAAATGCAATAACCTGCCACGCTTGACATTGTTCGCCACGTTTTGTATTAGTCATGGGTCATAACCGCAAGCTACAGAAGTCACTCTGGCTGACTTAAGAAGAAAGGGGACAGAGAGGTTATTGGCTAGCTCAAATAATCTGAAGGGTTGGCGGATGAACATGAGGGAGGGGCAGGGGACCAGGCTTGGAGGCCAGGAAGCCAAGAATAAGCCCCCCCCCCCACCCCGGTCGTGCCGGAGATTGACCCATCAAATGTGCCGCCAGCCCCAGATGCTGCTGCTCACACTGTTGGTGGCACCAACACCGGCGGGACCTGTCACCGATGCCACGGTTCACCGCAGAGTGTACCCTGCAGCCTGGGGTGTCTGATGGGCGGAGTCTAGGTGTGGCCCCTGCTCCCTAGCAGCAATGAAGGCTGGGAGACTGATCAGGCTCTGCCTACAGTAAGACGAGGAATTTCCCAAAAGTAGCAAAGCGACTCGGTTTTCCTTGGTTCCCGGCACAGAGCTCCTAAAACCCTTGGGATTTCCTGAGTGATAAGAATGACAGCAGTTTCTTTTGTTGAGGTGTTTCTTAGGGATCCCCTAGACGGCTTCAGGACAGAAGTCTGGTTGCCAGAAAGATCAAGCCTTGATTAGAAGCCCCAATCCTCACTGCCTCTCCCCCCTACCTCTCAGCCCAACCTCTGGGGAGAAAAGAGATTGAGGCTAGAGGCTGGAGATCGAGTTAATCACCAAATGGCCAGTGATTTAATCAATCATGCCCGTGAGATGAAACCCCCGTTAAGCCCCCGAATGATGGTATTTGGAGCGCTTCCGAGTGAGTGAATACATCCATGTGCTGGGGGGGGGGGCGGGCAGGGCGCCCCAGCTCCACGAGGACAGAAGCTCCGTGCTTGGCATCCTTTTGTACCTCACCTCTTCATCTGGTTGTTCATTTGTATCCTTTACAAGAGACTGGTAAACCTAAGTGAAGTGCCTTTCTGGGTTCTGTGAGTTCTATCAAATTATTGAAAGGGAGGAGGAGACTGTAGGAACCCCAGATTTGTGGCCTATCCGCCAGAAATAGGGTGACCCTGTACTTGCAACTGGCATCTGAAGTGGGGGCAGTCTGTGGGAGCCTTTTAACCTACAGGTGGATGGCGGGTGGTGTCAGAATGGAATGGGACTGTTGGACACCCAGCTGTTGTCAGAGAGCCGGAAGGTGGTGTCGCAAAAGACACCCACTGTTTGCTCTCAAGATGGGAAAAAACAGCCCGCAGGATGGTGTCCCTAGCTCGGGGTCCTACCGTTTGCCACTCTCTCTCTTTTCTTATTGGCTCCTGCGATTGTTCTTTTCTTCCAATTCTTTTGTGGATCCTTTCAAATCTGTGTTTCAGCCACTCCCCCTTCTCCGAGTTCCCGTCCACCCGTCTATCTGCTTACAGAACATTTCGGTTTAGACGGCCCACCCTCGCCTCAAATACAACTTGCCAGAAAACTGAAATCTTTGACATCGATGCCTTCTTTTCCCTCGTTTATCTCACCATGGTACTTAGCTGCGAGGTTTCCAAACTTCGGAATCATGTTTCGTTCCTTCTGGCTAATCCTGAATCTTTCTGACTTACCCTTCACGATAACTCTTGCGTTCATGTTCCATTCGAATTCTGCAGTCCCGGTTCTAGTTCAGCTCTTTACTGACTTATGCATGGACTGTGGCCATGGCCTTCAACCTACCTCACTGCCATCTGTCTGTACTCTCTCCGGTGTATCCTAGAATCTGCCACCAGAGACTTCTTCATGGGCTACCTCCGTGAGCGTCAGCCTCTCCACAACGCCATGGTTTCCTCTTGACTACTGGAGAAAGGACACTTTTGCAAGCCTGCCATTCAAGGCCTCAACCATCTTGCTTCAACTTCGTCACTCTGTTCTAGTGTTATACAGTCTATGATTTTACCTCAAACATTTAAATGAACTAAGAAATGTTATCATGCAGGGAGCACGGAAAGGAGAATGTGTTGACTTCAATCTTTCAGAGGTCCTTTAAATTTGATGCCTGCAATGTGTCTCCTCGTAATCCCTTCTCTTCCATTACTGCTGTACCTCTTGAGTTTCTTCCGGCTCTCAGCTCACCCCCGAGGGCCTCGGTGAGTCCGGACAGCTCCCCTGAGCAGACATCGCACGCACCTCAAGATCTGGCCTTTCCTTCTTTCTTCTCTTCCATTTTTCATCCCTCTAAAAGTAGATGCCAGTAGATGTTACAAAGCGGGAAAACACAAAAACGGAGGACCTGCCTACCTCTGCAAGCCCTGACGATTTAATTTCAGCGAGATATTCCAACATCCGCTTGACTTAAAGCTGCTGAAATGCTAGTTCTGAAAGTTGTATTTTCATTTGCCCCACAGCTATTTTATCATTCTAGAAGTTGGGCAATTACAAAGGAAGTACATCTTTAGCAAAAAGAGAGACAAATATTTGCTTCTATTTTGGTTCTAGCTTTTTTGATTAAAATAAATGTTGTCTGTATCTTTAAGCCTAACGTTTTCCTTGTTGATGGATGAGAAGTCCTCGGGGCCCTGTGACCTCCCTCCTTGGGCCCTTGGCAGCTTTATCGTCTCTTCCCAGGGACTTGAGCCCTCACTGGGGCCAGTGCCCCCCTCCTGGGCTTGCTACAGCTTCCTGTCCGCTCGCCCCTGGTACCCATCTTTGTATGTTACCAATACATCTTCGGACATTATCCACCGTTGCCACCGCATTAGTCTATTGGCCCTCTTGCAAATACGTCTCTGATTTCACTGAACTTTATGTCTTTTTCTCCCCTACCCCTTTTCCAGTTCTATCAGTTTGGATCCTTCCCTCATTTCATGACCTCTAGTCAAATCCTACCTTCTCCCTGCAATTGTCCTTGATCACCCGAGCCCGAGTTTTCTTTTTTCCCCGAGAGCACTCAAAACTGTTCGATTCATCTGGACTCCTCCTCCAGCTGCCTTGTTCAGCGATTATTTTCGTGGTTACTCGATAAAAACTCAAGAACGGTACACAGGTCAGCTACGGAGACATACGTGTAGTCTTCATCTTTCCTTTCTAGAGTAAATTGTGAGTTTCTGAAGGGCAGAGGCTAAATTCTGAAAACTGACCCTTGCTCATGCCCTCTAGCATCTCCTCAGAGCAGACACTGGGGTGGTGGAGGATGGGGGGCACACAGGGTGTTGATGCTGGACAGTAGTCAGCAGCATCCAGCTCTACTCTGTTCCGGCCACGAGGACAGCACCTGCCCCACCCTGCAGGGAAACCTGAGCCGAGATGTCTGTTCACTGTTGCTGGAAGCCTTTGACTTGGGGTGTGCGTGTGGGGGTGGGGGTGGCTTTCCGGCAGGCACCTGCACTGCAACAATGACCCTGGAGGAGAACTTGAGTTGAGATGGCAGGCAGCCTGAGATCACTGACAATGGAGCACAGCTGGCCTGGAGGGTCACCTGGGCCAGCAGCGGACTTGGCAGGACTTTTGTAATTGTAAGCCAGTGAGGTTTTCGGGTTGTTTGGTACCACGACGTAACTTGGCCCATGTACCTGATGCTTATTTTAAGTCCCTGACGATTAGAGGTTTAATTAGGTAACTGAAAGCCAAAATGGGATCCTTGGAAATTTGGGACTTCAAATGCAATAAATCTAAAACTAAATAGCGAGCAATTCAGGGTAAGAGAGAGGGTTTTAGAGTCACCCCCTGGTTTGAGTACTGGCACCCCGTTTACAAGTTGTATGTCCTGACCTGGCAGTTTGCAACCTTTTTGGTCTCAGGACCCCTGTGTAGTCTTAAAAATTATTAATAACCCTGAAGAAATTTTGTTTACGTGGGTCATATCTATAAGTACTATTTTAGATATAAGAGCAAGGAAGTGAAACATATTAATAGGTAAAAAATAACAACACTTAACCCATCATCTGTTCATATACATATTTTTGGTGATAAATAACTATATTTTCCAAAAGAAAAAAAATAAAAAGAATGTCATTATTTCACATTTTTGTACATTCTTTGATGTCTGAAGATGAGTGGATTATTTTCATATTTGCTTGTTTATTTTATCTGGTGGGACACATTGTTTTGGATGAAGTGAAGAAAACCCAGCTTCACAGATACATAGTTGAAAAACGAAGGGATTTTAAGTGATTTATTTATTTTAAAATTTATTTATTTATTTTGAGAAAGAGAGAGAGAGAACAAGCAGGGGAGGGGCAGTGAGAGGGAGAGAGAGAGAATCCCAAGCATTCTCCATGCTGTCAGTGCAGAGCCCGGCAGGAATCAAACTCACCAAACGTGAGTTCCTGACTTGAGCTGAAATCAAGAATTGAGTGCTTAACTGACTGAGCCACCCAGGTGCCCCAATAATCTTTCCATTTAATTGCATTCTTCTTAAAATGCTTATGTATTTACTGATTTATTTTTTGAGAGACAGAGAGAGCATGTGTGCACATGAGGGAGGGGCAGAGAATGAGAGAGAGAGAGAGAGAGAGGGAGAGAGAGAGGGAGAGAGAGAATCCGAAGCAGGCTCCATGGCCCGGAGCCTGATGCGGGGCTCGAACTCATGAACCATGAAATCATGACCTGAGCTGAAGTCACATGCTTAACTGACTGGGCCACCCAGGTGCCCCAGACATTTAAACACCAAAACTCGAGATAATTGGGAGTTTCTCAAACATTAGTTGCAGCATGGAATCTGAAGCCATATCAGTGAATTTTGTACTGTGTTACGTTAAAACTCATTGGTCTTTTACTTTGAATAGCACTTTCTAAAACCCATTCATGATTTTGTAACATCATACGCAAGTCATTCGGAAAATACTGTCTCACGGAAGTAGGCGCGTCTTCCCAACGTTGACATGCGTCAGTATAGGATATCAGAAAGAAAATTACATTTCTTAATACCACCTTTGATCTCATGGAAAAGTCTTTAAGGATCGGGAGGCTACTAGGCTCATGGTGGCAGACACGAGTTTTCCAAAATTCAAGTTTCATGTCAAAGCCTGAATTTTATCGTTGGCAACGAATGCCATCCGTTATTTTTTCCTGGAAGTGACAGGCTCACTTTGTTTCTTTTTGAGAAAATGTGTGCCCGGTCCCCGAGGTTGAAGAGCCATGGTTTGTCAGTCTATCAACTAACAATGGTGTTGTGCAGGGGGAAAAAAACAAGCATTCGGTTCAGTGATCACACGAATGCTTTTTCTTGAGAGGATGTCAGAGTTTGATATATAGGAGAAGTCCTTTGACGCCACACCTCAGTTTCGCCACACAAAATATCAAAAAGGCATGTACTCAGGGCGTCATTTAATAAGATTAGTAATTCGTACTGTTCCGTTAAGCGGTAACTTGGCTTTTGTGTTGCCGTTACCACTGCTTTGATTAGCGCTGAGCCAATACAATAGCACTTTGACCCGTGCTGCTTTTCACCATTGGTGTAAATTCAACACAGATTAAAAAGCAAATAACATGTTAGTGTTGTCACAGAAAGTTTTGAGAGCTGCGTGAACTAATCGTCTTGAGAACTGAACAAAATGTTATTTAACGAGAAGTAATGCCTGTAAAGCCCTTGGCTGAGTACCTGGTGTATACGTGTTTATTAAATATTAGCTATGACTGTGAGGCTGTCGATTCTGTGAGGGTGTAGCTCTCAGTAATAATGGTAGTAATGATGAACTTCCATTTGTTTCTCTTACCAACTCGCTCCTCTGGCCGATCTCTGTTTTAGTTCATTGCTCCGTCCGTCTCCTTCTGTGGTCTCTTCGCTCCAGCCCATAGCTGTTCACCCACGAGAACTGGATGGTTGATCTGCCCTCTGTCACGTCTTCACAGTGATCCCTTCTCTTCCTGCTGCTGCCACCCTGGTTAAAGAGCACAACTTTGTGGAAAGAAACTGCCACCAAAGGCAGCTCTGGCTGTTGGGGTTTGACCCGCCTGAGATTCACTTTACCGCTCTGCAAAGCAAGGAGAATAGCCCTTTTATGTATATTTTTTGTGAGGGTTAAATGAAGTCACATAGTTGAAAGTAATTATATTAGTTTTGGGTGTGCTGTTTGGTTTTTTTTTTTTTAACCATTCTTTCTGCTTTTCCTTCCTCTCTCCAATTCATCCAAAATGTTACCGTTGAATTAATTTTTTCACAGCATAGCCCTTTCATGCAATCAGGACACAGCACACATGAACAGGGAACATTATGTACCGGGTTTTCTGACAGCGGTTGCAGACTTAGGACACAAGACAGGCCTTAGGAGCTACGGTGTCACGGTGGAGGGTTTTGTCATTACCACTGAAACACCTTTCCCATCTCTCCACTGCCCTTCCTGCAACACTCAATGGAAGGTCAATTCCTTAGCATGGCATTTAACGTCCTCCTCAAGGCAGCCTGAACTGGCTTCTCCTTCATATTCCCTATGTGCCGGCCAAACTGAACTCCTGTCTTTGAACTCGTAGCTCCCAGCTTCCATGTTACTGGCCGCCCTGTTCTCTCTGTTGCAATGCCCTTCTCACCTTCTCTCGCTGCAGACAGCCCCTTTGACCCTTAACCCGCAGTTCAACTCCCCGTGTGCGAGACCTTCTTCCGCCCCGCAGGTGGATGTGCTAACCTTCTCCCTGCATTTGTCATACTTTGTTCAGGTGCTTCTTAGAGTGCTTTCCATATTCTACACAAGCTCATGGCTACTCATGCGCATCTCGGTCCTCTCCACCAGACTGTGATCTCCCCAGGAAACGCGTTTCTCTTCCCAACCTCAGCAGGTCCTGTGGGGGCCTCCTACCTGCCGTTAGTCTCTGACATGTTTATTGATGGATAAGTGAAGAAGAATTGTGTTCGTTTTGTTGAGTTTATTAACCAGGATCCTACACCTGAAAGCAGCTGTTGTAAAAGAAATGACTATTGGGGCGCCTGGGTGGCGCAGTTGGTTAAGCGTCCGACTTCAGCCAGGTTATGATCTCGCGGTCCGTGAGTTCGAGCCCCGCGTCGGGCTCTGGGCTGATGGCTCGGAGCCTGGAGCCTGTTTCCGATTCTGTGTCTCCCTCTCTCTCTGCCCCTCCCCCGTTCATGCTCTGTCTCTCTCTGTCCCAAAAATAAATAAACGTTGAAAAAAAAAGATTAAAAAAAAAAAAAAAAGAAATGACTATCTATTGGCAACAGCACCCAAAACACCAACACATTTCATGTAAGCTGCTGTGCATTTATGACCCACACCTTCTGTTCTTTTTTTTTTTTTCTTTTTTCAACGTTTATTTATTTTTGGGACAGAGAGAGACAGAGCATGAACGGCGGAGGGGCAGAGAGAGAGGGAGACACAGAATCGGAAACAGGCTCCAGGCTCTGAGCCATCAGCCCAGAGCCTGACGCGGGGCTCGAACTCACGGACCGCGAGATTGTGACCTGGCTGAAGTCGGACGCTTAACCGACTGCGCCACCCAGGCGCCCCCACACCTTCTGTTCTTAATAAAAGTCTTAATAAAAGCACCACATAGCTATTATTTATTTATTTGTTTATGTTTTCTTCATTTTCTTTCATTAATTTCTGGTAATTTCTAACAAATAGGGTTGTATCTCCTTGGTTACATTTATTACTAGGTATTTTATTCTTTTTGATGCAATTGTAAACAGGATTGTTTCTCTTTCTGATGGTGAATTATTAGTATATAGAAACCCAACAGATTTTTGTATACTTATTTTATATCCTGCAACGTTACTGAATTTTTTTTATTAGTTCTAAGCTTTCTGATGGAGTCTTCAGCGTTTTCTACATTTAATATCCGGTCGTCTGGAAGTAGTGGGGATCCCACTGTTGGTGGGAATGTAAGCTGGCATAGCCACTATGGAAAACAGTATAAGGGTTCCTCAAAAAAGTAAAAATACAACTACCATAGGATTCAGCAACTCTACTTCTGGGTATTTATCCAAAGGAAACGAAAACCAATTGGAAAAGGTATCTGCACCCCAATGTTCATTGCAGCATTATTTACAATAGCCAAGCTATGGAAAAAACCTGTGTCCACTGATAGATGAATGGGTAATGAAAAAAGAATAAAATTATTCAGCCACACAAAGGAATAACATCTTGCCATTTGCAACAACATGGATGGACTTTGAGTAAATAAGTCAGACAAAGACAAATACTGTATGATCTCTTTTATATGCAGAGACTAAAAAATATATGTATATATAAAAAAAATAAACAAGCTCATAGATGCAGAGAATAGATCGGTTTCCAGAGGTAATGGGTGGGGGGTAGGAGACATGGGTGAATTATTATTATTATTATTTTAGTTTAAATAAATTGACTATTAAGAATGGATCCTAGAGGGGCGCCTGGGTGGCTCAGTCGGTTAAGTGTCCAACTTTGGCTCAGGTCATGATCTTGTGGTTCACGGGTTCGAGCCCCAAGTTGGGCTCTGTGCAGACAGCTCAGAACCTGGAGCCTGCTTTGTGGATTCTGTCTCCCTCTCTCTCTGCCCCTCCCCCACTCGTACTCTGTCTCTCTCTCTCTCTTTCAAGAAAAAAAAAGAATGGGTCACAGAGGAGATAAAATATACTTAAATTGCTTCAAAAAAACTCAAACGCAGACATTTCCCATTGCTCATGTTGATACAGCTATCAGGAGCAATCCCTAATCTTACTGAAAACTGGAGGATATGTGATTCCAGAAAGAAGAACAAAAGCAGATGATCTACTTCTGTTCAGAAGTTTCTAGGAGGTAGCTTTTTTTTTTTTCCTTCAGAGAAGTGTTTGTACCACACGGTATCTTCAAAAGAACAGAAAATCCAATGGTAATAGCCTTGGATTGGTGAGCTTGTCCTGGGGGCCTGCTGAGACCGTGACTTTTGTTTCCTGGATCTTGGTTCAGGGCTGTTGGTTTATTAAGAATCCTGCGGTTAAGCCTCTTGGGCTAAAAGTCTTGTTTGAAAGTCTGGCTTGATAGGTTTCACCTATGGCTTTTGAATAGCTTTGGAAGCAAAGTGAGACCGGCTCCTCTAGGGCTTTGGAGAGGCCCCCTTATTTGTGTTATCAGGGTGTTCCTCTTGAGCACCTGCTGCAGGGGGAGGTTGTGGCCACTGGATCTACTCTGAACCATGAAGTTTCTTGCTGTGTGTCTCTTCTTCCTGTCTTACACTTCTCCCACAGGGAATAAAGATTCTCTTGCTTCCCTAAAGCTTAAAGCATCAGGTGAAGTGACGCGTTGCTCTCCTGTTACCAGGTGTGCACGGATTCTGGGGATGACTGGCATGACTGGCCAGGTGGTTACATCATGGGTCTGATTTACAATGACCTTATGTCCTAGAGATCCAGTTTTGGACATTCTAGTCCACTGTCAGACCCTAGGCTTGATTTTAGGTTTTTGAAAAGAATCCCTAAGGCCACTTCTCTGTGTGCGAAGAAAACGGCTCTCCTGAAGGTGAGAGGGCCCTAGAGCAGAGAGTTGGAATCTGTCCCTTGGTCTTTGCTGCTATGGGAACTTGCAAGCTGTGGGAGAGAGGTAGCAGACGGGGAGAGGGTTGGGCACGAAGCCTGGGCCACCCTATGGCCGCTTCATAGCCCACCAAACTTCTTTAGACTGATCTGCTTTGTGCGTGTTGTGTCTCTGCCTGGGACGCCTTTCCTCCTTTTCTCAGCCCAGGATCCTAGGTCTCCTTTAAGACCCTGCACAAGTCACTTTGGCCTTACTGATGGATTCCCATGGCCACCATTTTGTTTTCCCCTCTGTATGTTCCAAAGTGTTTCCATCCACCTGTACTGTAGCATTTATCACAGGGCAAAAAAATTACTTAGGAACATTTTTATCTCCCTAACTGGACTGTGAGTTTGTACTCAATGCCATGTTTTATGCTTTGCATCCAAAGCCTTAGCAATGGACACGTGGGCTAGAAACCATTCACTATCAGTTAAATGAACGGATTCTGGCATCTGGGTCTATAGTTAGTATAAGCTCAGAAACCATCTGTTTGGAGCTTGCTTATTAGATTATTTGGCTATCTATGGTTTTATGCATAGGTCTTTATATTCTTCTGTGGAATTTAGAAAATTCTTTTAAAAATTACCAGACTGTTTTAATTATGTTGTAACAGGCCCTCCTCCCCAGAAAGAGGGGACTCCTTGCTTCATTCCCGCACAGGGGAGGGGCATACTCTCAGGGGTCAATATGGGGGTGGCATCTGGAATTAAGATGCGCGACCCCCAGGAAGACAGAGATAAGGCATGCTCTTTTTTCATATCACAATCTTAGAGTTTACGAGATTTACGCGTTTGCATGGAGAGTGGTCCCCTTACAGTTGGTGTCTCAAATAGCAGAAGAGGCACTGAGGCAAGGGGTGCCTAACCACGTATCTGTTAGTGTCCTCATGAGCACATTTTGTTTCAGTTAACTTTCAACTTGTTTTTGGGAGAGGGAACTCCCAGGAAGTCCATTTATCATATGACCAGAGTAAGTGAAAGGTAATCCTTTTTAAAATGTGAGTTATGGAGCTTTGTAACGTGCCATTTATCTATGTCTACTGTGGAACGGAAGAACGCTGGGGCAGATTTGTTACTTAAACAGAAATTGCTCCCTGTTGTCTTTGGGGCTCCATTTCCCACACCTTGTTCCCGCACACAAAATACTCTCACGTGGTGCATTTTGACGAGAACGTTGATTGAGCACTTAAGAGTTGCCTGTTACGAAACGTGAAGTATTTGAACACATACCTGGTAAGTAAGCTGCTTAATTATTAGGCTTCTGTTCTTTTTAAACACATCTTGTTTTGATACTCAAAATCAAATACATGTGGCAGGATGTTTTCTCGGAAGAACGCTGAACAACTTTGGACGCTGGAAACCTTCTAGAACTTTTAACCAGGCAGGCAGGTTTTAGAAGATAAAAGGGATCGAGGCAGTCAACCATGAATTTGAAAAGAAGCTTCACTAAAAAAAAAAAAAAAATAGTTATTGACATGGAGCCACAAACCCTGGCTGAATAACAAGATCGCGCCATTTGCATTCACGCAAAATGGACGACACACAAGGTATTCAGTTTCAAGAAGTCGGTACGAACCAGAGAGAAAACCCACAGTCTCTAGACGTCCTTGTTAAAGCACTGGCAGCAGGTGTTGCACGTTGGGCAAACAACAATATTATCCTAACGCATTCAAGGCTAAGCCCCTCGATGGTCTCCCCTTTTATAAGGCTCAACACAACAAGCATTTATTCAGCACCTGCTTCGCTATCATCCTAACACCTTACTTGTATGCCCACCACCTGGCACCGGTCTTCTTTTAACGTTTAGCGAGTGGGTGAATAGTGGCCCGTCCGTGTGGAAGGTGCCGGTGTGCTTAGCACCGTTGCAGGCACAGAGTAGGCATCCAAAAAATAGGATGAGGTATGAATGAAAACACCCACACAGGCTTCAGGAGGTCATGGTCTAATCTCAGGTGGGTGATGGGCACTTGGTCCTGCATGCTTTCTAGGAGAGAGAAAGGAGTCAAGGCTTGGGGGAGGCCCAAAGCAGTGAAGAACCATTAGAGGGGATTCAGAGTTCTCGGTTATTGCTTTCCTCCTCTGCCCACCACACAGCACAAGGGGGCCAGACCTGGCCAGGGCTGCCACGTCTCCTGGCTGGGGAGGGAAGCCCCTGAACAGTCCCATGGGGACAAGAGGGTCTCTCCACATGAGGAGAGACCACACGCGTCACTCCACTTCTCTGTATATCAATTTTTATCATACGTTTTGAAAAAAACTACACCCTCCCTCTTCCATTACGGTGAACCGCTTAAAATTACATTTACACGAAATTACATTTACACAAACTTCTGTTGAAAGCCAAATTCCAGGCCTAAGCTCTTGGCCAAAGCCCATTAAAGGGGGATATTAAGTAAATTAGTTGAGCTGATTAAAAACACCTTCATCAAAGTAGAACACTGGTGCCAACAATATTAAGAGTTGAATTATTGATTTTTTTTTTTTAATGGCCGATGGTACGTTAGCAGGGAGGAAAAAGTCCTTCTCCTTTCCTTCCTGTCCCCCCCCTTCTCCCGTCCCCCACTTTGGGAGCGAGAAGGGTAACTACTGACCTACTCCTGGAGATCCCGGAAAGGGAGGTGACGGAGAAGGGGGGGGGGCAGGAAAGCAGAAGATGGGGTCCAGGTAAGGGAGAAGAGGGAGAAAAAGAGTGGAGACTAACGGCCGGAGGGAGCCGAGGCTAGGGTCGCTGCGGAGGTGCAGCCACCTCTACCCACACCGCGTCGCGGGACCCCGGGCACAGCCGCGGGCCAGGCAGGCGCTGGAACGGGCACGGTGACGCTCCCCAAGCCGGCCGCCAGAGGGCGCGACCGGAGCCGGCGCGGCGGAGCCCGAGGAGGGAGGAGGGGAGCCGGCGGAGAAGGGTCAGCCGCGGCGGCAGGGGCGGCAGCGGTAGCGGCGCAGCTCCGCTCCCCGCGCGTCTCCCGTCCCCGCGCTCCAGCAGGGCGCACGGTCCCCGCCGCCGGGATGCTGCCGCCCGCCGGCCGCGGCCGCCGCCGCCTCGCACTCCCGGCGCTGCTCTCGCTCCTCACCTGCTCCCTGGGTAAGTAGCGGGCGGCCCGGGCGCGCACGGGAGAGGCGTGGGCTTCCCGGGCGCTGCCGCCCGCGCCCCGCGTCCGCGCGCGGGAGGAGGCGGCGGGCGGCCCAGCCCTGCCCCGCGGGCGCCCGCGTCCCGCCGTCCCGTCCCCGCCGCGCCGGCGGCAGCGCCCCCTCGCGGCGTCCGGGTGGGGGGGACCCGGCTCTCCGGGACCCCGGGGCGCGCCGCGCCCGGCCCCTTTCGGCTCGCTGGGTCCCGCCGCCGCCCCGGCCCCGCTCGCGTCTGCCCGCCTCCTTCCGCCGGGAGCTGGCGGCCGGCCGAGCCGGGAGGGCGAGGCGCTCACCCCCACAGGAAGCGCTGAGTAAATGTGCAACTGCGAGAAACTTTGAGAGGAGGGAAGCGGCGGCCGCGGTCCCGCCCCCCTGCCTTCCGCCCGCGTCCCGCCTGCCCGGCGCGCCCCGCTCGCCCCGCGCGGGCGCAGCCGGCTGGAGGCGAGCGGGTGGCCCGGCGTCCGGGCCGCTCGCTCGTCCCGCACCCCCGCGCCCCGCGGGCGGGGGCGAGGGACGGTGTCCCCCCCCACGTCCGCGGGGTCTTCCGGCCGTGCCCTGGTCTCCCGGGCTGAGACGCCAACTTGGCACCATCCCCTTCTGCGGAGTTCTGGGCCAGCAAGGGAGGATCGGGGTGCCCGTTTGGGCCCTCAGTGTGTGGGGTCGTGGTGTGGGGGAGGCGGTGGGGACGCTCCCCAATCTTGGGTCGCTATGGGGGAAAATCAGAGAACACTTCTGGAGACAATGCTTGTCGGGTCTGCTGCTGCCGTTATGCCCCTTCCCTTTTTTCCTCCCGTTCTTCTCGCAAGAGTATTTTCTCCACCGTATCGTAAAAGGATGGGGCAGAAGTTAAAAAAAAAAAAAAATCACCGTAATGGACGTTTATGATGAGACTTGTTCAAGGTTGCAAGCTTGGGGGAAGAATTGCTCCCTTTTCAGTGTTCTCAGGGTTATTGTCCTATAACCCGGACTTTTGGGTTTCCAGTCGGTTAAAAGGCAGTAATTTCAGATTTTTAGAAATGGCAGAATGGTGCAACTTAGGAAAAGACGTAGCGTTATTGCACATTGCTTTTTGGTAGCCCACCGGAACCTTTACAGCACGTTTTTTTAATTTGGATTTAAACTCTTCGAATAGGGGCCTTATTTGCGTCCCCGCCCCCGGCATTTCTATAGGTGCTCACTACGTGTGGGAAAATCTAGTGAGATTAATTGTTAATTAATTGTTCACATGCATGATTAAGTAAGCAACAATGCAACTAAAAGCATTCGGGCACCTTGGGCAGAGAAAGCTGTAATTGACGGTGGTGAGCAACTAAACTTGGAGATCTGCTTCAGTGGAAGAATGCATCGCTGGCCAGGGCAGCCCCCGGGGAAGGGGAGGTTGGAGGGGTGGGAGGTTGACTAGGTGACTCTTGGCTGCATCACTTGGCTTGCTGCCTGGGAGTTTTGCACCTAAGCAAATGGGGTGGGTGGTAGCCGAAATTGGCATTCTATTTATAGCACTGCACTTTATAATGCTGTACTGGGGATATAATATTTGTATATAATATATTCAATATATGGGCTGAAACACATTTAAATGTATTGCTACGCGTATCTATTTTGCACTGCACTTAAGGGAATAGCTGCACTGCCCAAACTTGATAGTACGTTAAAGGACAGTCAGAATGAACCAGAATGTCAACACATTTTTAGAGATGTCTATTAACATTGTGAAGTTGTCAGATAAGCACAATAAATAAGACGTAAAACCTATTAAAAGGTCCCTGGGAGACATTTGGCTCTGTGAACTGGCTTTAATGGATTTCAAAAATACAGGAAGCTGTGTTCTTCGAGGTCTGAAGTAAATCACGGGTTCAGTTTATTGAGCTCTGCTTTGGTGGTGTTGGGGGAGCACCAAGACGTAAAAAGATGCGGTGCCCGCTCTGTAAATCTCGAAATCGGGAATCTTGGAATCTTGCTAAAACGAGAGATTATGACAGGAGTTCTGACGCATGTGAACAATCCTGATGGGTGAAAAATACTCTAAATATCCCCTTAGAAGTTTGGCCTGGGTATATATAGTTTAGTTTTCCCACAAACTGTAGCATATTCATTTGAGTTTTCAGAGAAGAGTCAATATAGAAAATTTATTTTAAATCCATATGATTATACAGATCAAATTCACTGTAACTTCAATTCTAAAGTCCAGTGCCAGTTCTAGAATCAGATTTATTCACACCTCTGCGCCAGCCGCTGTGTGGCTTCTAGTGAGTTTGAGCTCTGTTTTCTCCTAGAAAACAGGAGGCATAGACTAGATAAAATACCAGAACTTTGCCATTTCTTACAGTTTTAACAGACTGATCTATTGTGGCAGAGACTGCTCTCTGCTTACCCAGTAACCCTTGGTTCCTTCTTTTCCAGACTAAGAAAGCCCGTTAGATAATCAGGAGTGTCACCTGACTGCATTTGGAGATAGGGTCTTCAAGGAGTATAATTAAGGTTAAATGATGTCATAAGGGTGGGGCCCAAATCCAACAGGACCTGTGTCCTTATCGTCCTTATCCTTCTCGGAAGAGGAAGGGACACCAGGGATGCATACAGAGAAAAGGCCATGTGAGGACACCGTAAGAAGACTGCTACCTACAAGCCAGGGAAAGGGGTCTCTGCAGAAACCAACCCCGTTGGCACCTTGGTTTGGGACTTCTAGCTTCCAGAACTGTGAGGAGTAAATTTCTGCCGTTCGAAGCACCCAGTCTGTGGTTTCTGTTATGGCAGCTCTAGCTGACTAATAATACAGGGAGTGAGGGAAAGGGTGGAGGAATGTGGTGGCGGGGGCGGCAGTGGCAGTGTGGTGAAAACACATTTCTCAGTGGCCCTTGCAAAGCAGGGTTAGCCACTGAGTTATCTATTGAGATTTTTGGGTGGGTCTCTTGGTAATGGCGGCTGACCCAGCTCGGATGCTGGCTTTTTTTAAATTGCATTTTTTTTTTTGCCTTTGTTTCATCTTCCTTCCCATTGTCTGTAAATCTGATGGCTGGAGCCGTGGTGGCCATCTTGTGACCATGAGGTGACCTTGAAGACAGAAGCGAGTAGTAAGGACAGTATAGCAGAAAGGATAACACCACCTGGGTGCTAGATGGATGTGGGACACCATGCCAGTCCTGGGTCACTTATTTCCGGACTTGTTGGGCATGATATTAAAAATAAACCCCTGTCTTCTTTAAGCCTCAGTTGTTTGGGTTTTCGATTACACGCAGCCAGCCTAATCCTAATCGATAACATCTGTGAAGAAGCTCATTTGAACCAATGGTAAAATAAGATGCTTTTATCTTTCTTTTTTTTAAATGTTTATTTTTGACAGAGAGAGAGAGAGAGAGAGAGAGAGAGAGAGAGAGAGAGAGACAGAGCATGAGCAGGGGAGGGGCAGAGAGGGAGACAGAACAGGCTCCAGGCTCTGAGCTGTCAGCACAGAGCCCCACGTGGGGCTCGAATTCACAGACCGCGCGATCATAACCTGAGCCGAAGTTGGACACTCAACCGACTGAGCCACCCAGGCACCCCTAACTTTTATCTTTCTTATCCCTGTTTCTCCTCTTTATGATTCAGGATTGTATTTCTTAGCATCTGCCAAAGTTAGGGATGATTTTTCATTCTGGTCCAGTTCTTGCTCAGATTCTTTTCACTGCAGTGAATTAGACATTTTGGGACACCAAGAATCAGACCTGATCCCAGGTGTTTTTATTGTTATTTTTAGTTTTATATATTTTTAAACCCTCTTATTTCTTATAACAGATATGACTGATACAGGTTTTACCCATCTGGATGGGTAGTCTGGGCCTCAAGTTGGTGCAGCCCCCTTGGTCACAGACTTGACCCAAGGGCATTTGCCTAGAGCCAATAGTCAAGCTCTTTAACTGGGGGCATATAAGGGGGGGGGGGGGAAGAGCAACTGTTTCAGATGGGATGGCCAGGGTGGGGAAGAGCTGTCCTGACCCTTCTGTCAACTTTTGTTAACTTGCTCTGAGGCAAGCATCGTAGGCCCAGTACTTGAGCAAGTCCTGGTAATTGACCTCATTTGGACGACGAAGGGCCAGGTGGTTTGTTTTTCTTTTCATTAGAAACATTATAAATCAGGCATAATTTCTGGGCACAAAGAGATTATTTATGGGGAATTTGCAAATGTTCTAGATTTTGCCCCTTTGTAACATGGGTGATTCATCTTTGGTGTTGCCAGATTCTTGCTTGAGAACAGTGTACAGGAGCATTAATTCCATCTTTCCCAACACAAAGGAAAAATTCTAGGGAGTGTCAGAGGTTCATCAGATCTATTACTGATTGAGAGTCGCCCTTGATTCCATATTTCAAAGCTCTCTTCACAAGGCCACTCCCAGAGAAACCCGATTCGGTGTAGACGCTGATTTGCACTACTAGAAAATGTCAACAGTAGTATTGAAAGAAAGACCTGTCCTCGAAATTTTTGTTCGTTTATTCAAAAACTGTAGAGTATCTCCATATGTCAGGCACTGAGGATATCGCAGGAAGGAGACAGATCTGGTCTGGCTTTCCCCCCGTGGAACTTGCAGTCTCGAGGGGAAGAAACATTATGCGGAGACAAATTGCACTGTGCTCAGTGTGGCAGAGGAGTTCGGGGTGCTGTGGGAACACGTGTCTCAGGAGGGTCTTTAGCCTGGAGTTTGGAGTCCTGTTTCTCAGCAGAGGGTGATCTTGCCCCTGGGAGAACACTTGTCAAGGGCTAGAGACTTTCTGGTGGTCACAGGGATGATTTGGCAGGAAGGGTTAGGGTCACTGGCCTCTGAGCTCGCGGTGCGGCTGAGCAATCCTAGTGCCCGGGAGGGACCACCTCCCCCTGCCCAGAATCAGCGATCGGTTTAGTGTCAACGGTGCCAGGTGCCAGGTTGGGAACCTTGGAGCTGGGGCTCAAGGAGAGCTTCCTGGAGGAGGGGACATCAGAGCTCAGACTGGAAGGGGAAGCAGAAATCCGTTAAATGAAGGACGGGGGTACGCATGGCAGGGGAAAGAGCTTGGTGCCCAGAGAAACACAGTGCAGAAAGGACTGGGGCTGGAGAGATCGGGAGAGGGGCTGGGAAGATCAGTAGGGGGTCACACAATGCAGGCTCTTGCAGATGAGGGTAAGGACTTGGGACTTTGTCCTTAGAGCAGTGGGAAGTGGCTGAAGGGCTGTCCTAGGAGAGTGACATGATTTAACTTCGCAGTTTGAGAAACTCACTCTGGTTTTCCTATGGAACAGGAATTAAGAGGCGGCCAGCAGGGACGTGTGGGACCAGTGAGGAGGCTGTTGGAATCGACCATGGGAGGGATGATTAACACTCTCTAAGACACGGCGATTGATGGGTACAGTGGGCTGAGAGGAAGGCGGGGGTCATGCATGAATCAGGTTTCTGTCATGAGCTGTGGGTGGCTCCTGGTGCTGTTTACTGATACAGGCGCTAATGGAGAAGGACCAGATTTAAACAGGTTTTTTTCTTTTTATTGTAGCTAAATAACATGAAATTTCTCTTAACCATTTGTAAGTGGCATTAAGTACCCAGACGTTTTTCTAAAATTTAATTTTAGAGGGAGGTGAGGATGACGAGTTTAGTTTGGACAAGTTGAGTTTGGGGTGCGTGTGAGATAGGTTCCATGTCAGGTGGGCAGTTAGATTTGTGGGTCTGGAGCTCATAGGAGAGCTTGGCTGTGGAGAGATATGGCAGCAGTTGGAATATATATATGTATAATATATGCTATATATGCTATATATGCTATATGATATATATGATATAATATACATATATTGTATATAATATGTACATAAGTATATGTATATATACATATAATGTATATAATATGTACATATAATATATATGTAATATGTACATATAATATATATGTAATATATACATATATATATAATATACATACATACACACACATTTTTTTTTTTTTTTAAAGAGGAGAGTCTTAATTGGTAAAATAAATCCATTTAAGCTTTTACTCAAAATGTGTGGATAACCAAGATTTGGTAGAAGCTGGGGAAGAAAATAGTCTTTATCTGTGTGATGTAAAGCTGCAGGCTTATCCAAAAAAAAGAAAAAGAAAATGAGTGAAAGCATCATCAAATAAGTTTGAATGTGTCTCAATTACAGCGGTGCCTTTTTCTCCTAGGGATAGGACTTCTTTTCACTCCTAAAAGAATATTTTATGATCTGAAAAGGTGGTATGTTTTAGTTTACATCATTGCTTGCCGTAAGAAGCCCAAGCCTCTTTACATGTCATGCTGAATTTATCTTCTCCAAATCCTTGAGGGCGGATATGCTGGAGCTTGTGCTTCGTTGTTGAGGTGAAGGGAGTGAAGGAAGGTACATGGCCAAGGCCTGTTGGAAGAATTGCCCCTTTCCATTCCTTGGTGTCTGTCCACCTGTGCACCCCAGTGTGTCAGACTTCACACAGGAGAATCACCTCAGGGTCTTGAAGAGTTCCCTTTGTGAAGGGCTTTTTTGTTAAAATGCAGCTTATGGGGTCCTGGCTCCAGATTTTTCTGATATCAGAAGATCTGAGGTGAGGCCTCTGGATTTGCAGTTTTATCCAGGCCCCAGATAAGTTGTATGTGTTGGCGGGTGCAGGAACCCTGCCTGGCCCACCCCAGGACCAGGTACAAACTGGGGACTCTTACTGGGTGGCTTTCTTGCGTACCTGCAGAATGTAAAGTTGATGGCTAGTTGCTTTGTCTTTAAAATGAAATAAGGAGCTGCTTTGGAGAAAGTGCAGCGTGGAATCGAGGCCCGTATGCCCCGGTCAGGTATTTCTTCTCCTTGGGAAAGGAACCAGAAACCCCAGAATTCAAACTGAGCTGTCTTTCTCTGGTTCCACCATCATTTGGCAGGTTTCCAAGGGCTACGGGGGGGGGGGGGGGGGGGGCTGTAGTGTGGGGAGCGTGAGTCTCAAAAACTAGAGCAGTGCATTGTGAGAACAAAGGTTTTTGGACAATTGACAAGTTTCTAAGGTGTTAGAACCTCTCAGACTGTAGGTACCATGGATTCAGTGGTACGGACAGGAAGGGCTTCTGGAACCACTTTTTGTGTTACGAAAATAAGATACCCCACGTTTCAGCTTACGTTGTGTTTCTATAAGTTAGCCACACGGTTAACCGTTCACCACTGCTCTTACAATGTGAAGGAATCCTACGAGGTGCTGATTTTTCGGTGGTTGAGTTTATTCTGGAGTGGGTGGTATGACCACAGATCCTTCTGCCCCTTACCTGTGACTCAGCCCGTGAAACATGCTTTTTGAGGGTAGTGTTTTGAGTCTCTCCCCCAAAACTCTGTCTGAATTGGAATTTTCTTATTTTCACATCCTGAGTGGCATATGGGTTTTCGCATTATTTGTTTAAATGAGATATGAATCAAAGAAGCAAATGATCTTTTCTTTCCTAAAATATACAGTTATTTCCTCTTTTCTTCCCTTCTGTTTTACTGTCCTTCCTGTAAATATGTTTACCCTTTGGCACAGAGAGTATATTGGCCCTTGGCCAATTTTGGTGCCAAGGGAAGAAAAATTTGTATTCCAAACTCCATTTTCCCATTGACTTCTTTGATGAAACAGAAGATGGGTTTCAGATGGAGCAATGTCGAATGGGGCTAGGTGGTGGCTCAAAAGAGGACTGTCGCGCCTCTGTGCTCACTGCCACACTCGGGGGGGAGCCAGGCCCCCTCCTCTGTCACTTCTCTCAACTGGCTGATCACCTTGTACGTGGTGCAGAACCCATGGAATGGGGCACAGGGGTTCCCTGCCCCTGAGTGTTGTCCACCTGTCTGCTTGCAGAATTGTGCTTGGCAGCCTCCAGTGCTGCGTGTCTCTTTTCCTGAGTTTGCTACTTGGCATCTGAGCAAAAGGCTCCATAGCTCTTCCCATAGGTCAGGTAGTATCCTGAACCTGTACGTGCACCGACTTATTTTCATTCTTGTTTAGTTTCCTCCCTTTTACAGGGACGGAGGCAGGGGCTCCGAGAGGCCAAGTCTCTGGCCCCGTGTTGCTTAGCTACTAAGCGGTAGAGCCTGGATGCCACGAGGTGCGAGTCTAGATTCTGTGTATCTCTGACCAGCGTGACGTGCTATTCTTTACAGCGGAGCCGGGCCCGGAGGCCCGGTCTCCTGCACTGCAAGCTCTTTCCCTTGTGCTTTGAAACTTGAAGGCGAGAACAGTTTAAAAGAACACCTTGTAAATCCTTGAACTACTGCCTTCTGTCTAGCTTCTCCTCTGTGCCTGGCCATTTCTTTTTGTCGTCTTTAGTTTTGTCCCTGAAATGTTGGCGTTGCCTCGCTCCCGTCTTTCCCATCCAGGCTTGTGGCTTTGGTTCCTTTGTACAGGGGGGACGCTGCCGGTGCCTCTCCTCTTGACCCCTGTGCCCGGCTCCACACCTGGCTATGGGCCGCTGCTGGGTAGATCCACGGAGTGTCCTCGGCGCCTCAGGATATTGGGAACCGCACTGTTTTCCCACACATCTGCTTCCCTGCCTTATTCTCTAGCTTGTGAATGGCACCCCAGTGGACTCGGCCACTCCATCCGAATCCCGGACTCCCCTCCACTCCTTTCTCTCACTCACCGACCCCTCCGGACTCTCCCTTCCCCACCCATTCCATTGGTAGGATCTGTCTCAGCCTGTGCATTCTGCTTTGATACCTCCAACACCTGCTTTTGCTCACAACCTGCTGTGCCCAGACGCTGCCTCGTCTGAATTCTGTCCCGTATCGTATCTCTCATTGCCTGCTCCATTAGCTTCTTAGCTGGCACATTTGTGCCTTTTTTTGGTCCCCCCACAGCCCACCCAATAGGCTCCTCCAGAAACCTAAGGCACACATTTCAATGTGGCACTCCCTTTCTTAGAAGCTTCTCATAGCGCATAGGATAGAAGCAGACTCCCTAACGCTGACCCCTTTAATGATATGGCCCCTCCCCCTCCCAGATGTCCCTGCCCCAGCACTTCCATTCCCGTCACCCCCCCCCTCCCCCAGGGTGTCCCTGCCCCGGTCACCCCCCCCTCCCCCAGGGTGTCCCTGCCCCGGTCACCCCCCCTCCCCCAGGGTGTCCCTGCCCCGGTCACCCCCCCTCCCCCAGGGTGTCCCTGCCCCGGTCACCCCCCCTCCCCCAGGGTGTCCCTGCCCCGGTCACCCCCCCTCTCCCAGGGTGTCCTGCCTTAGTCACCCCCCCCCCCCCAGGGTGGCCATGCCCCAGTCTTTCCCTCCCCCAGGTGGCCATGCCCCAGTCGCTCCCTCCCCTCACATATCAATTCTCTGGGCATTGGGGCGCCTGGGTGGCGCAGTCGGTTAAGCGTCCGGCTTCAGCCAGGTCACGATCTCGCGGTCCGTGAGTTCGAGCCCCGTGTCAGGCTCTGGGCTGATGGCTCGGAGCCTGGAGCCTGTTTCCGATTCTGTGTCTCCCTCTCTCTCTGCCCCTCCCCCGTTCATGCTCTTTCTCTCTCTGTCCCAAAAATAAATAAAAAAATGTTGGAAAAAAAAAAAATTCAATTCTCTGGGCACATTGGACTGTTTGTTAACCAAGCTTTGATGCAGAAGCCTGTTTCCAGGCCTCCTTGCTCTTGTAATTTGACATCTCTGCTGCCTGGAATTTACTTCCTCAGGCACTGTGTCGAGCTCGCCCTAAGCAGTGCTTTCCTCCCTTTAAGCCTCCCCTTCCCTCTGCTGCCCTGCCTTGGGTGAGCTGCCCTCTGTCTCCACCCCAGGTGCTCCCTTGGGGACTCCCGTCAGAACGACAGCCATTGGAGTGGACGCTTGTATGCTTGGCTGTTGACCGAGGGACTCCTCTCTCACATGAGCTCCTTGGGCAGCTGCTTATTCGTCTTCCCCAGCTCCTGGCATATTGTGTGGCAGTCATACACTCTCTGATTTTCTGTTTAACAAATGAAAATATAAATTCATACTGCTAATGAGCTGCGAAGGCCCAAAGCACTCGGCATGTGCCGGGCCCTGTTGCGGAAACATAATGCTTGTTAAACCGTTGATCTTTGGCCACATGCCTGGGCTGGTTCTGTCCCCTGCCCATGGGGAGTGCCTGGGGCCCTTCATCCTCAGGCTGGGCGCTGGTGCCTCCAGGTGGGCGGATGGCTGTGGCCCAGTGTGGCCACGACCCCCAGGGACAGCAGATTGGTCTGAAAAGGCAGGCCCTGCCCCCTGTTGCTGGGTTGGGGTGCGATCGTTTCTGTCCCCTCTGCTGGCATGGATTATCTTCAAAGCAGGTAATTGGAACTAAGTAAATTGGCTGTGGGCTGTGTACCCTGGAGCTTAAGGCCTCCTCTCGAGGACCTGGAATTAAACCTGGAAAGCTCCGGGAAGCTGGAGCCACTGGGGGAGGAGCCGCACTGGGTGAAGCGTTTTGTAAGTAGGTCACGGCAAAGAAAGTGAAGCCCCGCCGGCTCCCTCCCACAGCCTGGCGGAAGAAAAAGTGGGGCAGAGCCCGTGTGAGACCCTGAACCCGCAGGGCCACCAGCTGCGAGCTTCCCGTGAGTGCTGTGGCTTCGGCCCGGATGGCGGAGAGGGCCACGCGGTTTCAGTCCCTCCCTCCAGGCTCCTGGGTAGGGCCGCGACCACCCACCGCCTAGACGCCGCCCAGGCTGGTCCTAAGCGTGGTACCACCGGCAGCTTTATGGCCCCGTCCGCTGAGTTTGCAACATGTGGAACCGCACACTAAACGCTTTACGCAGTATCTCACTCGATCCCGCGTCTTAGTGTTTTTTGTTTTCGTTTTTGTATTTAATCTGGTTTTCTGTGATTGCCGTTCTTGGGAGAGTCTGGGAGGACAGTCCAGGGAACAGGAACAAAACGGAGTTAGGAGGTGCAGTCATCTTTCCTGCAGGGGCGTGGGGTCCCTGACTCCCAACCAGGAACAAGATAAGATAGTTGATTAGTGTTGCTTAAATGCCTTGCAATGAATTCCTCTCCGGTTTTCCGGCACTCCAGGGTTTAGGCTGGCCTATAAATCTTAGTCCCAGGTTAGTTGTAAAATCTTGATTTATCTCTCAGAATAGGTGTGCTAACACATTAGTTGGCTTGAATTATTTAAAGTTATCACGGGAAGGTCTTATTTCTATTGCCCGTCCCGATTTGCACTTTAAATATAGTTCCCTGCAGCAATTCACAGGAATTCATGTTGAAAATAGAAAAGGGAAAATTACTTTTAAACAGCAGTTTGGCATATAAGAGCATGATTTACCTTGGAATAGTTCTCCAACTGCACATTAAGGCCAAGCTTTCAAGAATATTTTTTCCCCCGCTGAATCTGGAAATTAGTATGAAACCAAACAGCCAACATCCAGCCTCACGCGGCCACTCCCTTTGGCAGAGCAGGGGGGATCCCTTCCTCCCTCCTCGCTCCCCCCTCCCCTCCGTTGGCTCCCAGTGTTACAGTCCCACTGTAGGGACTGTATCCTGTTAGGGTTGTTGGAGGTGACAGGCACATCCTTACCTTACTTGCCCTGTTTTCTAACTTTTCTCCTCAAATTTCACCATTTCTCCTTTTTCACGTGCTTGAAGTGTGAAAGCTCGGATTTTGTTGGCAGGAATTTTAGAAAGGATCCATTGTTTTAAGATTGGATTTATTAGCGGTCTAGCATATGCTGTGCCTTCAAAACGCATTTGGTTCCCCGGTGATTGGTTTAGATTATGGAAACATAAAGGTAAAAGCAGAAGGCAAAAAGATATTTGCTTATATTCATTTAATGAGGATTATCTTGCCCTGTGATTTGCTCTTATACCTGAGAGTGACTCCGATGCATGTCTTATGTTAGTGCTGTACTTATTTATTTAGTTTTTTTTAAGTAAGCTCTGTGCCCAGCGTGGGACTTGAACTCACAACCCCAAGATCGAGTCACGTGCTCTACTGACTGAGCCAGCCACGTGCCCTTATGTTACTGCTTTAAATATTACATAATTTATTTCTATTGGGGAAATTTCACAGCAGAATGTCATAGGGACAAATGATGGTTTTGTGTGTGTGTGTTTTTTTTAAAGAATATCTTAACTCCAGGCCTTTGTATTTTTGGAGGGAACTAAAATCTAGTTTACTCTTAACTTCAGTTAAGCCTCGCCTGAATAAAGGTATGCTGTCTTGATCACGACAAAGAGGATTTGTAGAATTCACTTGATTTATTGGGAATGTCTTCCTCCCATGTAATTCCTTCATTAAACGTACTCAAATGACATTAGTTGCTGGCTTATGAAAGGTGATGTGTTCGTACCTTTCAGAACCAATACCAAATAAAGGCATGTTTTCTTCAATATAGAGTCTGCATTCTAAAGGACTTTTGTATTGACATACTCTTCCTTTTCACATAGCCATCTGGCCTGCAAAAAAAGTGAGGTAAGACTAAATCCTGTTTATTAGATGATGAGTCACTGAACGTGTTAAGTTGAGAAGGTTTTTTTTTTTTTTTTTTTTTTTTTTTTATCTTGACAAAAGAGGGAATTCTAGCCCGGGGAGCTTTGACTGTCTGTGTTTGGAATTAAGAATTGATGGAGTTGGATTTGGACTCAGAGTCGAGTCTTAGATTGACCACGGTTGTTATATCCTGCAAGTTGTTGGAATGTTCTATTTCCTGCAATTCTGTGGTGCTAAGTGGTATTAACATGTTGTGACTTCCTTATATGATGTTCGTTAATAATTCTATTTCTGATCTCTTCTCGAGGGCTTTCACTGTGCATGCTAGTTTGGAGGTTAATAAAATAAGACCAAACCAAAGAATTAAATACCCAGAAGCAGAATTTAAAATGGTGTTTGGGCTTAAATCTTTCTTTTTAGAAGTTCATGAATGATTGGGGCTTTTTGGTTGCCGCCTGTGTGTGTGTGTGTGTGTGTGTGTGTGTGTGTGTATAAAATGAAAAAGTAGATCAGATCCTGGTGAAAATAAATTGGTTGTGGGGAGGGGGGACACAGTAAATTCCTTCATTTTGCTGGTGGATATTCCCTAGCGTAAGGAGTAGACAGCCTGTAAGTGATGTGGTCCCAGGGCCATCACAAAGACTTGCATTCACTCATTCATTCATTTGATCAATATTTGTTGACCTTCTCCTATGTGCTGGCTGTGTTTTGGGTGTGGGGCACCACCTTCCTGCCTTCACAGAGCTTACAATAAACTAATATGTAAGGCGAGCAATAAATAAATATGTATTACGTCAGTGGTGGTAAGTGCTGTGCAGAAGAATAAAGCAGAATGAGGAACGTAAGGAGGGGTGGTGTTGGGGATTTATTATTTATATGAGGTGGTCTCAGTGGGGCCTCCCGTAACATCTGCTGTTACCTAAATTTCACACGTAGAGGTTCATTTGGCTTACGGTTCAGGCTCACCCTGCCTTTTGAGATGCCATCTTGGAAATGGAAGTGATTAAACCACGTTCATTTTACGTCTTAGTGTGAATACGTTTTAGGTTATTTCCTTGGAGCAAATGTTGATGGGAGAGGACTTGAGGCAGTGCATGTCTGCGGGTGGGGGGTAGGGAGGGGTCAGAGGCATCCAAATGGGGAAGGTGTTCTCCCGCCTCTCAGGAGGGCCTCCTCTGTTACCCCGGGAGACCTACCACTGAAGCTTCTTGTACCACATTACAGCTCCGTGGGATCGGCCGTCCAGCCCTTTGAGTCCATTACTGCTCCATGGCATTGCCCATTTTCTCCGGGGGATGCTAATTGGAGACCGCAAACTCTATGAGACGCTTTCCTCTTAGCTCCTCAGGGGAAGTGCACGATAACATTAAAGCATATTATTTTTGTCTAGTTAACCTGCCTGCCTGTTGGGTTTATTATTTTGCTTTATATTTTCAAAGTGTTACTGTCATGTTGTTGTTGTTGTTCTAAATGTGGAGCCTAGATGTGTCTCTAGGGTACAGGGATGCCTTTATCTGTGGGCTCCAACTTGAAACCTTAAATCATTCTAAATAGGGAATGATCTTCGCTCCTCTCGCTGTCTTGGCCCCACTGCATTAGTGGGTTCTGTGAACGGCCCTGCGTGAGGCAGCATTATCTGCACCACACTTCCAGCCTGGGAGCCTCTGAGACGGAAAGCTTGCCCCAGATTCAGCTCTGTTGCCTGCCAGGCTCCGGCAGCGATCGTGCGAGGAGGGAGTTGAACTGCTTCCCGCTGGATTCTCAGGAATCCCCCCTTTGCTTTGGAAGGCACCGTCGAGTTGCTAAGAAGTTGTATTTTGTACACATCAATTTCGTAGTTTATATCCGTAGACACACGTGGTATGTGCACAGGTTCCAGTTCCTTTGAGGTTTATTTCTTCAGCTTGGTAGCCTAAGCACGTTGGCTGTGCACCGATGAATAATTTCAGGTCCGGAGATGAACGCGGCCAGTGGTACTAGTTTGCAGCAAATGCAGCTGGTTTTAAAAATGAGCAAAAATATGTCTTCTTCAAGCACCCTTTCTCCCCCCCCCCCCCCCCGTTTTAAGCGAGACTGTTAAATACGAGAATGAATCTTAACTGGTGATCTTAATGTAAAAATGTTTTCTTTTTTCCAGCTTTTGCTTTGGTTTCTGAAGATACAAAGAAAGAGGTCAAGCAATCTAAGGTACTAATTCTAATGATCAAATCTATTCTTCCTGTCTGAGATTCACTTATATTTTTTTAATGGCAGCTGTAATGATTTCATCTTACAATAGTTCTCAGGTTTCTTTTCACGAATTAATGAAATGTTGGTCCACACAGATTTTTAATCTCTCGTGGCAACCTGCAGATAAACTTGCTTTATTTATTTTTTATTTTATTTTTTTGAATTTAAATCCAAGTTAGTTAACATACAGTGTAACAATAATTTCAGGAATAGAATTTAGTGATTCATCACTTACATGTAACACCCAGCACTCATCCCAACAAGTGCCTGCCTTAATGCCCATCATCCATTTAGCCCATCCGCCCACCCCACATCCCTCCAGCAGCCCTCGGTTTGTTCTCTGCAGTTAAGAGTCTCTTATGGTTTGTTCCCTCTCTGTTTTTTTTATCTTATTTTTTAGATAAGCTTGCTTTAAAAAAAAATCCCTTAGTAGTTACAGCAGACCAAGTAGGTTTCAAAAAAAGTATTTTGATATGGATTTAGACATCATAGAAGTCTTGCTGGGATGCCTCAGTTTTCTCTAGTCTGACCACATCTAAACTTGGGCTGCATTTTCCCAGTCTGAGAGAGAGAAGTAGTATGCTGTGTCCCCGGGGTCACAAGAGCCTGAGTCTCCCTCACTTTGTAGGTGGCACCGTGTGGCAGTACTGAAGATGACTGCCAGGCTTTTTGCACAGTTGGGACCAGGAACCGAGACCCCGGGACTTGATGGAGACAGGATAAAACTCTGCTTAAAATCACAGAGCGGCTGCTTTCCCACAATTGTTTATGTTCAAGAAACTCATCTAAAGTTTACCATTTCGGCTTTGCGCTAGATGAGTTTAGCAGATGAGAAAGAGAAACCATATTTGAAGAATGTGAGTTGTCTTTATCATATTCGCTAAGGTTCGGTCGACTTCATTTTTTTTTAATCTCACGATTAGCGTAACAGCGTTTTTGATTTTTATTTTTTGTAATGTTTGTTTATTCTTGAGACCGAGCATGAGCAGGGGAGGGGCAGAGAGAGAGGGAGACACAGAATCTGAAGCAGGCTCCAGGGTCTGAGCTGTCAGCACGGAGCCCGACACGGGGCTCAAACCCATGAATTGTGAGATCAAGACCTGACCCGAAGTCAGATGTTTAACCTACTGAGTCACCCAGGCGCCCCAAAACATTTTTTTTTTTTAAATAGAATGTTTCTTTTGTCAACACAGTGTTGTCTTTTCTAACTATACTGTGGGTTTCCTACAGGAACAATAATAATACTTTCCTTTGGTTTTAAGATCCTTTATGGTTAATAAAACATTTTCAGACATTTCACTTAAAACTTGATCTTCTCAATGATCCTGTTATTGCCAAGCAAAAGAGATATTCCCATGTCCAGGCACACCTCGGGGAGGATGTGGGTTTGGTTCCACCGCAGTAAAGAGAGTTAAATGCATTTTTTTTGGTTTTCAGTGCATAATAAAAGTCCTATTTAAACTATAGTGTTGTCTGTTAAGTGTGCGATAGCATTATGTCTAAAAAATATACATACCTCAGTTGCAAAGTACTTTATTGCTACAAAATGCTAACCATCATCCGTGCTTTCAGTGACTTGCAATCTTTTAGCTGGTGGAGGGTCTTGCCTCAATGTTGGTGGCCGCTGACCGATCAGGGTGGGTTTCCTGGAGGCTGGGGTGGCCGTGGCAGTTTCTTAAGACGACAGTGAATTTTGCCTCCTTGATGGACTCTTCACGAACGACTGCTCTGTAGCCTGTGATGCTGTTTGATAGCATTTCACCTACAGTAGAACTTCTTTCAAAACTGGAGTTAGTCCTCTCAAATCCTGCTGCTGCTTTATCTACTAAGTTTGTGTAATATTCCAAATCCCTTGTCGCTTCAACAAGCTTCACAGCATCTTCGGCAGGAGCAGAGTCCATCTCGAGAAACCACGATTCTTGCTCAGCCTCGAGAAGCAGTCCTCACCCGATCACGTCCTATCATGAGATCATGGCAGTGCCGTCCACGTTCAGGCCCCGCTTCTAGTTCTGGTTCTCTCGCTGTTTCCACCACATCCGCAGTGACTGCCTCCACTGACGTCCTGAACCCCCCAAAGTCATCCCGAGGGTGGGAATCAACTTCTTCCAAATGCCTGTGCATGTTGATATTTTGGCCTCTTCCCATGAATCATGAGTGTCCTGAATGGCCTCTAGAATGTTGAATCCTTTCCAGAAGGTTTTCAATTTGCTTTTCTCAGATCCATCAGAGAATCACTGTGAGAACCGTAGCCTTATGAATGTGTTTCTTTTTCTTTTTTTGTTTTTAATGAAAACATTTTAATTCTAACGTAGTTAATATACAGTGTTGTATTAGTTTCAAGTGTATAGTGTGGCAATTCAACAATTCCATGTATTACTTAGAGTTCATCAAGATAAGTGTGCTCTTAATTCCCTTAGCCTGTTTTACCCACCTCCCCCGCCCCCTATGGCAACCCTCTATTCTCTATAGTTAAGAGTCTTGCTTTGTCTCTTTTTTCCTTTGTTCATTTATTTCTTAAATTCCACATATGAGTGTAATCATACGGTATTTGTCTTTCTCTGACTAGCTTATTTTGCTTAGCATTATACTTTCTAGCTCCATCCATGTTGTTGCAAATGACAAGATATTATTTTTATGACTGAATAATATTCCGTTGTGTGTGTGTGTGTGTGTGTGTGTGTGTGTATCTTCTTTATCCATTCATCTAATGTTAGACACTTTGGCAGCTTCCATAATTTGGCTCTTGTAAACAATATTGCAAGAAACCTAGGGGTGCACATATCCTTTTGAATTAGTGTTTTTGTATTCTTTGGATAAATACCCAGTAGTGTGATTGCTGGATCACAAGGCAGTTCCAGTTTTAATTTTGAAGAACCTCCATACTGTTTTACACAGTGGCTGTACCAGTTTGCATTCCCACCAACAGTACATGAGGGTTCCCCTTTTGCCACATCCTCACCAACACCTGTTGTTTCTTGAAGATTTTAGCCATGAGATGTGTTTCTTAAATAAGAAGACTTGAGAGTCAAAATGACTCCCTGATTCATAGGCTGCCGAATGAATGAATGCTGTGTCAGCAGGCATGAAAGCAACATTCATCTCATTGTATGTCACCTCAGAGCTCTTGGGTGACCAGGTGCCTTATCATCGAACAGTAATATTTCCAAAGTAATTTTTTTTTTCTGAGCAGTAGGTCTCAAAAGTGGTCTTCGAATATTTAATAAACCTTACTGTAAATGATGTGCTGTCCTCCGGGCTTTGTTGTTCCATTTATAGAGCACAGACAGAGTAGGGTTAGCATAATTCTTAAGGGCCTTAGGATTTTTGCAATGGTCGATGTGCATTGACTTCAACTTTAAGTGTCAGCTGCACTGGCCCCTAACAAGAGAGTCAGCCTGTCCTTTGAAGCTTTGTAGCCAGGCATTGACTTCCCCTCTCTAGCTCTGAAAGTCCTCAATGGCATCTTCTGCCAACAGAAGGCTCTTTTGTCTACACTGAAAACCTGTTGTGCAGTGTAGCCACCTTCCTGAATTATCTTAGCCAGACCTTCCGGGTAACTTGCTGTAGCCTCTACACCAACACTTGCTGCTTCACCTTGAACTTTTATGTTATGGAGACGCCTTCTTTCCACAAACCTCATGAACCCACTTCTGTTAGCCTCACACTTTTCCTCTGAGGCTTCCTCACCTCTCTCAGCCCTCACAGAATTGAAGAGAGTTAGGGCCTTGCTCCGGTTTAGGCTTCGGTTTAAGGGAATGCTGTGGCGGGTGTGATCTTCTAACCAGATCCCTTAGACTTTCTCCACATCAGCGAGGCTGTTTCTCTTTCTTACCATCTGTGTGTTCACTGGAGTAGCACTTTTAATGCCCTTCAAGAACTTTTCCTTCACATTCACAGCATGGCGAATGGTCGGCACAAGAGACCTCGCTTTCAGCCTGTCTTGGCTTTCAACATGCGTTTCTCACGAAGCTTCATCATTTCTAGCTTTTGACTTAAAAGTGAGAGGCATGAAGCTCTTCCTTTCACTCGAGCACTTGGAGGCCGCTGTAGGGTGACTCAACTGGCCTAATTTCAATATTGTTGCGTCTCAGGGAACAGGGAGCCCAGAGAAGAGGGAGAGAGATGGGAAACAGAACACGCACAACATTCATCCTTGAAGTTCACCATCTTACATGGTGTTCCTGGCATCCCAAAACCATTACAATAGGAACACCAAAGATGACTGATCACAGATCATCCTAAGAAGTGTAATAATAATGAAAAAAAATGGAAATATCGTGAGGATCACCAAAATGTGACACAGAGACACAAAGTGAGCAAATACTCTTGGAGAAATGGTACAGATAGACATGCTCAACGCAGGGTTGCTACAGACCTTCAATTTGTAAAAAAAAAAAAAAACACACACACAGTGTCTGCAAAGCATGATAGAGGAAAGCATAATAAACCACAGAATGCTGTATAGCAGAGAAAACTTACCCTCAAAGAAATTACGTGATTTAACTGAGGTCACGTGGTAATTCAAAGGTGAAGTCAGAATCTAATTTTCCTGAATCCTTGAATTCTTGCACACTGCACACAGCTGTGTGCATTAGAACGTGTGTGTATGTGTGTGTGTGTGTGTGGCAATAATCAAGCTCATTTGTAATGAACTTAAAGTGCTACCTAAGGAATATTACTAGGGAATTAAAATTTTGTGTAATGAATTTAGAATTCTAGCATATACGTTCAAATATAGGTTTTTAACTCCTCTTTCTAAATGAGGAAATGTATGTATCCCTCTTCTTAAATACGTATATAAATATTGGTAGAAAATAAGGTGACTCTTACATCGTAGTGTCATTTTTCATCCAAAGGTATTAAAGCCCTTGAAAAATGTCATTAACCCCATCTGTGCTTAGGCTGTGAAGCCAAAAAAGCCATTAATCCCCTGAGGAGAGGCAGTGATAAAATGTCTACTGTAGACCATACCCGAGACTGGGAGAGAAGAATTAATTTGTCCAAGGTCACCCAAAGTCTGTAGATGAACCTGGAGATAGGAGTGAAGGCTCTTCACAACAGCCACATTCATTTGGGATCATGAGTCTATCACCATCTGCAGAATTGACGGGGGACCTGCCCTGCCTTGCTCCTCAGAGGCGTCCGCCTTCCATCACCCCTCACCGCACGGCTTGCTTTCGTCAGGGCCCCAGACAGGGCTCTCTAGAATGCAGGCAGCCCCACTCATGGCTGGGGGCCTGCCCCACACAATGTTCGGACTCACTGGTTGGCGTCAGGTGGCTTGTCATCCAAATTCTGGGTACTTCCGGTGCCCTGCTGCACCTCCCGGGAGCTGACCTCTGGGCCCAGGCTCCTCTTTTGGATTCCTGGTCCCTGGCATTGACCCGGATTCTGACCTCCCTCAGCTTTCAGGGGAGCCTGCCCACCCAGGCTTGTGCTGCAGGCCACGGTACCCGCCTCAACCACGGCCTTGTCCCGGCTTCAACCCGCAGTTTCGCCCACTTATACCCTGTGGTGGCTTGTGATGTTGTGTCCTGTATGATGTAGGGTTAGAGTTGAGCGCTGTGGTTCACATCCCTTCTCCAACACTGATACCCAGTAGAGACCCTCTCTGTGTCTCAGCTTCCTCATCCGTAAGATGGGGTAGTAAGACCTGTATCAAAAAGCTGTTTGGAGGAGGAGGAGGAGGAGGATGGTGAGTGTGTGTGTGTGTGTGTGTGTGTGTGTGTGTGTGTGTGTGTGTGTGTATGTGTCCACCACTTAAAACAGTGCCAGACCCTACCTGATGTGACAGCAAGAAATATTTTAGGCAGCCTTTTGAGCTGAACCTAAACAAATCAAAGTAAGAAGAGGAACCATAGGGCTTACTGCTTTTATCAGTGAGATTTCTTTTATGGTATAAGTTGACTTCACGTGAAATAGATGAAGGTGATGATGAAAAGAGTAGTAGGTGACAACTATTGAGCATTTTCTTCAGGCAGATGCCATGCTCAGCAGTATATTACCTAATGAAACTCCCACAACAACCCTGTGCTGCAGGTCTTGCAATTACCATTCCTGTTTTACAGATGAGAAACTGAGGCCTGAGCTAGTAAGTGGTGGGGGCAGAATTCAAACACAGGACCGGCTTCCGGCCGAGTCCACTGACGGGCACATCCTGATCAGTTCATTTATTCAAAAGACCAAGGGGGTGGCGGTTGGTGGTGACCAGGTACAGGATGCCATTTTACTTCCCTTTCTTCTGAAAAGATTCAATAGATGTGAAGGATTTTGAGGAGGTTTTATCGTCTTTTCATGAAGGATTTATAAACTAGGCATTACGGGCGTGGATTGCAAGTGTTCTAACGTATTGTGACTTAACAAATAAAACCTGTGTCAAAGGGTAACTTGGATTTGTCTTTTCCCGGCTAGGGTAGGAGCTGTCTGCGGGGTAGATGCATTAGTAACAAATCTCTTTCCTATCTGAATAGCAATTCAGTTGACTTCTAAAACTTTGACAGTGAACCCATTTTGACTGATATTGATAGCGTAAGAAATGTGTGGCAGCAGAGATACTAAAACGAACCATGTGTTTCTTCCTAGGAAGAGCTGAGGCTTTTCAGGAGGGGAAACTGGAGACAGAATTCTAAATGTCCTGTCAGTTCGTTCATTTAGTCTAATTTTCTTTCTCAGAGGGGAAATTGCTCAAGACCGTTTTGGATCCATTCAGTTCACTTAATTCGACCATTCTTGGATGTTTTCTTCTTACAGTTTACAAATTGAGCCATTCGAAATGGTTAATCGTGTCCGATCTGTTGTTTTCAGCCAGTTGGAGCTGCGGTGTTTAATAGCAAATGGAAAGATGTGTCATTTTGGTCGATTCTCTTTGGTTTCACAAAGAGATGTGGTGGGATGTCCAGTTGGTTTCCAGGGTTAAGTTATTCATTCGGGAAATACTGAGTTCAGGGTTTTTTTTTGTTTTGTTTTTTAATCTTTCAGTTTATTGTTAAAGGTGACTCTTGTCATGAGTGTCATGGTACTTTCACCTGGTGCGTGTTTCTTTTTTTTTCAATATATGAACTTTATTGTCACATTGGTGTCCATACAACACCCAGCGCTCATCCCAAAAGGTGCCCTCCTCAATGCCCATCACCCACTTTCCCCTCTCCCCACCCCCCATCAACCCTCAGTTTGTTCTCAGTGTTTAAGAGTCTCTTATGGTTTGCCTCCTTCCCTCTCTATAACTTTTTTCCCCCCCTTCCCCTCCCCCCTAGTCTTCTGTTGAGTTTCTCAGGATCCACATATGAGTGAAAACATATGGTATCTGTCTTTCTCTGTATGGCTTATTTCACTTAGCGTCACACTCTCCAGTTCCATCCACGTTGCTACAAAGGGCCAGATTTCATTCTTTCTCATTGCCATGTAGTACTCCATTGTGTATATAAACCACATTTTTTTTTATCCATTCATCAGTTGATGGACATTTAGGCTCTTTCCACAATTTGGCTATTGTTGAGAGTGCTGCTATAAACATTGGGGTACAAGTGCCCCTATGCATCAGCACTCCTGTATCCCTTGGGTAAATTCCTAGCAGTGCTATTGCTGGGTCATAGGGTAGGTCTATTTTTAATTTTTTGAGGAACTTCCACACTGTTTTCCAGAGTGGCTTCCTGGTGCATGTTTCTTGAAGAAACACCTCTGGAGGAAGACAGGGTGTGCATCATCACGTAGGTGTAAGAAATGAACATTGGAAAGAACTCAGAAGACCGACCTGGGTTTTCATCCTGGTTCTGTGGCTCTGTTGTCTCATTTCTAAAAGGGGAGCATTGGATTGGATCATCTCTAATGCTCTCTTTTTTAAAAAATTATGGAAGGGGCATGGGTGGCTCAGTCAGTTAAGCGTCCGACTCTTGGTTTCAGTTCAGGTCCTGTACTCACGGTTCGTGCGATTGAGCCCCAAGTTGGGCTCGGCACTGACAGCGTGGGGCCTGCTTGGAATTCTCTCTCTCTCCTCCTTTCTCTGTCCCTCCCTTGCTTTCTGTCTCTCTCAAAAGTAAATAAACATTAAAAATTATGGCAAAATACATCTAACGTAAAAATTTACGATCTTAACCATTTCTAAGTATACAGCTGAGTATCGTGGAGTGTATTCATGGTGTTCGTGCAAACGCCCTTCAGGTCTCTTTTCACCTCACGAAACTGAAACCGTCCCCATTAAACAGCTCTCTGTTCTCCTCCCCCGGCCCCTGGCAACCACCCTTCTACTGTTCGTTTCCATGAATCGGGCTACGCCGTAAGTGGAATCGTACAGTACTTGGCTTTTTTGTGTCTGGCTTATGTCACGTAGCATGATGTCCTCAAGGCACATTGGTGTTGTAGCATGTGACGGAACTCCCTTCCTTTCTGAAGCTGGATAATATTCCGTGGTGCGTCTACGCCATATTTTCTTTACCCACTCCAGTGCTACTTTTAGATCGAAACTTTCGAATTTTCGGTGATCCTCAGCTGCCAGCCAAAGCTGTGGAGCAGGCAGTGTGGCCGAGGGGTGGGCAGCAGGTTAAGGGTGAAAGCCGGGTAGCATGTCTGGTTCTCAGGCGGGTGCTGCTTCTCCAGGGGCGGGCTGTTGTCCTGGCCAACGGTGGCATTGAGAGCGTGTGGAAGATGCAGTGAGTCTATACCTGCTGGCTTATGATAACCCGGCTTTGGTTCAGCACAGGTAGAGAAATGGCTTAAGTGTTCCAGCACTTTTTAGGTTTTTTTTTTTCCCCCCAAAACGTCTGTATTTTATCAAGATTAAGTGATGTGTCACTGGATCCCGAGGCATAACAAATGAGTCCATAATAAGTATGGGGTTCTTCTCCACTCAGTGGTATTTCTATTCTTGAGACAAAGATCATTTCAGGAAATGCTGCCAAAGGTAGACACTCTCCTGTGTTTTGCTCTCTCTCCTCCCTGTCTCTTGTCATGGTCCCTTTGGCGTTTTGAGAGGATACATCTCTGTGTGGCTGTATCTTGGCTTTTAAACTGTTCCCAGTTTTGTTGGCAAAGGCTTACAAGTACGTTTCTCGTTGCAGTCTGTGAAGAAAATTGAAGGATGTCTGCCGCTGTCCAATTGTTATAATTATGGCAAATGGCAGTCGAAAGCAGAAAAGGCAATTAGAGAGAAAATTCCT
This sequence comes from Puma concolor, assembly GCF_028749965.1. Classification (NCBI taxonomy): domain Eukaryota; kingdom Metazoa; phylum Chordata; class Mammalia; order Carnivora; family Felidae; genus Puma; species Puma concolor. The sequence goes on along the minus strand of NC_141667.1, from coordinate 232,000,407 downwards.
TCCTGTCTGCTGGAGAAGACAAGGAAAATGGCAGATTTAGCCGCTTACGCTTTGCACTTTGTCAGAGAAATATTGTTTTTAATGTTTATTTGAGAGAGAGAGAGAGAGAAAAAGTGTGTGTGTGTGTGTGTGTGTGTGTGTGTGTGTGTGTTGGGGGAGCAGGGGAGGGGCAGAGAAAGTGGGAGAAAGAATCCCAAGCACGCTCCCCGCTGTCAGCGCGGAGCCTGATGTGGGGCTCCATTTCATGAGCCATGAGATCATGACCTGAGTTGAAATCAAGAGTCCGACACTTAACCGACTGAGCCACCCAGGAGCCCCATCAGAGAAATCTTTCAGGAACCCCTCCCCTGATCTACCCGGGATCAGGAACAGGTATTTCTTTGCTCACGTCCGGATTTCTATGTCCAGAGCTCTGCTCTAAGAAGCCCCTTCTGTGCTCCTGAAGTCTCGTGAACCAAAGGCTGAGTGCCCCCTGGGGCCTTGCTTAGGCCCCCAGTGCTGCTCCTCAGGTGGGAGAGAACATGGCGGTGATGTTCTGGATGACAGTACGTCTGAGCCCACGAGATGATAAATACCATAATTAGTGGAGGTCCTCTTCATGGGAAACACACACTGGCGGCATCGATACGGTCTCTGTTTGGTTTGCCATGCTTTTGAGTTTACGGGGTTTTAAGTGAACTCTCCCAAGACCAGTGGGAACCAGTTAAGTGTTAGCTCCATTTTACACAGGAGGCAAGAGGCCCAGTAACCTGCCCAAAATCACGTAGGAAAGGGGTAGCCCCGTAGGAGGCTCCCACCAGGATGCAGAAGTACGTCGTTGCTGTCCCCTCCCTCCTAAGTTTTCGTCTGTTTCGTTAGGGAGCATTGTCAAGCTCTCGTCGTCCGCGTCGTCCCCAAATGTTGCTGCGTGCCGTTCATATGTATTTGGTGTTTTGCTAGCTATGGTATACGACGAGACTTACCTGACTTACCTTCTTCTCTTTTGTCTAAAATACAGAATTTGGAGAAAGGTGGTATCTCAAGGAAGAGTGACGTAGGTAAGTAATGATTTTTTTTTTTTTTTAACTTATGAGTATGTGCCCAGGTACGTTTCTTATAAATTATATTTCAGTGAAGTGAATTTCTCCTTCTGATTTTATTTATGAGGTGAAGATCGCTGTGCAAATGTTCTGGTCTCTCCCGAAGACACGGGGAGAACACTTTTCAGATTGACATAGTGGCTCGTGATTTGTATTGGAAACAACAGCTCGTATGTTAGATTTGATGTCCTTGGCCACCATTTGGTGAGTTTCCAATGAGGGCAGATGGCTATGCGTGGTGGCGGCTGTGGGGGCCGCAGAGGTGAGCAGGGCGCAGTGTCTGATGTGAGAGGCCCGCTGACCTCGGCCTGGAGCCAGAGTCACTTGTTGATGTCACTTCTGTCAAACCCATCCCGAGGACCCTGGTGCAGAAGCAGCGACTTGTGACTTTGTGGACACCCCTGCACTTCCATCCCGGCCCGTGTTCACCCTATTTTGTCCTCCCTTTCAGGACAAGTCTGAATGTTGGATCTCTTCCCAAAGGGTGTGAACTTTGTCGACGTCAGTCATCCCAGGGTAGGCCATGGAGACCTACAAGGTGGGCCTTGGACAGGAGGGGAAGGGTACACTTTCCTCTCTAGGCCTGCCTTGTGTGGGGCTGGGCTCTGCAGGGTCTAGATGGCAGGAGAGGCTCCCCAGGTGGAAGGGGCAGGATGGCCTGTACTGGGGCCTAGGCATGCAGGGGACCACGGGGGCATGGGTCGGAGACTTCAGCTCTGAGACTGCGTATTTAAGGAGTGACATTGGGTCACTGCCTTTTCTTTTTTGTATTACGACACCCTGTATGGCTCAGCCACTCCTCCCCACGTGGAGATGTTCTGTCAGCTGTCAACCCTTGTGGGTTGGGCATTTGTTTATTCCATGGGAGCTGATAGGGCTCCTTATAGAAAATGGTTATTAAATGAACTAATGATGCTAGTCTGGAACATGGGCTTGAAAGTGCCAAGGGGAAGTTGCCTGGATAAGTAAGTCAACATCCTTGCTATGACAAGTGGTCAAATCTAGTGATACGTACCTTGGTATCAGCATGTCCGAACAAGACCCAGGAGGCTTATTTGCCCACAGGGTTAACATGGGTCTGCAGGCCCCGGGTGGGGGGCCTACAAAAGCAGCCCTCCCAGAAGGATCAGAGTCGCGGCAGACTCCCAGGGCAAGGAGGCCTGCTTTCTGTTTGGGCTCACTGCCTCATCAGTAGATTCATGGGTGAACGTCATTCTCACCAAGTAAAACACAATTGGAGTGGCTCTGTGTGTGTGTGTGTGCGCGCGCGCGCGCGCGCGCGCGTGCGTGCGCGTGCGTATTTAAGGTCTCTAGTGCTTTCGCTTTTATCAGAAGAACCCCACGCTATTTCCTGTCACCATGAAATCCGTGTTTCTAGATGACGTCTGACCAGGAAAGACTGGCGCTTAGTAGAGCGGTTGGCACGTGATAGGTGCTCAGCAGCTGAAGAATAGAGAACCTTTGTTTGCTTTTTCTTCGAAGAATGATTGTTTCTCCCTCAGGGATCTTCTCTGACCACCTCCTTGGTTCTGTCACCTTTCCTTAATGCTCTGCAGCTCACCCTTGGTCTCAGAACCACAATGGTCCTTTCCTAGCCTTGACTGACTTCCTTTTCTTCCTTTCTAGACCACTATGCCCCTCATTATTGTCAGGCATTTGGCATACAACCCATTTCTTCTACCTTCCTGGAGGAGAGCAAGGGCAATCCGTCTTGAGTTGTGACAGTGTTTGCTGATGGCAGTGACTTCAGAGAGGTTCAAGGGAAGTGATAAGGAACTAGTAGGATTGTCTTATTTAGCTCCACTGACTGGGCAGTGGGAGCTCAGGAGTCAGAGAGTGGGGGCAGCACAGGCAGAGAAGACCGCGGCCAAGGTGGGCCCTGGGGTCTGGACTCAGCCAGAATGTGACCCAGTGTGGGGGGCTTAGGATCTCTGTCAAGCAAAATATTTCTTGCAGCTGCTGTAAAGAACATCAGTAAATTAAGTGTACAAGTGATTTTCAGCACCTAACTGTGCTAGCCTGTTTGTTTGTTTGTTTTTCCTGGAATGGAGGTGGGGCTGAATGGCATGTCATTGATTTTCTGTCATTCATTATTAACAGGGCTTTAGGAACTGGGTTGGGTAGACCCTTACTTTTTTGTCTCCTCACTAGTAACTGCCCCATGTGCATCCGACTTCCTAGCCATACCTGTTACTGTGTTCAGGGCCATAATTCCCCTTGCTGTCCCCAACCTTCACTGTTCCCTCTGTCGGGAAGGTCCTCCCATCCCTTCTTGGGGCATCCCCAGGACACAGTGTCCCTGTCCCTTCTTCTGGGAAGGCCCCACTCTCTGGGATCCCGGATGGCTCTGTGGCCCTTCCCCAGTTTGAAAGCTGTTAATCTCTAGCTCCACCCTCTTAGTGTGGCGCTTGAGATATGGCTGAGCCAGCCTCCCTCTCTAGACCCAGCTTCCCTCTCTAACTTTATCGTGGACTGTTCCCTTCATCTTTTTCTCAGAAATGCTTGACAGATTCACCTACTCCTGATGCTGTAGAGATAAGGCAGGCCGTGGGCTCTGTGATAACCCCACTTGCTTCTCTGCCACTGGTCTGCTGCCCTCTGTGCCCGAGTCTGCATAAAATTGCTGCATTTTATTTATTTATTTTAAATTTAAAAACAGTTTTTAAAATTATTTTCTTATTTTGAGAAAGAGTGCAAGTGGGGGCGGGAGGGGGGTGAGAGAGAGAGAGAGAGAGAGAGAGAGAGAGAGAGAGAGAGAATCCCAAGCAGTTTCCAGACGGTCAGTGCACAGAGCCTGACACGGGGCTTGAACCCGTGAAACTGTCAGATCATGACTTGAGCTGAAGTTGGATGGTTAACCAACTGAGCCACCCAGGTGCTCTGAAAATTGCTGCATTTTAAAGGGAACTCAGGAAAGGCCCCTTTCCAGGAGCTCTGCTTGCACATGTCCCCCCCTCTGTGCTCCCTCAGTTTTGCACTTGGCTCCATATTGGAATGGCTGCCTTCTGCACTAGACTCAGTCCCTGATGTGATGGGGCTGTGCTTGCTCACCCCTGTGTGCCAGAGCCTCGCACTCAGTACAGGCTTCGAGATGTTTGCTGGGTGAGTGCACCTAGCGTGCGTGATCAAGGCATGAGCAAAAGGAAGGTGATGATTTCTTAGATGCAGAAAAAACAAATACAGCTCATAGCACATGACTCGGGCATAAGCAGAGGGGAATAACTCACTTTTCTTCTTCTTGCAAAGCCTCTTCTCCACATGGAGGAACTGTTGTCTTTGTGGGAACAGTGGGAGTTTTGCTGATCTGGTAGAAGAAATGGCAGGAGTTGATTACTGCAGGATTAACGTTTTGGCAGATGGATTTGCTCTTTTAAAACCTCTGTTATGAATTATTGTGAACATACAGGAAGCTACAAAGAGTAATACAATGATATCCAGGTAGTTACCGCCTAGTTTAAGGAATAAAATACTCCTAACACAGCTGAAGCTTTTTTACTATTATCTCGATATGGTGTTTATAGCATTCTCATGTAATCTTTTATATTTTTACATCATACGTGATATATATGCATTCATATAGTATATATCCATCTTCTATATATTTGTGTGTATCTTTTCACAAATGATTGATTTATATAGTTGTGCCTTTGTGGCTTTTTTTTTTTTTTTTCCAGTCTATACGACTCATCTATAATATCCATCCGGATCGATGCAGTTTTTATTGCTGTATAGTATTCTAATTTGTGTATCTTGTTAGCGGGTTTTGAGTTGCCTCAAATTTTTTCCTTTTACACCGTCCTGCTGTGAGCTCTCCTGTCCTATATCCTTGTTTTGACACATATGCAAGTTTCTCAAGGATGATTAGTAGGAGTGGAGTTTCTGGGTCATTGGGAATGTGCATCTTCAGCCCTATTAAACTTTGCAAAAATCATTCTCTGAAGTTTATTCCATTTGTAACAAAAGCAAGTTTTTATCACCCCTTTTTTGATATGTCACTTACATTAATGTTTCAGATGTAGTAGATTGAAAATTACATTTCAGTTGAAATATAAGACACCCGTTTAAGGCTTATCTGTGTGTCCTATTTATAGAGCCAAGAAGCTGATTTGAAATAGAGGTAGGTATGTGGAATGTTCATATGTATATAAATTCCTAAAGGAAAAGAATTAGGTCATGTTCAGTAGGTTGTTGAGCATTTCCTTTTAAATTTTTTATTGAGTCTTAACCAAATAGCATTTTGGCTTATTTTTAGGATCTAGATGGCTCATTGTGGAGCTATTTGTTGTATGAATATCGGAGTGAGTGAATAAATGAGTGGAACTATAGAACTGAACAGAAGAGCAATAAAATATAATGGAATAAAATTAAAACCAGATTATGTCCCTGAGTCGAGCTGTTAAAGGGAAAGGCACATGGCGGGGGTCAGGTCACCACGTTCGTTGCTGTAAACCTGGCTGGAGGCAGCGGTTTACGTGAAGTCTGCCTTCTGCCAACACACGATGGCCGTTTCTATGTGTTGCTTTATTGCAAGCTCAGAACCTCATGTGCTTCTCCGCCGTGGGGACTGAGCAACCCTCTTCACTGGCAAGACCTCCGATAGTCGTCCCTGGTCAGGTGGGCCTAGCATGCGAGGTTTCCTACTTTGCTAGCCGTTGCAAGAAAGTTGGCCGCCCTGAGGTGAGTCTCTAGACGGCTGGCAAATATTTCCAGTGTTGTTGGAGACGGACTTTTATGCCACACTTCTTGCTAACGCCCTGCTGCTGTGGAATTGTGGCTGTTTTCCTGGAGATAACACTTCATTCGGGCTAGGTGCCTCGTGAAGCAGGGTAGAGATTATTGAGTTATTTATTTGCAAGCTCTTGTGAGCTCATGGGACAGAAGCAGCCACTGGTGAATGTCACCTTGAAGAGTCATCCAGAATATTCTTGAGGTAGTGCGTACGTCTGCGAGGGCTGCTGAATCGAGGTACCGCCAGTTGTGTGGCTTAAACAGCAGAAATCTGCCTCACAGTTTCGAAGGGTAGAAGTCTCCGATCAAGGGGCGGGCAGGGGTTGCTTTGTTCTGAGGAACTTTCTCCTCGGCTTGTAGATGGCTGTCTTCTCCCTGTGGCTTTGTATCATCTTCCTTCCGTGCGTCTGTGTCCACATTTTCTCTTTTCACCAAATATGATCAGGTGAGCACCTCCACTAACGACCTCACTTTACCTCGATTACCTTTGTGAAGACCTGGGTCCAAATAAGGTCACATTCTGAGGTCCTGGGCATCAGGACTCCAGCATACGCAGTTTGGGAGACATGCTTCAACCCGTAACAGCAACAACAGTACAATGGAGGATAATGTGGAAATTTTTGGAAGGCTCGTGGCAGACAAGATTCTCAGCTGCTGGGGAGGCTAGTGTTCTAGACATTCTCATACTTTCTCACGTTCATAGTCATTCTTTGGACAGATGCAGGCGCGGACTCACGGTTTGTTACCACGGGTTTGATCTAGGACAGCGAACTCATTTACCTGCTCACTTTTTTTTTTTTTTTTTTAACCTGCTCACTTCTAAGGGAGGATGTTTCAGAGATCAGTGTAAAAAGAGATTTTGTCACTGTGATTACATTTAAATCGATTTTTCCCCCCTAAGAGTTTATAGCCTGAAGGCTTGCCTTGTTTTTAAGTTTATTTCAGTTGCTGAAAAATAAATACCTGAAAAAAAATTTTTTTTTTCCCTTTGGTTCTAGATTTAAAAGGAATTGTATTTGTCATCCAGAGTCAAAGTAATTCTTTTCATGCAAAGAGAGCAGAACAGTTAAAACAAAGCATCTTAAAGCAAGCGGCAAATCTTACACAGGTAGGTAGTGATGGCTGGGATGTCTGCTCCTTACTTCTTTGTTGATACATTTGTGTTTTCCAAAGTACTCCATCTATAGAGAATTAGTTTCATTCAGATGAAAATAACTCGTCTGACTTGTTTTGCCTATTTAATATTGACTGGTGTTTAAAATGCCCTAGTTAATTCCTAATGCTCCAAGCATCATCTTCTAAATTTTTCTGATTTTGTTAAATTTAAGAGACTTCTGTAATTGTGTAGGACTGTTGTGGTTTTGCCATAAAGTATGAGAAAAAGAAGTGGAAGGAGTAACATTTTAAAAGCAGGGCTTGGGGCGCCTGGGTGGCGCAGTCGGTTAAGCGTCCGACTTCAGCCAGGTCACGATCTCGCGGTCCGTGAGTTCGAGCCCCGCGTCAGGCTCTGGGCTGATGGCTCGGAGCCTGGAGCCTGTTTCCGATTCTGTGTCTCCCTCTCTCTCTGCCCCTCCCCCGTTCATGCTCTGTCTCTCTCTGTCCCAAAAATAAATAAAAAACGTTGAAAAAAAAATTTTAAAAGCAGGGCTTAAAATAGCAGAGATAATTAATGTTCAAAATTTTAGTACCAGGTTCTAAGGCAATTTTCATGTTGAAGTAACATTTTCATTAACCTTAGTGTGATGTTTCCTCCGTGAGTCTCTTAATCTCTTTTTTTAATTGGATATCATTAATTGAGCCTTTGAGTTGATTTGTACTGTAATATCCAAGAAGGATTAAGAAGAGAAAGATCGACCCATGCAGGTACATTTTAATAGTATTTAAAATAGGCATGAACTGAATCTAAAGCTGTTACGAGTAATGCTGGCAGGTTGAGTAAAGGAAGGAAGACCTACCTTCTTCTCTTCCCACAGAGGCGCTTTCTTCTTTAGCTGAGCAAAAAAAAAAAAAAAAAAAAGAAAAAAAAGAAAAAAAAAATTCCTCCAAGCCTACTCGCCACACTGCATTACCATGGCCTTCAAGACAGAAGTGCTTGTCTGTAGATAAATGCCATCCCTCAGCTCTCTCGGCATCGCTTTGACGGGAAATGTGCTTTCTTTCTGTTGGTGGGTGCTGGGATAAATAAAGGATTGGAAATATCAATGGAAAAATTAGCAGCCTTAATGGGATTCAAGGCAGAGACGCTGCTGAGAATAAGGTTTAGTTGTGCTTAATCTTTAAATGCTTTACATATACAGTTCAACCTCCCAGCATCCTCGTGGGGACGGGTCCTTTGTTTCCCTACTTGGAGCATTGTACCTTCTCGAGGGAGACAAAGACTTACGTGCCAAAAGCAGATTGTTTTTTTTTTTTTTTTGGTAACTGGCTCTAGGAGCAGCTTGATGCGTTTAAAATTCTTCCTTGTCTGGAAACCCAACTTTTGGAGATTTTCTTCTACTAAACCTTGTCTGATTTCATCAGAGAGGCAGACGTGCGGCAACCTCGACCGGTCTTCCGTTCGCTCTGGTAAAGGCAGAGTGGAGCTGCTAAGCCAAGGCCGCAGCGGGGAGGATGGGGAATCGGTAGCCTGAATAATCCCTCACTTGGGTCCAGGCAGGCGTTAATGGAATTTTGCTCAGTCGGGCCTTGGCAGTTACCCCAAATCGTGGAAGCAGTGATGACATCAGGACAGAGTTATGTGTGGCTTACTCATATATGAATTAAGAGCATGTGTATCCCTACGTGCCCGTAGGTGTCCTTGCTCTCAGAAATACCTTCCCTCTTACAGAGGCAGAGTCATGTGGTTTAGATTCTGTGTCTCCCCCATTTACTCCAGGTGATTCGGCTTTTGCTTCCTCCGCCGCACCTTAAACCTAGAGGGCAGGTCAACATAGGGCAGTTGAATCGAATCCAGAGGAAATTGAACAAATTAAGATTAAAACTTACTTTAAGTAGATTATGTTACCCGTTTGAACATTTTTTTTGTTAATTCTTAAATTGATAGTGGTCAAAACCCCTCTCCTATTAACTAGAATAGCTATTTGACCTCTCCCAGTGAAACTAGAGTGTAGGGAAATGAATAAAGAAATGGAGTCTGAGTTGGGGCTAGGAAAATGTGATCTCATGGGTGAGTGAGTCTTTGAGGGACCACATGGAAGAGAAGAAGAAAATTCACTGGACTGCTTTAACACAGACAACATGGCCATGGTTTAAGGGAGGTGGAGATGCACTTCCCCTCACGAATGGTTGGGTTAGTGGGTGGGCTGGGGGTGGGCAGCTCAGCTCCAGATTCCTTCTGTTTTCTTATTTTCCCATGGGGCTGGGGTGTCTTGTCCTCCCTGGCATGGTTGGAACTGATTTACCCCCACTACGTTCACATTCCAGGGTGTGGAGGACAACCAGTTTCCTTTTAGGGATGTGACCTTGAAGTTGTACACATCATTTCCCCTACATACCATTGTCCAGGACATAATCACATGGCACACTGAGGCTGGAAAGGGTAATATCTAGTTGGTGGCCTTTGGGTCCACTCAAAACTCAAGGAGCTCTAATCACTAAAAGGAAGAAGAGACAAAGTGACATCTCCACTAAAGTCAGGATTTTGTTTACACATCAAGGACTCACATTCCAGCATCGTGCCTACAGCTGGCAGTACTCCGTCCTACGCTTAAAAGTTGTAAGAGCCCAGAGCCCGTGTTAAGTGTTCTTTCCACACAGCATGATAAAAACAAGTAAATGAAAAATTAGGTACTAGTGTGGTTAAGCAGGGGGAGAGGGAGCCGGGAGGCTTTCTCTGTCGACAGCCAGCTCAAGGCAGCAGCGTGTTGTGCAGGAGGTGGGCAGTGTGGGTGCCAACCTGGAAGGTCAGGTAGGGACCACAGAGGAGCTGTGTGTCCTGTTAAGGACCGAGACCTTTCTCAGGACCTCTCAGGATGCCCTCTGGGCATTTGAGAAGTGTTTCTTAGAGATCCAAGACATGACAGCACATGCAGGAGGAGCCCGCAGTCACTGTTACTGAAAGCACCCCCCGGGGGGAACATGACTGGTAGGGAGAGCCATTAGGCTCAACCCGTTGGGTCTGCGTTTAAAGCCGTCACTCTGGTGGTTGTGAGGAAGGCAGCTGAGCAGACCCAAGACCGGGGCAAGGAGCCTAATCTAAGGTCCTTGGACCCATCCAAGCTAACGTGGCCCGAAATGGGGGTGTAGACCGCTGCTGGTGCTTTGTCACAGGCAGTTTGGGAAGTGCCGGGCCGGGGGTGAGGAGTGGAGCTGGGGGGAGTGGGGGAAGTAGGGGGTGATTTGAAGCCACACCCGGGGAGTTTGGGCGAAGGCCTCAGGGGGCATCAGGACCAGTGCCCCGCTAGGTCTGGTGTGGAGGGACGGAGCTACCATCTGAGGTGGAGGATGGGATTGGCAGGTTTGCAGGGTGCAGATGACTTCCGGTTGCTATAGATGAAGTCTCAGGTGGAGGTGTCAGCTGCCCGAGCCTGGATTTTGTTCGCTTTAAACTCAGGAGAAACCTTTGACCCGAAGGTGGTGGATTTGGAATCGGGAACGTACCCAGGTAGTAGCTGAAAGCCTGAGGGTGCTGCTTTCAGGGGAGCAGTGGGAGCCTGGGAAAAACCAGGATCTGGGGGCCTGGCAGAGTGGGAGCAGTTTCTGGGGAGACAGAAGGGGTGCGTGAAACACAGAGAAGGTGCGTTGTCTGATGTCAGGGAACCTGAAGGAATAGCCTTTCAAACAGCGATCAATACTACTATCCTGTTCCCAAGACAGAGCTTGTAAGAGAGGGTCTCAAAACGTCCATTTCACTGGGTTCGTCTTGTGCGCCTGTCCTGCCTGCGCACTTACCTCGGGAGGCATCCACACCCAGAGTGCTTTGCTGTCGCAGACGCATAAATTTATAAATAACATAAATAAAATAAATAAATAAAATATAAAATAAATAAAAATAAATAAAAAATAAATAAAAATAACATAAAATTTGCCCGCAGACGTTTTTTAAGTGCTGTAAAGTACATTCACGTTGTGTAACCAACTTCCAGAACTTTTGTCTTTCCAACGGAAACTTCATACCCGTTAAACAACAATTGTACATTTCCTTTTCCCTCACCTCTTGGCAACCACCTACTTCCGCTTTGTCTCTGTGAATCTGACTGCTCTATGTACCTCATATAAGTGGCATCTTACAGTATTTGTCTTTTTTTTTTTTTTTTACCAGCTTATTGTACTTAGTGTGGTAATGTTGTCAAGAGGTTCATCCATGTTGTAGCCTGTGACAGGGCCTCCTCCCTTTTAAGTTGCAGGCCCCACGCTCGGTGCGGAGCCCGACTTGGGGCTTGACCTCACGACTGTGAGATCACGAACTGAGCCAAAATCAGGAGTCAGGTGCTCGACCGACTGAGCCCCCCCAGGTGCCCCTGCCTCCTTTGTAAGGCGGAATATTATTATTGTTACTTTGACAGCCTCTCCTCCGTGTCTTCTCTGGTAACCTTGGTCTACCATGACGGCTGTTTTCATCTACAGGCACTACTTTCTGGGGTGCTCTTTTGGTATTCCGCATGGGCTCCCCCTCAGTGCCCTTTCTCCTCTCGGGCATCTGTCCTGCCTTCAGAATCTGGAGGGAGGCAAGACCTCTGTACCTCTTCTTGTCTCCCCCTGTGGCACCTAGCATAATTCCACACACCGACAGTGTTAGGAACTGTTATTTTCACGGATGCGTTTTTCTCAGCTTTTAAGGCTTAGAAAGCAGTTCCATTTCACTGAAGTGTATACCTCTTCTAGCACTTTAATTTATGCTTGTGTTTTCAGTTTGCTTATACTTAATTTTTATTGTCCTTCACGTTTACAATTTGCAGTTTTAGACATGTTTAGTAGGTGCCTTCGATTGCCACTAGGTGGCAATGTTGGTTTTACGTTTAAAGACCCGTAATTAAGCAACATCATTAAGCAAACCCTTCTTTTCCAGCATTTAATTTCTGTGATAATAAATGGAGTCTAGACTAAAGCAATAAAGAAGCTTCCCTTTAATTGTAAGGTAGTCTATTTTTCTTATTCTGAAACTCTTTCCTAGGATGGAAGTCAGCTACGAATACTGAGGTAGTTTTGACAAAACTTTTAACACTTGGATTTAGTTTGCTCCTAAGATCCAGCCTTTTCGTAGTTGAAATGGCCAGAAAGATTTTAGAGTCTGCAACTGGACCTGATATTGGTTCATTTTTTCTCCTTATAGGGTTTTTTTTTATGCCATGCATGTGATTAAAAGCTGAATTTTAAAGATCCAAAGACTTGTTAACAGCTAACATAGGGTCTACAGACAATACTTGGAGCAATGGCGAGCTTGCCTGATCTAGAACTACACGAACACCGAGCAATAAGGTTAAATTCAGAGAATTAAATGTTGAGATGCACAAAACACGGGGGGTGGGGCAAAGCCCCTTTAAGAGGCAGGTATGGTTCCCTGCTTAAAATTGAGCTGGGACTTGTTCTTCGAAATTGACATGTTCTTGAGTAAGAATTGACAGCTAATTCATCAGCCATGGAAGGGGAGAAAAGGAGAGTCTAAGGCAGAGGTTAGCAGCACTGTGATGGGGAGCTTGCTCGCTCCTTCGTGGAGGGGTCAGTCCCACGGTTTGGCAGGCGTGCGCCGTACCTCTAACTGAACAGCATGTCTGGGGCCCTCGTATCACTTGGGATCTGGACCGTGCAGTGTTCAGGTTCCCCAGAGATTTGCCCACCATGAGCATTCACAAAAGTTGCTTGCCGAGGGAGGGATCAACAGTAAGTTTTATCATTTGAATATTTATCTGATAGCCCAAAATATCTATTCCTCCCACACTACCAGATGTCTAGAACTGCTGTTTATTCATTACTCTTGTCAGGTTGCACTTGACTACAAAATCTGCCAAAAATTAAGGTGCAAAAATTTAATGGTTTCTGTGATTATGCATCTGCTTCTAGCTGTTCTCTTTGCTTTGGCAAGTCATTACCTGCCCCTGTTTTGCCTCAAGGGGCTAAAATGAGGTCTTATTAAAAACACAAACATTTTTCATTCATCTAAATGTGAATATAAAACCAGGAGCCTAAACTGACTTTCCGTCTGAAACTTAGTGCTGTACCGGGGGTTGCGGCTAAAATAATTCGAGTCGTCGTGGGTTATCATTCCCGTCTCCAGTGTTGACGCTTATGATGCAGCTTATCATGGCTCTGTGGTTTATAGTTATGTGTTTCTCCTAATCGCTGAGACTGCAGACTTCACCAAGTGCTCGTCTCTGAGCAGAGTGCCGTTCTTGATTGCCGTGGAGTGAAGGGTTCGAAAAGGTACGCTAGCTCTTTGCGGCACTTACGAGGTCGATGGTACCTGTTTCGTGGTAGAAACGACTGTATCATTAAGTAGGTAAGAGAAGTCCAAGATAAGCATTTAAAAATATCTGACAACTATTAATTGGACGTTTGTGGTTGTATCGGGTACTTACAAATGTAACAGGACATCTCTAGACAATACGCAGGGCCCTTTAGAACGATGGTGCCCGTTTGAGGCCATCAAAGCCGTAGAGCAGTATGTAAAAAGCACACATTAATATAGTTTTCCTTGTACACGTGAAGCCTGAGAGGACAAAGATGGAAGGTGTGTCAACTCATGTGAGAGTGAAGGGGAAAATGAGCCGGAGGGATGTCAGTTCAGAGCATGGAAGCTGGAACTGGAAGACAAAGACAACTTGCCAGGAAGGCTTACTTTTAGTATTATTATTTTTAAAGTGTATTTATTTTGAGAGAGAGAGAGAGAGGAAAAAAAAGCGTGAGTGGGGGAGGGGCAGAGAGAGAGGGAGAAAGAGAGACTCTGAAGCAGGCTCCTCACTGTCAGCGCAGAGCCTGGTGTGAGGCTCCCTCCCCCCGCACCACGAGATCATGACCTGAGCCAACGTGGGACGCTTTACCCACTGAGCCTCGGCTGGCGCCCCAGGAAGGCTTACTTTTAAGACGCCAGGTGGCAGCTGGGATTTTTGGAGCAGTTTGGGTGATGCGTAAAGATGTCTTCACAGGGAGATGTGTAGCGAGATTGGAAATAAAGTCAGTGAGATGGGGGATGTGGTTGAATAGGGGGTTCCTAAATGCAGATCTGTAGATATGAGGGTACAGACTTTGAAGAAGTGCTATTTTCTTTCCTTAGATTTTTTTTTTCCTCCCTGCATTACAGATGGAAGGATAATGTGAAGTTACCCAAAGATTGGCTCTTTAAAGAGGTGCACAGTCAAAAAGCCACGTGGAGGTGAGGCTGACAGAAACCCATACAGAGAGTCTGTGCAACAGTCTGTTAATCAGGAAGTTAATTAATCAGGAAATCTCTTAATCAGGAAACGAAACCAGTATTTCCTGTTAAATGCCTACTATGTGCATAGCATCTGTGTTGTGTGTGTGTTATGATTTGACTTCTGTTTTTTGAACCTAAGAAACTTCCTTTTTGAATGGACATTTGTGTGAAAATACTTGTGTGTGTGTGTGCGCACGCGCGCGCGCACGCACACACATACACACACACATTTGTTACTTGAAGTGGGAACATATCCTAGCCTCTGATGAAGACACTCTGGGAGTATGTTGTGTTTATGTTTTGGTGGAGAGGCGGTCCTCTGAAAGTCGTCTTTTCCCTTCTGGGACCTGGGACCCAGGAAACCCAGGGGATCCTGGACCATGATCATTTTTACAGTAGCTTCAGAAGCCTTAGGTGTTAACACTTGCCTAAAGTTACAGAAACCAGTATTGTTCTCCGAAGGAATTTTCAAAATAAGATTGGATTGGAAACAATAAAGGACAGAATACAAAGCATCATCATGGCGTTTTTAGTAGGTTCTAGTAAAACGAAGATTCAGGCACTGCTTTGAAGACTGTCAAGTGTGAGCTCAGCCACACATAGCACAGGACAAGGGTCATGCTTGGTTGGGGAACCACTTTGAGTGGGGAGTGGGGAAGTCAGCCCCTGTAGGGGTGAGTGCAGGAGACAGGGGAGTCCTGAGTTCTCGCTGAGACAAATATGGGCAGAAGTACAGATACATTATTTTTCTGTTTTTAAGGCAACCTGCAAATACAGAAAAGAAAGTTCAGAGGTGGGACACGCTTATGAGTTTTTTCTGGGGGTGGGGTGGGGGAATGTTGAAGCTGTATACGTTACATTTGGCAGATGCTGGGTTATATTTTCTGCTTTGGGACAAATGGAGCCGAAGCAGCTGCTTAGAAACCTCTCTGCTCTCCCCACCCCCAACTAAATAGCTTTCGAAAAGAACAGACCCTTCTAATTTTATTGCCTTCTTTTACCGTACAAACTTTATTTAAAACCTGGATGAATCTCAACCTGAATGAATACATGATATCTTTTCCTTGTTCGTGGAAAGTTTTGTAAGTCACTATTTTTTTTTTTAATAATTTTTTTAATGTTTATTTCCGAAGGAGAGAGAGACAGAGCGTGAGTGGAGGAGGGGCAGAGAGAGAGAGACAGACAGACAGAATCTGAAGGAGGCTCCAGGCTCTGCGCTGTCAGCACAGAGTCTGACGCGGGGCTCGAACCCACAAACCGTGAGATCATGACCTGAGCCGAAGTTGGACGCTCAACTGACTGAGCCACCCAGGTGCTATTTTCTTGAGGAGAGTTAGTCTCTTTGGTTCATTAGTTTAGAGACTATTTTCTAAACTATTTTCTTGAGGTCACTATTTTCTTGAGGAGAGTTAGTCTCTTTGGTTCATTAGTTTAGAAAAACCTCATTTCCGTGAGGTAAGGCAGGAAAGCCAGAGCGAAACCTCTCATAGATCAGTGTGAGGAAGTTTGAGTACAACAGTTTTGCATTTCCTACTTTTAGAAATGTTTTTATTGCCCAGGAGACAGCATGAGGTCCTTCATTGAAAGGCTAGCTTTGGGAGTGTCACTGGCTACCACTAAAGTTCTCTTTTGAGGAGAGAGCGGTTGGATGCTTAATTACCTACTAAAGGTTCATTTCTTGTACTAACTGATAGGTGGTAAGACATCACATTAATTATTAAACTGGAGACTTCATGACGTTGCTGTCGAATAAGAATTTATTCACCCGTTCATTTACTGAATCCTCATTGAAAACTTACTTTAAGCCGGGACCTGGGCAAGACGCCCCAGGAGAAAATAGGACAGTGAGACTCACATTGCCTCAGGGGCAGTTCCTGAGCAGCCATGAATTCATTGCACTGTGGAGGAGGCCATGTTGGGAGCATCTGTCTCCTTTTGGCTGCGTAGCATCTGAACCCCTTCCCTGTCTTGGAGAACACTCTCCCGTGTGCATCCGGTGGGAGCTGGGGGCTTGGCCCAGCAAGAACATCAGAGGCCAGATACTGGGTCTCCCCAGCTCAGGGGAGGGCAACCCGTGATGGAGTGTGGCCAGTCAGATGTGGCCACGCGGGACTGAGTCTGGAGCCAGGGGCCCACAGTCGGTCGCTTTAGAGCTCACTGACTTGGTAGTGACGTTGGTACACAGTGGCTAGAGCTGTACGGTGGGGACCAAGTTAAGGGCCAGCACCTGCAAGTGTGCAGAGAAGGTAAGTGCTGCTTGGGGATGGGGTGCTAGAGGGGGGCGATGCCGAGCAGGGTGGCCTCTTGTGGGTGAGTCGGTGTAGATGGCAGGCCTGTGCCCCTCCCCCCCCTCCCGGAGGCTCATTCTAGTAGGGGAGACGCTGCATGTGGCCCTGTGAAACAGCAAGGGTACCACACTCCCAGAACACCAGCAAGGAGGCCCCCAGCCCTGCCTGGAAATGTCAGCGAAGGCTTTGTTGTCGAGGCATTTGAACTGAGCCTCGAACAAACAGTGAAGAGTTTTGCTAGACTCCTGCCTGCAGCAATGGGGGGGACCCCCGTTGAGGGCAGCCGGTAATCGTGGGTCTCACCGGGTATCCGGGAAAGAGGGAATAAAAGGAAAAGGGAGCCCCTCTGGGAGCTAACACGTGAGGTAGAGAGGTGGGGTTGCAGGGACTGGTGAGATCTCCGATGCGTGGGGCTGGGGTCTGGGTACCGGATGGAGACAAGAGTTGGGCAGCGCAGCAGTGAGCACAGCCAACTTTCCCTGAGCGCACTCTCTCTCTCAAAATAAATAAACTTAAAGAAAAAGAACAGTGCTTGGCACATAGTAGTTGTGCAACAAATATTGTAAAGTCAATGCTTATATTAATAACCATCACGTGCACAGCACGTGCCAAATGTGTGGCATGTATTAACTTCCTTGGTACTCAGGACCGTGGCTGTCCCCACACGAACGATGAGATAACAGAGTCACAGACAGGGCAAGCAAGTTGCTCAAGGTTGCACGTCTCAGAGGAGCCAGAGCAAGAACTCTGATGCAAGTACCTTGGCTCTAGAAATCAGGTCCTTAAATACTCAGCTGTACTGCCTTTCGTGAATGAATGATTAGTTAACACAGATTTATTTGAGCTATAAAAATGTATTTAGTAATGTATTTCAAAGTAAAGAGTTAATAAAAATAAATTTTATAAATAACGAGGTAATATTTTTCTCTTGTGAGGAAAAGATAGCGATTAAGACAGGTACCTGGAAAAAAATATATATGTTTTTTAAATATAGGCTCAGGTTCCTGGAAGACACGTTATTACAGCATCACATATAATCTACTGGTTCATAAATGAATACCGGATTTTTAAAGACTAGTAAATCTGTCTGATATGTGTTCCAACCAGCATATCATACACCTTTATCAGCATCCTATAAGATATACCTCCTTCTCATAACAATAAACAGATGTTAATTTTCATCATAATTCATGTGTTTGTCTAAAAGCTCAGTTCAGTGCCTAAGGGCTATATAATAGTTGGAATTTGGAAGTGCGGTTGAACTGGAATCAGTCTTAAAACAGGATTCAGTCTTTCAGAACGATTGCCTAATACTGAACAAAAGCCTTGGCTTTTGCTTTCAAATTTAGTACTTGGTCTGAATGTTGAGACCGAATTGGACCATGAACTCCTGTTCTGCTAGGTTTATACTCTGAACTAAGGTAGGGGCAAGTTACAAATATTGGGAAACAGTCCGTAGAGAAGGGAAAAGGCTGGTGGCATGAACTTAAATTTGTTGAATTCTTTCCAGACACAGGCTCGAAGAGTAAAGTGATTCAAAACCAACTTCGCCTAGTGAAGTTATTTATGATAAAGTATTGAGCTGTTTTCGTCCATGTTTAAATGTTGGTTCTTTCATACTATTCGTGTTTCTAGACATAAATTTTTGTGATTTTGCTTCCATATCAAGAATGAAGGGCTGTCTCCATTCGCAGAGCACTGTCAGGGTGCTCAGCTGTGGAATCGAACCCCTTTGCCCAACGAAGGCAATGGGTTTGTGTCAGAGCCAGGGAACGAATGGGAGCGTTGGTTTTGAAGGTGTTTATTTGCTCTTCTTAAATGTTAGGGGCTTTAAGTGCGAACATAAGCCTTGATCAAAAACGCGTTCAAAGGAAGCACTGACGGCATGTCCAGTGGGCTTTCTGACCTCAAAGCACTTGTTAGGGGACCGGTAGATGTTGGAAGCAATGGCAGACAGGTTCAATGACACGAGTAGAGTCGATATAAGCAGTTTAGGTGAACTGTGGTCAGTTTTTTCATTTTCTTTCCCTTTTCTGTCATTTGCCCACAGTAGGCCCTGTTTGTAGCCCGTTTATGCCTGCCTCTCTTATGGCATTATCTCATTTTTTTTTTTAATTAAAGAGGTTATTTTTAATTAAGCTCTACACCCAACGTGGGGCTTGAACCTACAGCCCTGAGATCAAGAGTCGCACGCTCCACTGACTGAGCCAGCCAGGCACCCCTCATTATCTCATTATTGACACAATTTTGCCTTACCTTTTAGGTTTGAAATAGTAGCATTGTTTGGTGAATAGGCATTATTTAGGTTGACGGCAGGCAGTGCTGCACGCATGGGCGCCTCTTCTGTAGCTTTTATTCCAAATGGCTCTGCTGATGCAGCATTTTCTTATTTTCTTTCCCCTTGATATTTCACTTGAAAACTCTTAGTCATCCACCCAGTTACATATTAAAAAAACTTGCATTGCGTATAAAAGTGCTGTAAGCTGGTGATACGGCACCTGTAAGGAGGTCTAAATCTGGTGGTGGTGTTATTTGTAACAGACAAATAGAGCATAAATTATTACAATTCCAAGTAGTCAAAACTGAGAGAAGATCATTTGGTGGAAAATTTTATTGTGACCTTTTAAATTATTTTTTCTTAAAAAAATTATTTTTTCTTAGTGCTAACACATGTGAACATGTGTGCATCCGTATTCACACACAGGATATATATATATATATATATATATATATATATATATATATATACACACACACATATGCATGTACATTGTATATAAATACACACGTATACACATATGTGTGTGTATAAAAAACAAGAATAAAAGCTCTTGGGCCTTTTGGGGGGGTTAGTGGCTGAAGATTTATTTATAATTGAAATGGCCTTGGGTTAATTGAGAAGTAAGACCAGGTTTCTTTTTTTTAATATAATTTATTGACAAATTGGTTTCCATACAACACCCAGTGCTCATTCCAACAAGTGCCCTTCTCATTGCCCATCACCTACTTTCCCCTTCCCCACCCCCCATCAACCCTCAGTTTGTTCTCAGTATCCAAGAGTCTCTTATGGTTTGCCTCCCTTCCTCTCTGTAACTTTTTTCCCCCTTCCCTTCCCCCATGGTCTTCTGTTAAGTTTCTCAAGATCCACCTATGAGTGAAAATATATGGTATCTGTCTTTCTCTGTATGGCTTATTTCATTTAGCATAATACCCTCCAGTTCCATCCACGTTGCTGCAAATGGCCAGATTTCATTCTTTCTCATTGCCAAGTAGTATTCCATTGTGTATATACACCACAATCTCTTTATCCATTTCGTCAGTTGGCGGACATTTAGGCTCTTTCCATAATTTGGCTATTGTTGAGAGTGCTGCTATAAACATTGGGATACATGTGCCCCTATGCATCAGCACTCCTGTATCCCTTGGGTAAATTCCTAGCAGTGCTATTGCTGGGTCATAGGGTAGGTCTATTTTTAATTTTTTGAGAAGCCTCCACACTATTTTCCAGAGCAGCTGCACCGGTTTGCATTCCCACCAACAGTGCAAGAGGGTTCCCGTTTCTCCACATCCTCTGCAGCATCTGTAGTCTCCTGATTTGTTCGTTTTGGCCACTCTGACTGGCGTGAGGTGATATCTGTGTGGTTTTGATTTGTATTTCCCTGATGAGGAGTGACGTTGAGCATCTTTTCATGTGCCTGTTGGCCATCTGGATGTCTTTTTTGGAAAAGTGTCTGTTCACGTCTTCTGCCCATTTCTTCACTGGATTATTTGTTTTTTTTGGGTGTGGAGTTTGGTGAGTTCTTTATAGATTTTGGATACTAGCCCTTTGTCTGATATGTCATTTGCAAAAATCTTTTCCCATTCTGTTGGTGGTTTTTTAGTTTTGTTGATTGTTTCCTTTGCAGTGCAGAAGCTTTTTATCTTCATGAGGTCCCAATAGTTCATTT
This sequence comes from Puma concolor, assembly GCF_028749965.1. Taxonomy (NCBI): domain Eukaryota; kingdom Metazoa; phylum Chordata; class Mammalia; order Carnivora; family Felidae; genus Puma; species Puma concolor. The sequence goes on along the minus strand of NC_141667.1, from coordinate 231,980,015 downwards.
TTGCTTTTAATTCCCTTGCCTTTGGAGATGTGTCAAGTAAGAAATTGCTGCGGCTGAGGTCAAAGAAGTTGTTGCCGGCTTTCTCCTCTAGGGTTTTGATGGTTTCCTGTCTCACATTCAGGTCCTTCATCCATTTTGAGTTTATTTTTGTGAGTGGTGTGAGAAAGTGGTCTAGTTTCATCCTTCTGCATGTGGCTGAGACCAGGTTTCTGAATGTCATGGTAGACATATTTTTGAGACAAGGGCATTCACACACCTTTGGAGACAGGTATCGACATAGCCCACTAGGTTTTGGAATGTTTCTATTTGGAGGTGGGATGGGTACAGAAAGCTGGATTGCCATTTTTGTGTTCACTGACTGAAACAGATCTGAAACCCAGGCATACGATTCAGTAAACAAAAAAGAATGGAGACAGGGATGATTATAATTCGCTAGTGTAATCCACTAGTAGTCCATAGAGTGGATTACTACTCATCCACTCTAAAAATGTTTTGGAATGTTTCTATTTGGAGGTGGGATGGGTACAGAGTAGAATTTAGAGTAGAATTTTAGAGTAGAATTTAGCTCCTTTGTGCTAAGACTTTGCCTTTTCACTTTTATTGTTGTGACAGAGGTTATTCATAAGTCTGTCTTTGCATCCTTGCTGGGAAGGTGCCCTTGTACAGCCTTTTTGTGATACCCAGTGACATCACCTACGTATTTCCCATAACCGGGAAGGATAGGACTTGTATGGAAGAATTTGGAGGTGTATTCATTTTTCCTCAAGAAATTTTTAAAACTAAACTGTGTTTTAACTACATTAAAGGATTTTAAAAGCATCGATGTAATACTTTGGTCATCTTGACACAAATGTTTTCATTTTTCTGGTTCCTTCCTAGTCTCTGTTCATATGTGAATTTATTTTACGTATTTAGAATCATGTCTGTTTTTCCATTTAACATAAAGACGTTTCCATTGTTTCGAAGTCTTTATTATTACACTTTCAGTTGTTACACAATAGCTCATTCGCTACTTATTTTCTTATAAAGCCTTTTAAAGTATTTGCTATGTTTCTTTTCTGGCTGGTTCGTATTAACATGCTGCCATAGTTATTTGAAAGTTTTATGCAACTATTAATAATATTAGTTCTCTTCACACATGATTTCTGTTCTTATATAATCCCTCATGAATATACATGTGGTATAAATATATATAATACATATATAGCCATTTCTTAAAAGTCACTGGAAACTACTGCATAATTCATAATCAACAGCAGGAAAGCCCTGAATTTTACTGAGTAATTAACTGCTAATTCAGCCTTTCGGGTGTTTTTTTCTCTCTGACACGCCATATTGTTAGTCTGACTTAACCTTTCATTACTGTTGTTGCATTTCATATTTGTACATGAAAGTTAAAATAAATACTACACAAAATAAGTGAAGCTTTATTTGATAATTCCAAGTATTTATATTGAAAACCATTCTTTATATGAACTTAAAGGCTGGTGTGGAATCTACATTAGTGTTGTAACAGTTCCAATATTTAGGCATTTATTCTTAATAATTCTTTTCTACGTAAGTCTTTTGTCTGCAACAGTTACCAGGAAATAGAATAAAACACAGAATATACTAAAGTTTGTTGGAAGGGTGGTGTTCAAGCGTATCGTATAGCTGACTTTGGGCTTGTGATAACGTGAAATATCTTGAATAGTGCTTTACTTCAAAGCTGACATTCATAGCCTGAATCATATTAATCTGATTCTCTTGGTGTTTATGCATATTTATTTAACCATAGTTGTGTCTTATTTCTGAATCTTAGTTCCTCCTGTGTTTGTAAGTTTTAAAATTCTATTGTGACTATCATCGACTGAGTACTTAAGGATTATATTTCTAGTATTTAGAAATACTCTTCCTTACCATGGTGTTTTAGCTTTTTTTAGGGCACTTAAATTTTTTTTTTTTTTTACATGAGATAAACGGGATATTATATATACTCTTTTGTTCAGCTGAAGGGTTTTATTTTCCATCTGCTACCTGTGATGTCTACACAGTGAAATCTGTTTCTGTGCCTCTGAGTTATGCCTGGTTGCTTCTGGGCTCTTCCCTCCCAGTCGCCTTTGCGAGTCTGCAAATTTCAGGTCAGCTCCAGTACCAGTGGAGACCCTTCTTCGAGGCCCTCTGCACTGTTTTATGCCTGGATGACCAAAAGATTGTGTGGATCCAGCCAACATCCTTAATTTCTAGTAGCTCCTGAAGAGAAGAAAAAAGAAAGTAGTTAGGAGAGTAAAATGTCAGGTCTCTAAAAATACCTGCATTTAGAAATTGAGTGTTTTCTTTTTTTTTTTTTTTTTTTTTTATTTATTTTTGGGACAGAGAGAGACAGAGCATGAACGGGGAGGGGCAGAGAGAGAGGGAGACACAGAATCGGAAACAGGCTCCGGGCTCTGAGCCATCAGCCCAGAGCCCGATGTGGGGCTCGAACTCACGGACCGCGAGATCGTGACCTGTCTGAAGTCGGACGCTTAACCGACTGCGCCACCCAGGCGCCCCAAGTGTTTTCTTTTTTTAATCAGAGTGATCATATCGTACTTTTATTAATTTCTTCTCTTTGATAATGTTTCTTCAGGAACTCCCAAGAGTCCTCCTTCTTCATCAGATGTCTGAGCAGGAGGGTGCATGGACCATACTTCCATTGTTACCACAGTACGTTTAATTTGAAATGTGTGAAGTTTGACGTTTCCACCTGAACATTCACTCCTCTTATTGAGTGTGTTTTTCCTCAGAGTCAAGAAAATTTGAACTCTGTTTTTTATGACTACTACGTTACCCAGATTTCTTGATTCTTTTAACCATGAATGGCTTCTATTTTTAAATATATTGCTTTCTTAAAAGATAAAATGTTGATGTATTTGATAGTTACATTTGAAAATTGTCTCCCTTCTGGACTGGTGGTGTTACAGAGAGAATTTAAGAATTCTAGCTGTTTGATAAACTATTAGTATCTGGCTTTTGAAACTGTACATTGAAGGAAAATACAGGGGAAAAATCTAGATTTCTTGCCATTTTATGTCTTTCATCCTGCTTGTCGGTTTTAAACTTTATTATAAACTCATTTTATAGAAGTGATTACCATAACCTATTTCTCTTTGTCAGCTTTTCTGTAACGTATAGCAGAAATTCATCATGGATTTTCTTCTGTGAAGAAGAGACAAGAATACAAATTCCAGAACTCTTAGAAACACTCAGAAGATATGACCCATCCAAGGTGAATACAATTTCAATACCAGTATTTATCTATTGGAAGAAATGCTTAAGAGAAGATTTAATTTTAAGAGGTTTGCCAATCTAATAAAACCACCTAGTTTAAAATGAGAAAGAATGAAATAACAGTTGACTGTCTCGAAGCAGTGTTGAATCATTTCTCTTTGAGGTTTCTGTCGCTTTCAGAGGGATAGAACTTATAAGGAACCCTTTTTAAATGAAACCAATCTATTTATAGGTGGTGGCAATTTCAGAGAGTTAAAAAGCTATAACCCAGAGTTAAGAAATAAGTTTAAATTGCTTATTTCTCTTTGTCAATGATGACCACGTATTATTTTAGATGGGAATATTTCTTGGTTGCCAACTGTGTGTCAAGCACCATGACAGCAGGGGCTAGGACAGATGCACATCCTGATGACATGGCTGGTACAGAATGACAGGGAGAAAACAAGCCATTAAAGAAGCAATAAAAAGGGAGATGGCTTATAGTCAGGGAAGCCTAGGGTGCTGTTAGAAGCATATAGCAGGGCATCCAGCCTAATCTGGAAGGGTCACGACAGGAGGTGAACTTTAATCTGAGTCCTGTAGGACCAGTAAGAGTTAACAGGAGAGAAAGAGAGTGTTTTAAGCAGAGGGAACAAAAGTTGCGAAGGTCTGGAGGTAAGGGGGGCATCTTGTGTTAGTAGTTCAGTGCGACTTTCCATATCCGTATCTTTCATATTGTCAGGTTTTGTTTTATTCTGGGCAGATACGACGTAGCAATTGGCTCTTGTTTATTTCTAAGTCGCTAGCACTGAGCAGAGCATTTGACAGGTAATGGGTGGTCAGTGAGTATTTGTGAATGGCTGAATAACCCCGTGATGGCCGCCTTCCTGATGGCCCCCGTTGCGTCTCAGGAGGATGTCTTGGAGACATGGTGAGAGTCATCAGGTCTGCAGTTCTCTTGGAGAAGCCCGGGTTCTACCCTGATCACCACGTGGAATCTTTAAGCTTGGAATAAACAGAAGTGGGCCCTTGGGGTACCACTGGATGCCTGCCCCACCCCTCTTCTGGTGCCCACTCCCGAACTAAATCAGGCTTAATGAGAGTGTGGGGAAGGAAAAGTGGCTTCTTGGGTGTCTGCTTGGTTCGTTGATGTCGATGAATGATGTTGGGCACCAGTGACCATTCTCAAACACTGGAAAGTTTGTTACCTTAACAGAACCACTGGTTTCGATGTTCTTTAAAAGCCTCAAGGGTCCATTATGGTTCCTTTTTGTGCTTTTGCTTTCTGGGAAGATACAGACATAATTGAATGAGCAGGTTGTCGGGTTAAAAAGAAAAATCCTTCGAAGGAGAAGAGAATTACGAATGCATCTCATCCCGTCTTTTCAGATGATGCTAACCAGCATCCATGTACTTTGGCCATGTTGCGTGTAAAACATTTGTTAGGCTGCTATGTTTCCTTTTGACTCGAGAAAAACTCCCAAATGTTTTTTAGGATATAGGAGTTTTAATCTCCTCCTAGTGTTCATTTCACCTGGAGATTATTTTTCCATTATCCCTAGCTCTAATTCTGTGCAGAAGATGGTGACTCACTGTGCTTTTTAATGAAAATTGGAAGGATAAATTTAAAAGTTCAAAGCAAGTTCATGAAAAGCAAGTACAGAACAGAGGTAAAATGAGATGCTTTCCTCCTCTCTTCTGAACTCAGCCTTTAAAAAAGAAATCTAGGATGCTTTATTTCTTTTGAAACTAGCATTAGGAAATAAAGATTACATAATGTTTAAGTTAGCTCAAACCAGTGTGCTTTTTCCCCCTACCATTTGAAATTTTAGAAACAAAGCTATAAAGCCAACCCGGCTTTGCTAGTGACACAAATAAACTCTATTAAAATAATAATTAATGTCGTATGTTAGAGCATCAGCCTTTTTTTTTTTTTTTTTTTTTTTGGATTCTGATGTCTTTTCCCCTTCCATATCTGTGTCATTCTTATGCAAATTTATGCTGTTATACAATATTTTAAATGAGAAATTTTGATCTTTATTAAAGTAATTAATCTTTGTTAAACTGCCTTTCCAGGTGATTTCTATAAATTTCTGTGTCTTGCTGGATTCTTTCTTTTTTTCCCTGCCGTATGCTTTTAATGTGAGCGTGCATTTGCTGAAATGTCTTGACATTTTTTTTAATAGAGGTGAAACCAGGGTGCTGGTAAAGAGTATTTCTCTGATACTTATAGAACATTCTCTGAGTTATTCCTTTACAGTTTATCTTGATTATAATTGTCTTTATTATGAAGCTATTAAGAAAATCATTAAGAAGGATAGGGGAAGTGCCCTTTCCAACAGATTCCATATTAATTTCTCCCTTAAATTAGTTTACAGTATCTCCTCCCTTTCCAAATATTGGAAAACAATCTTATATACTAGATAATAGCTGGACACTGCCATTAGGAGTTAAAACATAGAAACATGTTCTGCATAAAATTGTATTTGCAACAGGAGATTATAACAGTGAAGGGTTCGTGAGAAAGGTGCTGAAAATCTCCTGGAGTGTTTTATTTTCTTTAAACAAGCTATATCGACAGGGTAGGTTAAATGTGATGATTTTCACGTTGGGTAACATTTAGCAGTTTGATAAAGTGCTATAGTATTGATTTTTTAAAAAGGATCACGAATTTTCTATCTTAAGCCAAAGCCATTTGCCTTATAATTATCCCTCTTGCCCAGTGATGACTTAAAATCTCCATAAAGCATCGGGAGGAAGCTCTTGATGTAGTTCTGTAACCTTCACACACAGTTTTGTTGATGGCTTACGTGTGTTCAGTTAGGACCTGTTGCTGAATTGACTGAAACCAAGAGCCTGGGAGGTACTGGGGACACACCCATAAGCAGAAGAAACAACACCGTGTCCCTCCTGCTCTCGTTTTTCTGATAAGGAGCCGAGAGTGAGGTGGTGATGGTTGAAATAGAGAAAATATGCAAAGCATTTAGGACTTAGGGTGTTTGGTTTAATTACTTTCGCTTCTTTAATAGGGTAGTTGCCTTTTGAAGCTTTCTTGGGCTTGCTCCATTCATTTAACAAAAACTGGTGAGCACTTATTACGCGTTAGGTATGCTGGTGGGGATACAGCAGTGAGCAAAATGGACAGCTTCCGTGTCCACAAGGAGGGGAATGATCTTGTGACGGGGGAGATGGGCAAGGAGCGAAAGTGCAAACAGCGTGTCAGGTGGTAATAAGAACTGCGGAGAAGAAGAAAGCAGAATGCGAGCGATACGGGATAGAATGGGGTAGGGCTGACTATTCCGTATGGGATGTTCAGGGAATACCTTGCTGATCAGGTCACTTTTGAACAGCATATGAAGGAACCAAGGGAGTGAGCCATGCGTGGCCTGCTCCTGGGTCAGACTGCCTGCTTCATACCTCCGCTTGTCTCATCGGAATCTCAAATCCAACATGTGCAAAACTGAACTCTAATGCCCTTTTTAAACCTCTCCCACCTTCAGTCTCCCTCACCTCAGAAATGGCATCATGGTCCATCCACGTGGCTCCTGTAAAAAAAACCTAGGGCTCGTGATTGATTCCTCTTTTTCCCTCAACCCCATGTTGGCATATTCCATTGGGTCTACCTCCAAAATACATTTTCTTTCCTCCTCTCTCCATATTTAATACTACTGCTCTGGTCCAGGCTACCATCCTCTCTTGCCTCGACAATCATTAGGGTCTCCTCACTGGCCTCTTGGGTTCTACTCTTGCCATCCTAATAAGCTAGCATCTCAATAATCTAGCCTAATAATCCTGATAATCTCGCCTCTCATTCAGATCATACCACGCACCTGTTCAAAAGCCTCCACCTCCAGCTAAGATAGTTTCACTTGATACAGCATTTTAGGGTGGCAGTGATTTTCCTCTATCACTGTAAAGACGTTGTTCTATTGTCTTTCACATTCTGTTGTTTCTCTTACAAATTCAACCATATGCCTTGTTTTAGTTCCTTTAAAAGAAATGTGTCCACCCTTTTCCCCTCAAGCTACTTTTAAGATTTTCTGTACCTTTGGTTTTTTTGACCACCTCCTTCTGTGGCCTCCTCTGTACTTATCTTTATTGGTGTTTAGGGAGCTTCTTGAATCTACGGCTTGATGACTCTTGTTAGTTTTAGAAGATTCTGAGGCTGTATTCCTTCAAATGTTGACTCAGTTTCATTCTATTTCTCCTCCTATTCTGGTCTTCCAATTTTTCATGGGTTTTAGACCTTCTTACTCTGTCCCATATTGCTTTTATGCTCTTTTCTGTATTGTCCTCCTTTCGTTTTCTTTTTTATACATCAATCTGGATATTTTTTACTGACTTATCTTCCAGGTCACTAATCCTACCTTCTCTTATGTCTAATATCCTCTGAATTCCTAATTTCAGTTGCAGTGTTCAGTTTTAGAATTTCCATTTGACTTTTGTTTCTTATTCTAGCTCTTTGGTAAAATTCTTTATCTTTTCATCTATTTCCTTAAATATGTGAATACTACTTATTTTTTGATAACTGAAGAATTTGATTTATCTGTGCATCTCATTTCTCTCTGTTTTTGTTCTGGTGCTGTGTTTTTGGCACATGTGGTAGTTTTTCCCTAAATGCTAGATACCATATGTGAAAAATTGAAGAGGCTGTGGATGATATTCCTTTCCATACGAGCAATATTTTTCCGGGTTGTAGACCGTGTTTAGGTAGGTCTATTATACAGATTGCCCTTACTCCTAGATCCCTTTCTTCCAGCAGATCCTGCACATGAGCTTTTGGTCAGCAATTAGGCCCTCTACTGTTGCTTTCCACTTGGTTCTTCTCTTGGTTTTTGTTTGTTTATTTGTTTATTTCTTTGTTTTTCCTTTTTTTTTTTTTTTTTTTTTTTTTAGCCTAGGAGTTGAAGGGAAATCATATGCAGAATTTGGGACTCCTTTCTCTGGATCCACTTAAATCTCTACCTTGTTGGCAGCCTCCAGCCCCAACCGCTGTCTCAGTCCAGCAGGCTGCACGGTCCCAGCTGCTGCCTTCTGTTGTGTGCCATTGGCTGCTATGGGAACCAGCAAATTCCATGGGGGGAGTGACTATGGGGTTCCCATGCATGGGCTTCCCTTCTTTCTCGGATATTTTTCTTCATCTACTCTCTGTCTTTGTTTTCCGATGCCCGTGATTATTTGGTTTAAGTGTTTTCTCCAGCTTTAATACTTGCTCTCAGTGGGAGAGCGGGTCCGATCCAGGCTATTCTGTTGTGGCCAGAAGTGTAAGTCTTCTACCGCACTTTGAGTAAAGTCTGTGTTGCTTTCCACGGGCGTCTAAAACGCACCCTCGGCTGTCCCCTGACTGTGTCTTTCATACCATATTTCCCCATACCCACTGTATTCCAGCCACATTGGACTTCCTTTTTTATCTAAGGAATCAAGCTTTTCTCACCTTGGGACTGTGTATTAACTGCCTTGATGGCTCTTCCCTGGATTTGTGCATAGCTGGCCCTTTGGTATTATTTACTCTCAGTTCAGATGTTAGCTCATGAGAGGTTTCCCTTTCTTTGCCGGGAAGTCCCTGGGTACTCTGTTTTCATCACAGCACATCGCAGTCACCAAATGAACCTGCTTTATTTACTTATTTTCTGTGTCCCCCACTATTGCATAAGCTGCGTTCTCACGTGATGTGGAATAAATGTTAAATGTTAATTGAATGAATAAATGAATAAAATAGGCACTGATTCTGGAAGGGATTTTTCAGATTCTCCTTTGCAGACCTCAGTATGGCATAAAGGAACACTGTTTTCTTTGCCTTAATAGTATTTTGATGTGGAATTTTCTATAAAATGCCACTTCTACATGTTTATGGCATAAAGATGCCATTTCGTTGATCCTGTTAATATACTAAGCTACTCTCTTTGTAAAGATTATGACGTCTTGCTTATCATAGAGTATTGCATTTTTGTTAAAATGCTTTAGAAAGTAATAATCTGTGCTAATTCTCTATCACCCAGAGGATTTAATTAACTAAAATTAATGACGTGACTTTGTTTTTGGTCCTATACGAAATGGCTTTTTAAGAAAATGACATTTTATATCTTTATTTGACAGGAATGGTTTTTAGGAAAAGCATTACATGATGAAGAATCTACAATAATTCACCATTATGCCTTTTCTGAAAATCCTACCGTTTTTAAATATCCAGACTTCGCTGCTGGCTGGGCTCTTAGTATTCCACTTGTAAACAAGTAAGGATTTACTAGACTTTGTGTGTGTGTGTGTGTGTGTGTGTGTGTGTGTGTGCGCGCGCGCGTGCGCGATTCAACTTCTGTTTCACTGAGTCCTGTAACTGATGGATCCCAAGTGAGTTTTGCAGCCCGAGACAGTGTGTGGTGGGGCGGGAGGACCTGGAACAGGAGCCTGAGGAACCTTGAGGTTCTTGCTTCTGCTCTGTCACTTACTAGTGCCCTCAGACTGATGACTCACCCCTTCCTTATTTCTTCTTCCTCACCTGCAAAATAAGGTGAATAATAAATTGTGGGACCAAGGGAGGGCACATAAGTACTCTGAGAACTCTACACCCAGAGGGGTTATTACTATTATTAATGGATCTGGTTAGCTACAGATGTGATTTTGATTGTCAGGAAGAAGATGAATCAGTAACATTGCCCGGGGGTGGGAGCTGATGACAGATTATGTGCGTGGGTACACACGTTTAAACATGGGCCAGGCAAGAGGGACACTTAATCAGAGGCTCCATAGCTATTCGGGCCCAGATATTTGTGTGTATAATCACAATAATGCTTTTTTTCAAGGTGAAAAGGAAAGATAATTAAATTGTAATTCAGGAGAACCATGACTGTTGACAGGCTTTTAATTTGAATGCTTCAGATTAATTATTATGTGTTTTTTGTTCTTTAGGGAAGAGAAAGTTGGTAAAGCGGTTGTGGCCTTTGTATCTTCAAAGATGGAGGGTTTCTGTTATTTCTTACGTTGGGCGTGTTGTTTCTAGGGTTCAGAGTCTCAGAAACCTTTTGAGCCCGTGGTGGATGTGGGCTGGGTAGGCACGGTAGTCCTACCTTCTCATTTGTGGCTGGCCAACACTTGGTGACTACTCCCTTGACATTGGAAAGTGTTTTTTTTGTTTTTTGTTTTTTGTTTTTTTAACGATGTAAGACCCTCCTTCCCAATGTAGAATCCGCAAAGGGACAGTAACAACGAAACTTCCATGTTGTGTGGCCTTTCTTGCTGCTAGAGAGCAGCCAAGTGAGATGGGCTCCGTTAGGCAGATGCACTCAGTCATATGGGGAAGGAGACGGTGCCTGGTGGTCCATTTGGCTTGAGAGGTCATGACAGAGGAGGAGTCCTTTGGGGGCTGGCAGCCGAGACGGTACTTCCTGACGGTGGCAGAGGCCCCAGCTCCTTGACGACCCATTTCTGGAGTATAAATCTGGAGGTTGTCCTGGGGATCTCAGCCTCGAGCCTCTCTATTCAGACTGTCCAGTAATTCTGTCAGCCAACTATATGCATTAATAAGTGCACTTTGTGCCCAAACTGGCCAGAGTGGATTCTGTTATCTCCGACTAAAACGCGTGACCCATAGACCCGTCCTGAGACTCGCGGGCAAGGACGCCCTGCCCCCAGCCTGTGCCAGGCATGCCTAGGAGGGCTCATACGTTTTCCCGGCCCCATTCTTGGAGGGGCTGGGCAGGAGGGGAGGGGCAACGAGAAGAGCGAGTTGTCATTTCCTTCTCACCCTGCACTGGTTGGCCTGGCTCTGCTCTCCGCTCTCTGCAGGGGTGAGGGGAAAATCCTGCGTTTCAGCGGCCCAGGGTCATCTTTATTCTCAAATTCATTCAGCTTGGGTTTGCTGCCGCTCGAAGAGCGGGAGCCCCCAGGACACTCTTCTCCCAGTATGTCCTGCAGCCCTGTGTTTGGGCCCAGTTCAGCTCCCTGTGTTCTGTCTGGACTCTCCGGAGCCACGAGTGGCACACCGCAGCCCCTCGGCCGTTCCTTGGGCCTTCGGGACTCTTCGCCCTGGCGGTCGCCTTCCTCTGGGTCTGTCCTCACCCTGTGGCTTCAGAGCCTGGAACTATGGGGGCTGCCTTCTCTCCAGAAGTTCTGGTGGCTGTGGTTTCTCCGACTGTGACTCAGAAGCTCTTCGTCAGTCTGTCGTCTTCTGTTTCCCGGAGGACCAAGTCCCTCGAGAGAGGGACAAGTACAGCTGACCCTGTCCTGTGCGGTGCACTGTTCCGAGCGCAGACGCCACACTCTTCTCCCAGGGCTGGAGAGAAACCCAGAGACCTGTGACCCTGGGCAGCAAGCCCGGGCTGTAACCATCTCTCTGAAGCCCGTATAACCCTCTCCTCGTATCTCCCTTCCGATCCAGGAAGCCACTCATCTGGGAAACAAATCCGGTAGTTTATAGTTTCACTTTCTTTCCCTCCCCCATCTAGCAAGGACCTTGGTGGTGCCTTGATACGGAATGCACTTCACCTTTTCCTGAGTTAGATGTAATCAATAACTGTTAAGTACTGCTTTCCTTTTTATTTTTTCTTAAATTTTTAAATTTCTTTTAACGTTTATTTATTATTGAGAGAGAGAGAGCATGAGCGTGGAAGGGGCAGACACGGAATCTGAAGCAGGTTCCAGGCTCTGAGCTGTCAGCACAGAGCCCGACACGGGGCCTGAACCCGCAACCTGCGAGATCATGAGCCGAGCCGAAGTCGGACGCTTAACCGACTGAGCCACCCAGGCACCCCAAGTATTGCTTTCCTTTTGACTTACTTTTAAACCCCGTGAGTGAAAGTAGTCTCTGTTGTGCACCATCTTTGCCTCCTAGAATCCTCTTAAAGGACCGTTTAGCCCAACTCCTTGTTTGCCTTGCAGGCAATAAAGCATAACCTGTTCTTCAAAACCTCTTGGGTCTATGAATTCTGCCGTCCGGCTTCACTGCTTATAAGATGTAGAGGCAGCCAAAGCCCTGGCAGGTTCTGTTGGCTCTGGCTTACGCTCATAACTACCTCATGCTCACCACTGACTCACTGCCAGGGCCTTTGCGAACCGGTGCTCCAGGTTCTGCACTAGCCAAGATACTGGTCTTATTAAGGGGAGACTATGTTATGGATGACCTGGTGTTCTGTGGAGGTGGTCCCACGGGCATGTGCTTCTCTCGTCCTCTTTACGAGGTCGCTGAAAACATCTATGGGCAAGCGGCAGCTTACTCTGAGTACCGAGGGCCCCACTGCAGCGGGGTATGTAAGGAACTGCGGCTAAGGGAATTGGGGCCAAAAGGCTGGTCTTTTGTTCAAGTTCAGGAAATGTCCAGCCCTTCCCCCGTAACTCTGGCATGATAGAGGAGTAAGGCACCAGTCAGCCTTCTGCATTCCGTGTCATCTGCTTTTACAATGCTGAACGGTTGCCAACAAGCTGCACAATGTTTGTAGTTAATTAACATCCATGGTCTTTGGTGTGCCTCCCCTCCCTTTCCCCTGCCAACAAAAACGAAACGAAAATGTGGGCTCTACCATAGTGGTGTCTTCTACCATACTTCCTTTCTCTTGGGATGCAGGCAAGTAATCAAACAAAATATAATGTAACCCATCTAGCATAGCAACTGTCCTGTGGCCAAGATCTATTTAGAAATGGTTTTCTCATAGGAGATTCTATACATTCTTTAAGAACCCGGTATTATTCTTAGAACTAAAAGAGGCATAAAGTATCAACGAGCCCCACTGGCTGCAACATTGGATCTTCCCAGTTGTTTTCTCCCAGTTCCAAAGCTAATGTGCTGTTTCTCCCTGTTATTAGAAACTATATTAGTTAGCATGCTGGATTAAGAAGATATCGTTACTGTAACTGGAAGGTGAGGTCTATGTTGGCCGATGTAGGGGTTCTGGCCTGTTATTGAGGACGCTGGTTCTGTCTCTCTCATGCTTAGTACACAGCATCCTGCAACCACATACATCATTAGTTCATCCTAAATCTGGTTCCCTTTGTTGATTTTCAAGGCAAAAAGGGCTTTCTGGATATATATCTTATGTTCAGCAGTGAAGAAGCTCTCTAACCATGGAATGTAAGTGCTTATCTTCAGTCTCTAGTTGGATCTTGTCTGCTCGCAGTTGGTGGGGTCAACTTTAGGCATGTACCAACTCCTGGACCATTAATGGTTGCAGGGAATTTCAGTGCTTTGGTTGGGATCAAACGAATTCTGACCCTGGAGCCCATTTAAAGGGCTCAATAATTTAATCAAAATGAGAAGTCTCTTAGGAAGAAGGAAGAGGAAGCTCCTATATTGTGTAGGCAGTCAACAGTGCCCGCTACAGGAGTCTCCTTTTTTTTTAATTTTAATTTTTAAGGTTTATTTATTTTTGAGAGAGAAAGAGAGAGCAGGGGAGAGGCAGAGGGAGAAGGAGACGCACAATCTGAAGTAGGCTCTAGGCTCTGAGCTGTCAGCACAGACCCTGACACGGGGCTCAAACCCACAAACCATGAGATCATGGTCTGAGCTGAAGTCAGACGCTTAACTGAAGTCGCCCCCCCCCCCCCCCACCTTTTGTCTCCTTTTCTTGACTTTATGGCCCACTTGGTAGGTAGGGCAACTGTTAACCGTTGCTTAAGTATTTCTCCTGCTCCAGTCATCAGAAAAACTGGTTACTTAAAAACATTTTACGACACACACTTTTATAGACTATTTCCCACCAAAAACATTTGCCCTAGTAATCCCACGTTAGTGAGTTTTGGATTAACACTGCCTAACATTTCCTGGTAATCCGTCTGTGTGATCTTCTAACAATAGCATCGATAAAAAAGTACTTGCAGTTTTGGAGACATTTACAATAAGACGATCTTTTCAAATAGGTGTTTTTACAGAACACTGTTACTGTTTTTTTCTGTTGTTTTTCCACCAGTAAAACTTACCTAGATTTCCTTCAATAGTTTGCTCTTTTGACTAGCTGACGAATGGGACTGTAAAAGTCAGCTAGGAACTTGAAGTTGAAGAGGCCCTCTGTCTGTTGCAAATTTCCAGTCTAGGTGGTTGTGTCTTTAGAGCTGTATTATTGGGACATGACTTAATGCCTTCTAAAAATAGGCAAGCTGAATATCAAATGTCCTATTTTTCAGGAACTGAATATTTAATGAGGAAATATTTTATCAAAGTAATTGGAATTTCTGCCCTTGTTTTTTTTTTCCTGGTATTGTTGGTCACTGCACTTAGCGTTTGGAAAACCCTCGTGCTATCTTGTATAGAAAAGTGAAACCTAGTTCCCATTTTAGGACTTGCCTTTTAAGTTAGGTGAATGCCTTGCACACTTTTAGGACTTGACCATATTTTCAAGGTGACCGACTTATGCCCACGAGACCGACTCATTGACATGAAGTTGGTGATGTTGAGGTAACCATCACTTAAGGTTATGGTAGATTCCACGGGCTGCTAGACGTAGCCACAGAATGTCAGTATACAGGGTGCCTGGGTGGCTTAGTAGGTTGAGCGTCCGGCTCTTGGTTTTGGCTCAGGTCACAATCTTGTCATTGCAGAGCCTGCTGGGGATTCTCTCTTCGCCCTCTCTCTCTGCGCCTCCCCTGCTCATGCTCTTTCTCTCTAAATAAACAAACAAACAAGCAAACAAACAAACTTAAAAAAATGTCCGTATATATATCTGTTTACCCTCAGATTAGTCAGTGTTCATCTTAAAGAAATTCTATCAGTGGTCTTCAAGTTTTGCCTCTCTGAGATTTCCCCCAAATACAGATTTTCAAGAATGGAATGAGAAAGAAACTTGAAAAGTCAAAAAAGTAGAGAGCATGTTGAGGGTAACAAGTCGGAGGTACTTATTGTCTAGTAAGAAGGGGCTTGTCATGCATGGCCATCTAACAATGGATGTCACATGCCATTTGGTTCCTATCACAATTCTGTGTCCCTTGCCTGTGGCAGTAAGCCCAGGTATGAAGGTGATCTGATCAGAGTTTGGAGGCACTTAGCAGGAGTCCAGATTCCAAAGTTAAAAACTGGCTCGAACTGAGCAGAAATCAGACTGGACAAGATGCCATGCCAGGGCAGAATTTTTTCTCTCACTGTCTATCGGGAGTATATCTGAGAATGCTGTCTCTGTACGTGTCCTCACCCACTCCTATTGACAGGTCTGTGGGCAGGAATTGCACAGGAATGTGACCGAAGTTCCGCGGGCTGCTTTTGGAGCTATCTGCTGCCGAGCTGCATTAGTATCCATCCACCCTGAGACAAATGCTTTAATACTAAACATAAATTATAACCTGTGTCCTTATTTATCTTTCCTCGAGTTAGAAGTAAATTTTTAAAGAAATCTTTGTGGGGGTGCCTGGGTGGTGCAGTCGGTTAAGCGTCCGACTTCAGCCAGGTCACGATCTCACGGTCCGTGAGTTCGAGCCCCGCATCGGGCTCTGGGCTGATGGCTCAGAGCCTGGAGCCTGTTTCCGATTCTGTGTCTCCCTCTCTCTCTGCCCCTCCCCCGTTCATGCTGTCTCTCTCTGTCCCAAAAATAAATAAAAAACGTTGAAAAAAAAAATTTAAAGAAATCTTTGTGGCTCAATGAGGCTGAAAACTCAGTAAAGAGTTTTGACACTTATTACTACTTTTCCTTTAAAAATCACTGTGATTTCTTTCCAGTTAAGTATGTGTTAGGGGGGTTGTAATTGAGACTGATGGTCTAGTCTCTAGCCCTGTCACAAATACAGAACCGTATGTATTTCAGCGGCCTGGTTACGTACGGAATTCCGTCCCACCAGCTTGGAATCAAAGCATATCTTGCCCTCATTCATTCAGGCAGCTTCCCGAGTGCTCCTTTTGGCCAGGCATGGTGGGCGGGCGGTGCTGGCCAGACAAAGAAGCTGTGGCACAGAAGGGGACTTACACACAACAGGATGTCGCACATGTGATCAAAGTAATGGAGCTTCCTTCCTATTCTGGGAGCAAAGGAAGTTTCCACTTAGGCTGGTGGGCAAGTCTGGCAAAGTTCTGCAGAGAAAGTGCCCTTGAGTTTGATCTGGAAGAAAGGTTTGCCAGGTAAGGTTTGGGTGTGGGTGTGCTAGGCAGATGTTCAGCAGGAGAGGCGTGGGCAGGTGTGCACTCGGGGTGGGGGGTACAGTGCTGGGTCGGTACTGGGAAGCTGGGCACTGGCGGTGTTCTCATTTGCACCGAAAGGACTGCTGAAGATTTCTTTAACCCTTTAACCAAGAAAGGGACTGGAAATGTTTTTTTTTTTTCTCCTTCCCTGAAACCACATTCTCTCTCCCCCCTAAAAACTCCACAAACTGTAGTTCCTTTGGGTTATTAAAAGAAGGAGACTGAAAAGTAGCAACTTTTGTTTCTCTGTCATGCAAGTTTTTTTTTTTCTTTTTTTTCTTTTCTGTTCTCTTCTCTGTCAGTATTTGGTGTCAAGATTATCAGGAGTCCCCAAACTTTGTGGCTTTGTTTTTAAGGTATTTAGTTTATTATAGTGTATTTTACGTTATTTGCCAGATGTTGAAACAATGAATGTTCCATTTGCATAAAGGCTTGTGTTCCTTTCCTGGTCAACAAATAATTCCATTTCCACAAGTGCTTTGCCTCAAGGGAACGTGAAACTCTTAATTTTATGTTACAGTGTGTCCTTGTATCTGTTTTCAAACATTAGAAGGTCTCGAGAATGTTCTTGTTCCATGCTTCTTCTGATGACAAAAAAGAAAACGGCCTCAAATTGTATCTGTTTTCTAGGCTTACCAAGAGGTTAAGGAGTGAATCCCTGAAATCCGACTTCACAATAGATTTGAAACATGAGGTACGTCTTGTTTTCTTTTTTAAAAGTTGTAGCAACTGAGAATTCACGTGTTTTGCTATAAAAGGTGTTTTTGATTCCCTACCAGCGCATCCCTTCCCAATGCATTTATACATTTTCTCCCCACCAACGTAATTCTTCTCCAGCAAATTAGGTCTTTCTCTTTAAACTCACTTTCATCACATAGGTGGAGAAGGAACAGTGGAAAAGGTTGCATCTGTGATTCTTGATTTTTTTTTTTTTTTTAAAGCTAGGTGGATGAGTGCAGAGGCGGATTTCTAAAAACATGCACAAATGTCGCAAAAGTACCTTTGGTCTTATTCGGTGCTTTGGTCGTACATATGCCTCGGTCGTGTCCCTGTCCTTGGCCCTCTGGGGCAGAACTGAGGCAGTTGGCCCTAAGCAGGCAGCTGCGGCATGCCAGCCTGGATGGACCCCAGCACCCCTGGCATCTAGTGGACATCTGTGACCCGTCGTCCTAGATGCAGGGGTCCCATCATGAATCATTCCTGCATCATTGTTAAGAAGGTTTCTTTGTGGGTTTCATTCACAGGTGCATCTCACTGCCTAAAACGGCCCCCCCTTTCCCTCTGCAGGAATCTGTACTTGGGACGGTGGGGTCAACCTTGACATGTGCTCCTGGCAAGCTGCCAGGAGCAAATAAGGGCACTCGCAGCACCTTACCTTCTCAGGTGTTGGAATGTGATGAAATAGCCTATTTGAGGAGAAACATACATGCAAAAAAATCATTCTTCTCTCCCATAGAAAGGAAAGAACGATTAATTGAGAGTGCAGGCCTGCCTAGATATTTCTAATGAAAAGTCAACTTTGGTATAGATACCCAGGTTCAGGAATCTATTAAAAATTAAGCACACACAGAAAATATTTCTAACCCACGTGAAAGGTATGAAGATCAGTCACAATATCTAAAAGCCCACCTCCTGGCTTATGAGCTAGCCCATCATCAGTCGCTTGGAGACTACCTGAGTGCTGCTTTCCTGGGTCCCCTTCATTCTCACTAAACACTTCCTTGAATTCTCTCTTCCTTTTCTTCATAGTTTTCATCATATGACTGTATCTCTGAATAACATAGTATGCAGTTTTTTTAATGTTTGTTTATTTTGGAAAGAGAGAGAGAGAGAGGGGCATGGAGTGTGAGAGAGGGAGGGGCAGAGAGACAGGGAGACCCAGAATCCCAAGTAGGTTCCAGGCTCTGAGCTGTCAGCACAGGGCCCGATGCGGGGCTCGAACTCAAGAACTGGGAGATCATGACCTGAGCTGAAGTCGGGCGCTTAACTGACTGAGCCACCCGGGTGCCCCCATGTCATGCAGTTTTGTATCCTTCTGGACTTCATGTAAACAGAATTGCACCAGGAGTATTGTTCTGACTTGAAACTCATCCGTGTTGCTGCGTGCAGCCCTACTGAATTTATTTTCACTGCCTGCAGTAGTCTCTCCTATGACTATATCAGTTTACTTATCCATTCTCCTGGTGGTGGGCTTCTGGATTGCCATGACTTTTCTGCTACTATAATCATTACTTCTATGAGCATTTTGGATGTGTGTTAGGACAATCCTCTGCAGGTGTTTCTCTAGGGCAGAGGTCCTTTAACTATTTTTTTTTTTTTTTTGACTGTGACCCACTTTAAAAAATACATTGTTCATTGTGACCCAACATATCAGTGTGTGTTGTTATTGCGTCTTGTTACTGATCTCTAACGTGGTATTGTTGTGGTCTATAGAAATATTTTTAGGTTTGCTTTATGGCCTAGTTCATGTTTCCTTTTCATCAGTGAAGTAAAAGGTGTATATGTTATAATTTGGGGGGGGGTGTAATATTCTCTTTATTAGATTAAAGGGGAAGTAGGTTTAATCTAATAGGTTAATCTTCCTCCTTTCCTTCTTTCTACTTTTCTCTGCTTGATCTGTCATTTATTAAGGGAGGAATGAGAACATCTTCCATAATAATGGTGGATTTGCCAGTGTCTCCTCTTGTAACTGCCAGCTTTTGCCTTTTATATTCCGAGAGTCTGTTAACTCAATGCATACAGGCTTACAATCATTATGTCTTCTTACGAATTTACCTTTATCTCTTGTGATGCTCTTTGCCCTAATGTGAATTAAATGTGTATTTAATGTTATGAATATTTCTTTACTAGCCTTCTTTTGGTGTGTGGTTCATAATTCTCTCTTATCTTTTTCTTACAGCCCCTTTATGTCCTTATTGATTGATTGACAGAGACAGAGCATGTGCACATGTGAGCTAAAAAGGGGCAGAGGGAGAGAGAGAGAATGTCAAGCAGGCTCTATGCTCAGCATAGAGGTCTTTTTCTTAAAAAGGACATATCTTTTTTTTTTTCTCTCTTCCAGTTTGCCAGTCTTTGTCTTTACATCAGGTAGCAAATTCACATTTACATTGAACATGATTACCATTATATTTGAATTGATTCCCAACACTTCGTTTTATCCCTTGCCCCTCATTTTATCTGGCTCATTTTAAAAACTTCCTTACTTTCTGGGGCACCTGGCTGGCTCAGTCAGTTGTTTCCGACTTCAGGTCACGTTCTCACAGTTCGTGAGTTCGAACCCCACATCAGGCTCTATGCTGTCAGCACAGAGCCTGCTTCAGATCCTCTGTGCCCCTCCTCCCGCCCTTCACTTGCTTGTGCTCTCTCTCTCAAAAATAAACATTAAAAAAATTAAAATGTCTGTTTTTTTGTTGTTTCTTTTCCCATTTTGTCCTTCTCTGCTATTTTGGAAGTTCAGTCTCTGTATCTGTACCTTACTGGTACTTGCCTTGCCTTACTGTACCTTCATTTAAATATTTTAACATGCATTCTTAATAATGGCTAGTTGATCACCTAAAAAAAAAATTCAGGGGACTTACAATAATTGAACTCTGATTATCCCCCTCACAATTTATATACTTCTTGTTGTCCAGCATCTTTTTAACCCCTCAAATATTATCTTTGCGTAGTTAACATTTGTATGAGCTTAATTATGTATTTGCTGGGATCATTTTTATTCTTGCTGAGGCATGTCCTTCAGAATTTCTAATAGTGAGGTCATAAATTCTCATTTTTTTCCCTTAAAAACACTTCCATTGGGGCACCTGGGCGGTTCAGTTGGCATCTGACTCTTGATCTCAGCTCAGGTCTTGATCCCAGGGTTGTGAGTTCAAGCCCTGCGTTGGGCTCCACGCTGGGTTTGAAGCCTACTTAACAACAAATGAACGAAACATTTATGTCAGCTTTGTTCTTGAAACATAGTTACCTTGTGTTTACCATCCTAGGTTGTCTGCCCTTTTCTCTCATCACAGTGGGGTCACTGCACTGTGTTCTGGCTTTTCTGTTATTGCCGTGGCAATTGATGTGGGAAATAAACATCAGTCTCATGTGGCTTCTTTGTAGGTAATCTGCCTTTGTCTTTGCCTGCTTTTAAGATTGTTTCTTTGGCGTTCTGCAGTTTCACTATGAGATGTCTAGATGTACACTTAAAAAAAAAAAAATCTTGCTTGGGATTCTTTGACCCTTACGTAACTTTGGAGATTTGTAGCCATTGTCTTTTCAAGTATGTTCTTTTTTTTTTTTTTAATTTTTTTTTTCAACGTTTATTTATTTTTGGGATAGAGAGAGACAGAGCATGAACGGGGGAGGGGCAGAGAGAGAGGGAGACACAGAATTGGAAACAGGCTCCAGGCTCGAAGCCATCAGCCCAGAGCCTGACGCAGGGCTCGAACTCACGGACCGCGAGATCGTGACCTGGCTGAAGTCGGACGCTTAACCGACTGCACCACCCAGGCACCCCAAGTATGTTCTTATCCCCATTCTGTCTGCTATCGCCTCCTGGATCTGGGCTAGCTCTCTGAACTTTTGTCTTATGTCCCCCCCCCCCCCCCCCCCCGTTTCTGCTGTGCTATTTCAGATAATTTGGGGACCTTCATCTTTTAGTTCCTTAATTTGTTTAAATTTATTTTGAGAGAGAGAGAGCACAAGCAGGGTAGGGGCAGAGAGGAGAGAAACAGAGAATCCCAAGCAGGCTCTGCACCGTCAGCACAGAGCCCGTTGCCAAGTTTGAACCCATGAGCCGCGAGGTCATGACCTGAGCCAAAGGCCTATGCTTAACTTACTGAGCCACCCAGGTGCCCCTAATTCCCTAATTTTTTTATTCACCTGTGTTTAATATACTACTTATCCTAACCATTACATTTTTCATTTCAATTGTTTTTTTATTTTTAAAAGTTTTAGTCCTTTTTCAAATTTGCTTATTTTATATGATCGTTAAACACATTTTTTGCTGACGTGTGAAAGTTTTTACTTCTTTATGAAAATATATTCAACACAGTAATTTTGTAATCTATGTTTGATAATTCCAAGACCTGCAGTCTTTTTGGTCTGATTAAGGTTTGTCTCCTGGCTCTGGGTCATCAGCTCATGTCTTTGTGCTTTTTATGATTTTCCTCTGAGCAGTCTTGCTTGGAACCGTATCTGTGGTAATCCTTGGAGTCCTACGTTAAGGGTGTGGGTTCCCCGGGAATGATTTGCATTTGCTTTTCCTGCTGCTAGAGGGTTCTACTGACCGCTGTAAATTACAGTTTGAAGCGTTTTGGCCCACACTGGTGGCACAAATTAGGGAAGCTTGGGATTTGATGACAGGATCTCAAAGGAGATCTGGAAATGGTTTTTCCCCTCCATCTAGCTCCAAAGTCCCAGCTTTCTAGTGGGGTTTGCTCTCAGATACCTCCCACCTTAGCTGCATCATAGTCTTTATTTTTTTAACTCCTACCAGAAACAGCATCACCAGAGTCCTCTACCTACTGAGGAAAATTACCCTTCTTGTCCTTATCCCCAGGCTCTTCCTTTTGCATGTTTGTCCTCACAAGTTCCATACTTTTGTGGCAATTTAGCAATCCATTTAAAATCATTTTGAAGATATCTTATCCAACAGTTTTAGATGTTTTCAACAAGTTGGTTTAGTCAAGGTATATAATTACCACACTGTAGAAAAACAGACTCCCAGTTATATTTTCTTTCATCTTTCATGGCAGTATTTGACAGACCCTAAAATAACTTCCCTGCAGTTGCTTATGACGACTTTGGAATTGTTTGGTGGTCAGAGTATGGATTCCTGTCAATAAAAGATTAGATTGGGGGCGCCTGGGTGGCTCAGTCGGTTAAGCGTCCGACTTCAGCCCAGGTCACGATCTCACGGTCCGTGAGTTCGAGCCCCACGTCAGGCTCTGGGCTGATGGCTCAGAGCCTGGAGCCTGCTTCCGATTCTGTGTCTCCCTCTCTCTCTTCCCCTCCCCCATTCAAGCTCTGTCTCTCTCTGTCTCAAAAATAAATAAACGTTAAAAAAAAAAAAAAAGATTAGATTGGCCCACCTGAGATTACTATTTTTATAAGTAAAAAAAAAAATAAATCTGTTGAATATTGACAGATTGATATGGTTCAGTCTGAATGCTCTGTAGAAGAGGTGGTCTGCTTTCCCTTGAGAGATTTCGTGCTAACAGTCGTGGTGTTGGCTGAGTTCCTTCATTCATTGCTGTCTCTTGTCCTGACAGATTGCCCTCTACATCTGGGACAAAGGGCATGGGCGTCCCCTTACTTCGGTGCCCGAGTTTTGTACAGATGCTGTGAATGCCTACTGTGCTACCACGTTCCATTCTTTCGTACCACTTTGCGTAAGTAATAGAAGAAAGACTTTCTTGCATATCAAAGGAAAATCTACATGCTGTGCGTGATGTTGTCTAGCACTTTACCTGTATATTGAAAAAACCCCAACATTTGTTATGTGCCAGGTAAAAACTACATATCATGTTTCTACTAATGACAGCCCTATAAGGTAAGCACTGTTGTTACCCTGTTTTATGCACCAGAAGAGAAACGTACTGAGAAGTACTTGCTCAAGGTCACACAGCGCGTCTTGGGGAGCAGGAGTGGGAACCGTGACCGCACAGACTCATTCTGGAGCCTTTGTGCAGAACTGCCGGCCACAGCTCTTTAGAGTTAGTGCGCCTGGAGTCATTTCTCTTGATGATACAGCATGTGTCTACTGGAATATCTACTAGAATATTCCTAGAAGGGTGATTTCAAACATTTCCTGTTAATACCTAAGCCTTTTCCTCAAGCCCATCTCCTCTCGGCTGGAGACCTTGATTTGATCTCACCTGAGACTGTTCGGAACTTTCAGAATGAACTGACTTGTTATGGACATACCCTTGGTTCAGTCCCCAGGATGAGCCTGAAGACCCCTGAAATTCACTAGGTTGTTGAATTCTTCCTCATAAAGCAAATGTATGCATCATCCTCAATTGTTGTCTGTTCTTCCCAAGTCAGTCATATGGAAGTCTGTGTGTTACATTTTCAAAGATGACTTGTAGGTATACACACACACACACACACACACACACACACACACACACACGCACACACACACACACTGCAGTAATGAGGAAGAATCTGTAATGTTTGTTCAGTCCCTGAGGGGAAAAGCCTATCTTTCTAGACATGATGTTTGCTTGTTCTTTAATGCTCTTTTAGGTAATTTGGTGGGGTCAGCCTCCTAGTGCCTTGAGTGACATGCCAAAGCTGTGCTTAGATGTCACTCTAAACCCTCAAATGATGTTTGAGTCATGACTGAATATTATTAAAGGCCTAAGAGAGATAATAAAGGGCTCAGAAGACCCCCACGAAGCAGTCCCTGGCCTTGAGTGTAGGCTGGCCACAGTCTGCCTGTGTGCTCCCTTTCATTTGAGTGGTCAGCTTGGGCTGGGCCAGCTCAGGGCTCTGTTATTGCCCTCCCTCCCCCCCCCCCCCCCAAGTGTTTGAAGTAGTCCTGCCTTTGGCAGAGGACAGGATGTTGCTGTAGCCTAGACTTGGGTGGATAATACAGGGCCCATAAAAATACTTCCAACATCAAAGTAAGACCAGCCCACAGAAGGGAGTCAGCTCCTATTTTACACTAACATATCCTCCTGCTTCTCTCCCTTTGTCAAAATCTTCACCAGCTGGGAAGAGGAAAGGGAAGGTGACTAACATTTATTGGGCAGCTATAATGTGCTTAATAAATGGAGTAATAAAAGCAGCTTGACTGGTAGCTATTCTGACCATTTTCTAAATGAGCCGACTGAGTTGAGAGCTGAAGACTGTTGTCTGGGTGACACAGTGTGTATAGGGCAGTCTGGGATTTGGGCCCAGGTCTGGCTGACGTCAGAGGCCTTGTCAGCTCAACTACAGTTCCTGTTTTTCCCTAAAACTGAACCCTGGAAACAGGTTTGATACCCTTGACGTCGGTGAATTTCACCTCCATAGCATGTGATATCTGACGTGGGTGTGAATGTGGATGTTCATATAACATAGACTCATATGTGCATATATGTTTTCTTGTCTTTTAGGGACATCCAGTGAAGAAAGAGGATATATTTTTCGCAGTAAAAACATGCAAGAAATTTCATGGTGATAGAAGTAGGTTTTGTGTCATTCATTTTTATTGAACTTTTAAAATCCAAGCTGCCTTTAAAAAAAAGTACAGACCAGATACAAACTCAAGAAAGGGAGAATGAACACATATATTGAAGTGAAAAGCAGTTATTTAATTAGTACTCCTCATCATACCATTTCAGTCACCAAAGTCAATTAGAAAGGATAGTTTTGTATTGAAACATGAGTGTCCCTAGCCCTTCTGAATACTGTTCAGAGCAGTGTTTTAAATTGGAAATGGGAAATCTCAGCTGTGGTAATCTCGGACACAATGTGTGAATAACAATCCATTTTGCAGAATAACGTCCTATTTTGTCCATGCTTCGTCTCTGAACTGTATGAAGAATGTTAGAGGGGACTTCAAGGTGAGAGAATGCCAGTGAAGGATGTTTTCTTGGAGACTAATCCTTCTTTTTACATTTCTGTTGGATGCACACATTGGAACTTTCAAAGTAAAATACGTATGTGCTCACGAGAAGATTATGTTACGGAAAAGACAGCAGGTGGCTTATACACAGTGGTCCCTTCTTAAGGAAATCTTGGCATGCAGACGAATGTTGTTTTTATTCAAGTTTTTGGTGTCATTACAGAATTCTACTAAGTTATGGTGATAATGTAAAAGAAAAAGCCCACCCTAAATATAAGTAGACATAATTTTTTTCTTTTTTCGCCTTATTTCAAGCTGCACTTTTCTGAAATTGAAAATTAGACAGTCTTTTGCATTTTCTAATTTTAGCATATATTTTAATTTTTTTCCATGAAAAGACTGTCGATTTCATGAAGAGTGTGATATTTATGTAGAAGAGATTTCTAAACCAGCTGTCGTTTTCATGGGATTAGAGCTATGGGGGAAGTTCATTTATATAATTTATTTGATAATATGATTCTTACAAATTATGTTTTAAAGGGGAACATTTCCCAAATAAAAGAATATTATTATTTGGAATTCAAGTATTGTTTAAGATATTGACATTAATTAAAATCTGGTTATGATGAACAGTTTCTTAAAAGTACATAACTATAAACATTCATGTTTACCCAAAATAGCCACATAAAGTGCCAGGTCCTATTAAATCGGCCTAATATATGCACTCATTATGCAAGGAGTCCTAAAGGCTATTAAAAATCAACATAGTGTCAACATTTTCATGATTCACAAATTTAACCTAGATTTAATACCCTTTTTCCTTTTTGAAAATCAGGAAGGGTTGGGGCGCCTGGGTGGCGCAGTCGGTTGGGCGTCCGACTTCAGCCAGGTCACGATCTCGCGGTCTGTGAGTTCGAGCCCCGCGTCAGGCTCTGGGCTGATGGCTCGGAGCCTGGAGCCTGTTTCCGATTCTGTGTCTCCCTCTCTCTCTGCCCCTCCCCCGTTCATGCTCTGTCTCTGTCTGTCCCATAAATAAATAAAAACGTTGAAAAAAAAATTTAAAAAAAAAAAAATCAGGAAGGGCTTTTGGGGACAATTTTTGACATTTCTTACAAAAAATTATCAAAGGAAATGAATGAGGCGACTGCTTTATTTTATTTTTTTAAGCCAGCAGAAATGTTCAAATTGATATTATTTGATCTTGAAGCTGCACTTGGGAGTAGTGACTGCTTTCATAATATTGATGTTAAGGACGGTGGCATAGTCTCTTTTGAGACATTTTTCAACGGACAGTAAAGCAGTAAAATTAGGGACCATCCCTGTTGTAGTTTTCATATTCTACAGAAATGAAAAAAAAAAGTTTGCTAACTTAATAGTTTCGAATGATCTAGTTTATTGCCTTCTTGTTGGCATAAGCTTGAGGTCATCTTTTCAGATCTCTGTCAAACGTTTTTATGTTTGAATTTTAAGTCAAAGGTCTTTAAAAATGACAAGTCTTCAAAGCCTGTTAGCGTTGAAACCAAACCTCCTAAAGCTGGATGCGTTGATTGGCTGCTATGAATTTGGATCCGAGGACACTGCAGCCTGAGACTTAAAAGGTAGCATGAAGCTTTCACAGTTGGCTTTCCGTGGCAAGCCATCTTTAAACTTGGATGTTTGTTTGAAAAGGTGGTCTAAGGCAGCAGGATTCTAGGGACTTTGATGTCCATATTGCTTGATGGAAGTGAGCCTGGTAGGCCACGGGGCTCCTTTCCTCCTTTTGGGCGGCTAGTCGAGCCACCAGTGGGTCCAGAGAATTATGCAGTAATCGTATTAGTTACATTGAGAACACCATAGTAACTGCTTCTGCTGACCTCTTCTGCATTTTCTGACGTGTTTTTTACGTACATTCTATCGTCTGCGTTCATACTGGAAATTCCACATGATGTGGTAATTAATGTTATTCCTTTGATACCGTAGAGAAATCAGAGTGTGGGACAAGACGCAACTGGCCCACGTTCTTGTAGACTATTGAGTAGGAGAGCTGGGACTCGGGTTTTCTGGCTCCAAATCCCAAATTCTTTCTGCCACAGCACAGCTATAGTGTAATCTCCTTGGATGTATTACAGTCTTAACACTTGATAAATAGTATTTGATATTCATTTTGACATTCTGCTAGGCTCAAGGTCATTTTTGACTTGGCCAGAAGGTGGGAAAGTAGGCTTTTTATTTTCAGGAGCAATGGGGATAGCCAGGAACTGAAATCCACAGATGATCTAAAAGATAAACCAAGCTGCTTGGACAGGGATGAGAGTCTACAGTAAAGCAGAATATAGAGACTGGGGTGGGTTTTTTTTTCTTTTTTCTTTCCCTGTGCACTTTGTGGTAGGAACAGTGAAGTTACAAAGGCCAAACGACAAGGGGAAGAAAAACATAGATAAGACTGTATATTTATCTTTGGAAAACCGAGAGTCGGCTATACTGCTAGTGACGTGGGTGCCCTGCCCCTGGATGCAGCAGACCCTAGCGATGCCCCCCACCCCAGCTCCTTATAACGTTGGCCACATCCAGGATGAGGGATGGAACTTTCTCTTCAAGGCTCCAGTCAAGGCAAGGGAAATATACACTGAACTCATTTTTTATATTCTCAATGGAGAATGGATAATAAAGGCAAGTCCCAAAATTAAAAAGAAATTATTTTACATCTTGTACCTTTTTGGCCTAACAGTGAAACCAACGTTTATGTAACTGCTTTGTGCCTGGATTTTGATTTAAATGAAATAAAGCATTCTTAGGACACAGCAAAAAATATATCCTATCTTTTGGCTTAAGAAAGAAATACATATTGACACCATCGAAATAGCAACACACTCTTGAGACGCACGCAGTTAGTGGGGTTTGAAAGAAACTTTAAAAGTATTATATAAAGCAAATTAGGCATAGCCTGTAAAATTATGTTTAAGCAAGGAAAAGGTCTCTGGAGTTTTAATATTCTGCTTGTTCACTTCCTCTTGGGTTATGTGTGTTTCCACTGGGTGACGTGAGCTGTCAGAAAACGCAAAGAACTTTCTTTGCACCATTTGGCCCTGCCGTTCCTCTGCGTGTCTTGAGTGTCTCGTGGCGGCCACTGGTTTGTTCATCAGGTGGCGGGTCGTGAGATGCTCTCCTCCTGCAGCCTCCTCTGATTAAAGAGGTAAAATTGCTGTTTGCTCAGCCTTTAGTTCCTTTTCACAGCTTCGTGAGCACCTCAAAATAAACTTTTTTCCTTTCAGACGGGAAAACACAAAACAGCCACCCACCCTATTATCTTTACTGCAGTCATCTTGTCTAGAAGAGGCGAGTCTGAACAAACTTATCGAAAGGAGCGTATGGTAGCTGGCCGTTTCGAGTAGAGAGGCTTCCGGGTACTGCGGTAGGCTCTGCTCGTTTAAAACACGAGGCTTGAATTAAAATGCAGCCAGACAGAAGGCTACGCCGCGCCGAATGGTGTGATTCAATTAATTATTAAAGAGAGGACAGGAGTCAGGTGCTGCCCTCCCCCTCCCCCGGCTCTCCCCCTGGCTGTTGAACAGATCGCGAGGTTCCGGGCTGTTTTAGATGTTGTTGTTTGAGAGCAGCCGCGAGGCTTGCTTTTCAGTTCTGCGTATATCTCATCTTTCAAAGCACGAATGATAACACACCCTTGGGGTGTGTGTGTCTCTAGCCCTCCCCTGAGGAGAGAGGAGCAGTCAGGGTCTTGTCATGGACGTGCATACAGAGAAGAAAGGTCCATTTGTCCGTTGAAACTAGCAGATTTCCTAAAATCAGGAGTCCTTCACGTTTGATTGTGTGGTAGTTTTCGCACGGGGTTTCAGGGTCTCGTTCATTTTTCACTTGGAATCGGAGTTTTGCAAGTAAATTCACCGGGGGTAAAAATGTGTGTTCTGTGCCTCGTAGCGAGACACATCTCCTCCTGCTTCGAGTCTGTAAAGCCATGTGGAAGATTTATGCCATCTGTGCAGTGGGGTTTTTTTTAATAGTAAAGTTTTACTTTGCTCCAATTTTAAGTTATCTTGTGGCAAACCTTCTTGAAAGAGGCATTCACTAGTGTTTCATTAGGTGGTAGAAAGCAGGCTTCTCTGTATCGAAAACGAGATGATGGATCACGTGACTATATTCAACTATTTTCTCTAAGTTCAATATCTTTAGGGATATAGCACCTCAAAATAGAATATCTTATAAATAGAACGAATTCAACCTAGAATTCAAACAATGCCCAATATTTTAGAATAGAGCAGTATTTTAGAAGTTTTAGGTAATTTGGAATCACCCCCAGTTGAAAATAAAGGCTTTACCTGCGGTTGCAGGAGACTTAGCCTTAGTTTTAAATTCTTTACAGCTGCCAGATACGACAAATGCCTCAGGAGTTATAATGATCAGGGGACAGGCGATAACAATTGTTGAATGCTTTAGGGATAATAGAACCGTAACACCTTACTATGTTAAAATGGTGGCAACAGTCTCGTGCCAAATGATGGCTTGCCTTTTTGAGTGAAGCCTTCCTTTAACACTAGTTCCGCAAATGGCCCCAAGCCTTTTGTTGGAACTTCTACAAAATTCAGTTCTCATTCAACTATTTATCGAGCACCTGCTACATCCTGGCCACCGTGCTAGGTGTTGGAGAGTGAGGTAATTCTTACCTTCAGTGAAATTTCTGTTTCAGCAGTTTCTAACAAAACCTGAGAGCAGGTAGTTAGGTGCAGCAAAGGACTCGCTCTTGATTTGAATAGCATTTAAATCAGCCAAGAAGAAAGACCTGTGCTGTTTAATAAAGCTACTCGAGCAGACAGGAGCTGAGGGCTAAAGGCTGAGGACCGTGAACGCAGACTTTGCACAGCTTGCAGCACTGAGTGCTGGGGACTGAGGAAAATTCTTGACCTCTCCTCACAGCTTCTTCCAGAGTCATGCAAGGGAGGACATTTTACCCAAGAGTGAACATTTAGCGGCTGCAAGCTGCAGGGAGCCCTTTTCCGGGGTAAGTCCTCTGCTTGTGACATGCAAAGCAAACTGCCACTGCTGTGCCAAGGTGAAGATTCTTATTGTGCTGGAACTTGAAAGTAGAACGGAAGAGGATTTTTTTCTACCCGCCCCCCTCCACCCAAGCAGCCGCATCTATTATTATGCATCTTCTCTATTATTATGTTATCTATTATTTATGCATCGTTGTCTATTTTGACAGGAGCAAATCTCTGCCTTTCTGATTGCAGAAGAATTACATTTTAAGATCTAAAAGTTATTTAGTGGGTTGCAATAGGTAATTTAGACATTATAACAAATGTCCAGAATTCATAGGTCTTTCTTAAAAGCTGGCGAATAATGAATAAAATGGCGTGCTTTGGTATTTTATATACAATGGCTGTCTGACTTTGTTGACACGCACAGCCAGACACTTAGATTTGGCAGTGCGTTGGGAGTTTTTGCATACATTTTTATTTGGGCTGGGAAAAAGGAAAAAGAGAAATGATCTGATAAAAGTCTCAAAATGCTGACCTGAAGATTTAAATTCTTTGCGGTGGAGAGTCTTAATAAATTACCAGGGTTTAAAATCTAGATATGATGATTTTTTTTTCTATTAAAAAACAGAAACCTCTTCTCAAAATTTAAAGATGCACAGCCAGTAACTAAAAAACAAGTATCTAAGAAAATACTTACATATTGGGCCAAGTGAATTAATGTCACATAATTAGGCAGAATTCCATCAAGGGTGGAGACAGGAGATGATTGAAGTTAGCTCTGAATTACAGACAACCTGGAAAGTTTTCTGTGTTCTTTTTTAAATTTTATTAGAAATTTATCTGTTAATGATAGAGGTCAAAAATACAGTAGTGGTTCTCAATATTACTTCTTCCGCACTTTTCAAAAGTACAACACAAGCCTGTTGGCTATTCAGTGCAGTGACTCTCAGTGGTAGGGTCGTGCCCTCCATAGGATCGCGTGGTTCTCTTAGGGTGTAGTTTGAGAAGCCTCCTACCCTCATTGTAAGGGAGAGAGCTTTGCATCTCAGCCAGAAACAAAGAATATTCCCATCCCGTAGAGGTAATTTTATTCCTCACCCCTCTGAGAAGCATTTTAAAAATCCAGTTGTGAATAGTAAATGAAATAGCCTATGGGGAAAAGAGGAAAATTAAACACAACAGTATTATCAGACTAGAAAATGTATCATTACATGGACGTGAGAAATGTGGAGTCACCAGGAGTGAGAAGTATTGGGCTCTAAGGTACACTAAAAATGTCTCAAGAAGAGGGTTCTATCCACCTGCTGCCCTTGACAAACAACCTGATATTTCTCAGGGTGGGAAAAGCAAGCACGTTAGAATACCTGAAGAACAACAAATAATGGTTCTCTTCCTTTATAGGTGGTAATGCTGCCCTTCTGAGATTCTAAGCTTCCTTATGTAACTGTGCCAGTGACTGTCACTCCTCTCATTTCAGTCCCCATTGTAAAGCAGACCTGGGCAGGACAGGCAAGTCTCATTGAATACTACAGTGATCACGCAGAAAGTTCTATTCCTACAGTAGATCTGGGGATTCCTAATACAGATAGAGGTGAGTCCTTAATTTTCACCACTCTTATTCAGAATGTCCATTCCGGAAAGAGAGTAAATTAGGATGAAAATGAAATGTCTTAGAATTCTATGATTTTTGCCTTACGTAAGTTTCACTTCCTTCCCTCCCAACGTCTTTGCCCAGGGATATGGACCAATTCTCTCAGATTAAGAGCTGCTTTATAAGCACTAAGAAAGGTTGGAAGTGGTTGGGCCATATCAATAGGACAGAGCATATGACAATTAGGATTACTTAACAGATTTTTTTTTATACCTTCATAATTCATTGTGACCATAATGGAGTGTCCCCAGTTAATTTATCATCTTTCCACACAAAGCTTCTCCACATTGGATTTTAGCAGCTTAACCCGCCAGGATTGTTCTATGCCTGCTATTTGCCAGCCCCAGAAGCTGGGAAAATAGGAACGAAGCCGATGGTTTCTGTCCTCATGAAGCTTATGGTCTAGCTCACATTTTGTGTGTAATTGTTGCGTAGTGTTTACCCACGTTTTGCACTGATTATGTGTGGCGTAAGCTCTGTGATATTCATGTATTTTGTGAATATTTTAATTAGTGATGATTGGTAGTGCACCGGTTTTTCTCTTCAGATTCTGGCTTCAAATTAAAAACATTGTTTATTTCAAAAAAATGCAAGTAGAAAGCTGACCACCTTACCTGCGGATGCTCTTTGTTCATCTCACTTTTCATCTAGTGTTCCTGTCACACTCTTCTTCAGTTTCTTGTTCCCCATACCCTTTTAGGAGTAGAAAAAGAAGTAGTAAGTTGATTTTCTTGTTCTAAAGAGTAATTTATCTGGATTATTTCATGGTCGTGTCTCTCATAATGCCTTGATTGATAATGCACAAAGTAGAATCAGATAAGCCATTCCTGTAGTTATCAATTCTTCTGACAAGGTTACATATATTACTGAGTCTGTCTGTTGCTTTGTTTCGGAAAAATGATTTTAGACTGAGGTTTTTTTGGTTAAGCTTGCTTTTTAGATTGCAATTTAGGTTGCCTTTAACATTCACTTACTCGTGTATTTCTTATTCGATTTCTTCTTTTGTGTTTAGTCTGACATTATTATTGCTATTCCTATTTTGCCTTGCTCCAAAAGGAATTAGGGATGGCCTTCAAATAATGGTTAAAAATACCTTAAGCGACTAAGAAAAATGAAAACAAAGGTCACATTGAGTGGTTTACTATTAGTTAACATTAGCTTGTTCTCTCGTGTCACCAAATATTTTGTTGCAATCCGGGGTAGATGGCTGTTTACTGATTTGAGTTCTCTTCCCAAGCATTTTATTCTTAGCTTGGGCCCCAGCATTTTCCATTAAAGCAGTGACGTTTGTCTGTTGGCATCTGAAGAACCGTAACTTAGTCCACACTGTACTTTTAGGGCAGAACCGGCCACAGTATCTAGCATATGGCAAATATTTATAAAGTCAACGATTGAAGGTGTAATATCCTGCTTTTGTACCATTGTTTCCCTTTAGTTGCAACGCTTGGAGTTCTAAAAGTTCCTTCAGATTAAGGACATCTAAGGAAAGGTGCCAAGCCTTATACTTTCCATGAGGCTTACAACTTTGTCTGGAGTGGAGATAACTGGCCCCTCCTCCGATCAGCTCACAGTGACCTTGTGTTATTCCCGTCTCTGGGTCCCCTGATTTCCCGTGTGTGAAGTACATGGCTTAGACTTCATGATCTCTAAAGCTCCCACATTGGTTCACGAGGCCTATGCAAATTACAGGAAGCTAATTTTTTAAGTTTCTGATTATTCCTGTGCATGTCAGCAGTTAAGCTTTTACTTTTAAAACCTTGAAACTATAACCATGTTTAAAATGAGTTCTATATGTATTTTAAAGAAAATATTACATTGTAAGTTCTCTCTTTGCCTTTCCTAGGTCATTGTGGAAAGACATTTGCCATTTTGGAAAGATTTTTGAATCACAGCCATGACAAGATAGCATGGTTAGTCATTGTGGATGATGACACGTTAATAAGGTAAGGAGCCCTCATCAGCCTAGGGTGGCTTTATATTCTACATATATTCATATTCAGAAGCTAGGATGGGTACTTCTGCTTCTGGCCAAGATGGAGTAACAGGGACTAGATTTACCCTCACATTTGAAACAATGCCCTAAAAAGGACAAAATATATGAAACGAGGGTTTTTAAGACCCTGGACATTAGGCAACAAAGGACAGTAACCCATGAGACGTATGAAGTAAGTTCTATGACAGCCCCAGCTAACTGCCTTAAGAGAATGTAAATAGCTGCTGAGGGAAGGGAACCCCGTTGGAGTGTGGCCAACTCCTTGAGTTAAAGAGATGATGCTGAGAGCCTGGGGTGACCGAGACCCATTAGCTTGTAGGACAGGGCACTGGAGAGGGAGAGCTGCACAGAAAGAACACTGGAGATCTGTGGGGGCTCCCCTCAAATATTCAGTTGAGTATTGATCAGTGCATACATATGAGGAAACTACTGGACGCTGGGGAGAGAACCAGCCAAGATGATGAGAGGGGATGGTGCCCAACACTCACACAGGGCTGAGTAGGGTACCTATTTCTACCAGCCAGACTGGGAGACCCTGGACTCATAGGGTGTTGGGTAGAGTAGCTAGATATAGAAGTATCTTGCTTTAATAGTGGGAAATAGCTAAGTACTGCTTCAGTCCTGCCTAAGAGATCTTAAAAGACCAAACTGTTTCCAGGTAACTAGTCTGCATCCAAGAACAAAGCTCAAGATTTAGAGAAGTGCCAAAATATCCATCACCCAACAAGGAATCACAATGCTTGGCATTCAATCAAAAGTTCCCAGACATGGAAAGCAGCAGGAAAACGTACCCATGATGAGAAAAATCAGTTGATTGAAATTACCCCAGAAATGACAGCGTTAACTAGTTATTTATAACTACAAGTTCTGTTAGTTGCAGCTTAGTAACTCTTACATTTATTCAAAAAGGGACATGGAAGGTATAACCAAACTGAACTTCTAGAGATGAAAACTACTTTGTCTGAGGTGAAAAATCCATTGGATAAGATTAACAGCAAATTAGAACTTGGAGAAGAACGTATCGGTGAACTTGTGAATATTGCAATAGTAACTGTCCAAAGGAAACACAAAGATAAGTAATTTAAAACCAGTGAACAGAACATCACTGCGGTGTGGGACAATTTCAGGTGGCTTTGTATGTAGGCAATTTGGAGTCCCCAGAAGGGGCATCTGACAAATATTTAAAGAAAGATTTTCAAATTTGATGAAAACTATAAACCAACTGATCCAGACACTGATTCCAGATCAGTGAACCCCAGACACTACTGTGAGTGTCCAAATGGAGCACAATCACCTCCAAGAATGGACTCTTTCAGTAACATCATGTGTAGCATTTGTTAAATCTCTACTTCACTTGTGTCATCAGTCCTCAGTACAGTCACGTTTTGCCACATGTTCATTTAGAGTTTCTTTTTTTGTTCATCTTTACCAGCAATAATATCTAATTGCCTAGTGAGGTCTTAAACGTGTTTTAGTTTGAGCTTGTCACCTTTTCCTTGCGAGACTCTCCAATCATCCTCAGTTGCATGAACTCTTCTGGCTTCTCCTAAGTCATGAAGCTGAATAATTACAAGACTGAGAGGTCAAAAATTCAAAAACTAAAAAAAAAAAAAAAGAGGACAAGAAAGGGAAAAAGCAAAACTAGAATTTTAGACTCAGGAAAGAAAGAAAAAGGCAAATTCATCTCTGAAGTTATGACCAAAACATCCAGAAGTAAACAAATTCAAATGAGAATTTAACAAGAGACATGGATAAAAATTAGGAAAGCATTCTAGAAAATGAAAATGGGGTCTGTTAGTTAAAAGGGTGAGAAAAAAAGTGGTTAAAATGAACACGTACTGAAGTCCAACACCTGTATAACTGGAGTTCCTGATTGAAGAAAATAAAACATAGAAATAACACTTAAATTACCAGAAATAAAAGAGGACCTTAATGTATATATTAAAAGGGCCTACCTGGTAGGTGCCACGGAAAATTGAGCTGGGATCATCAACCTCTTCCCATAGCTGGACAAATCCAGTAGATTTTGATAACGTCCTCTGAGTCTTGTGACAAAATGATGAAAGAGCAAGAAAGTAAGACTGGCATCAGAAACAGTAGAGGAACATGTTAAACTCAAAAAATGGTGAATCATAAGTTTTATATGCAGCTAAGATGCTCTTCAGGATCAGTAGGAAATTTCTTAATGTCCACCAACTAAATGAGTAGTGTGCACATGCATCCTTCGTGGGGAATGTATTAGAGAAAGAACTTCATGCAGACAAGAGAGATGAAATTTGGGCAAGAGGACTGATGGTGAATATTTCATATATATAACTGTAAAGTTAAAACAGGGTTGGGGAATAGGTATATAGGTAGGGGAACGGTATATAAATATACTATGTTTTGACAAAGTAGAAAGTATGTAACTTTAAAAAAATGGAAAGAAAAAGGAAAGTAGGATCAGATCATGGCTTATTGTATAGCTAGTAGATGGGATTCAAAGGATACCGTGTAAAACTGACAGATCTTAATACTATTAAATAGGAAAAACACAATAGGCATAAAAAGTTAAACACAAGATAATGGGGGGAAAACTTCCAACACCAAGAATATTTTTTAAAGCAAAAAGTAAAGAAACACAGTAAATAGTATATGTATAATTCAAACCCAAAGTAATTTCAGTGTAGAGACCAAATATTATGAGTTGTGTCACTAAATGTGAATGGGTTTAACTCGCCTAAGAACTTTGAGATTGGTTCATAAAACAAACCCCAACTCTATACTTTTATAGAAAAGACATACATAAAACAGTCCTTCAAAAGTCTAAAAGGGATGGATAAAGAATTGCGAAGCCAATGAGAATTAAAAAAATTCAATTCCCAACTCAAAAAAAACTAGAAAAGAATAAAAAAGCCAATCCAAAAAAGCATATGGAGGGAAATAAGAAAGATACATGTGGAAATGATGAGGTAGAGAAAAAGACCAAATTAATGAATGAGAATTTTGTTTCTTTGAAAAAATTGTATTGAATGCTTTTCTCATTTAATGGTATCTATCGCCTGGAAATCAAAGTGCACAAGAATATATTTAGGAACAAAGGGGAAATAAACATGCCTGTGTCCCCTTATCTTTCCATAAACAAAATGAGGGACGGTTGAACCATGAGGTTGGTTTCTAAAAGGACTGGGTGGAAGAAGAGGATAGATGGAGTGGGGGAGGGTATGACCCTACTGAATTTATCTTTTAATTTAGTTGACTGGGAAAGCATGCTCATATTTTACTAATTTGAAAATAAATCAGTAAGGACAGGATTAAAGTCAGTAAGGACGGAGAGCAAGCTGAAACAAATGGACCCGACTGTGTTTCGAATGAAAACGTAATCCCACTGAAGGAAAACTATAACTGATGCAAGTAACAGTGGAAGACCATATTTATAAGTGTACCTTACTCACGTGTGGGAAGAGGTGAGGAATGGCAGACAAATCCTGAATTTGCAGTTAGTCTGATTTTTGTGGTGGTGTGGTAAAGCAATTCTGCAGTTATTTTAGGTACACTGGAGGATTGGGCAAATGGCGTTGGAACCTAGGGTTGTGCAAGAAGGAAATTGTGCAAGAAAGAAAATATGGATATGGAATCAGGCAGGTCAGGAGGTCTATGAGAGGAGATTGGAAGTGGAGACATTTCTCACAACTCATAAGTTTTGTCAGACCCATGATTTCTAAAGTATGTGTATGTGTACATGTGAGCTTCCTAGTTCTTTCTAGAAAAGAAGACTAGAAGCAGATATCCCAGTAGCACTGACCAACTAGGGAGCACTGTGGTGCCGGCTGCCCCACTGAAAGGAACCAGGCCTTCCCAGAGAAAGTGTGGATTCTAATGCTGAGGCAAGAACATTTGGAACATTCTTCACCCCCCGCCCTTACTTTCTGGTATAAAAAGAAAAGTGCGTTTTAGGAGGACAAAGAAGCAGGCTAGAGTGGTTTCCCACTGGCCAAATTTTGGATAAGCGTCATATAATTAAGGACAATAAAAAATTATGAACCATTAAAATTAGGAATCCATGAGTTCATGCTTATAAGAAATAGAAAATAGGTAAATAGGTAAAAATAAATGGGGGAGAAAGGTGGTATCTTAGAGTGGGCACCATAACAGAATACCATAGGCTGGGTAGCTTAAAACAATAGAAATCTATTTCTCACAGTTGTGGATGCGGGGAGGGTCCAAGATCAAGATACTGGCAAGGTAGGTGTCTGAGGCCTCTTCTCTTGGGTCTCTGTGTCCTCACGTGACCTCTTCTTTGTGCTCCACGGAGAGAGAGCTCTCCAGCGTCTCTTCTTACAAGGACATTAATTTTATTGGATCAGAGCCCTACCCGTAGGACCTTATTTCACTTTAATTACCTCCTTAGAGGCCCCATTTCCAAATATAACCACACTGGGGGCTCTGGCTTCAACATACAAATTTGGTGTGGGCACAATTCCATCCCTAGCAGGTGGGCTGTTGCTTGCAGGATAATGAAGAGTTGTGACTGGTAAATGTGGAGGTCGTGATGGGGTGGGAAAAGCCATCACTTTGTAACCATCATAGTAAAGATTAAAGTAACAATCATTAATTGACGCTGAACTACAGGTACGTTTTAATGAGGACAGGGTATTTGCTGGTGTTAAAGCGTCTGCCCGGAGACTCTCGGAAATAGCAATGGAAAAGCGTAAGATGTGCGGATGACATAGGACCCTCAGCTCACCTTGTCGCGTGGATACACCTAGATACCACCCACGTCAATGTAAATAACCCAGAAAAGGACCCAACGGCTGACAGAACAGAATCTTCACAGCTAAACATGAAGAGGCCACAACAAAAATGGTAGGAAGGGCAGAGATGCAGTCAGGACCCAAGCTGACCAATGGGGCTGTCCATGGGAGGGCCATTACAAGCATGGAGAAGGGAGAGGAACAGACCCCACCCTGGGCACCCCAGTATGAAACTACCTGCACTGGGAAGATGAATCCCCAGAACACTTAGCTTTGAAGACTAGAAGGGATCAACATGGCCTGTCTTTACAGTCAATGGGGCTTAACACCTGGACCTTTAAATTTCAGAGGCTCAGCCCTGGGAGAGCTGGAGGGCTATTCATAGGAAACCGAGTCCCCACCCTTAAGAGACAGCATAGCAGCTCCACTGAGATACAGCATAGAAGCAGCAGTGTGAAAAACACCTGGGAGAGAGAGATTTATTAATCTCAGGATGTGTGCTGGAGGGGCAGGGATCTTTAGGAGACTTCTCTAAGAACAAAAGAGTTGGCAGCCACCCTATCCCTCCCCGCCCCCCACCCCCACCCCACCTGCCTAGACCCATGGACGTGTGCAGAAACCAGCACAGTGCTAACACTGTCTGTGTAGTTTGCTAACCATCTGCCAGCCCTGTGCTTTTCTGCAGACTGTCCCTCCAACCAGGCCTTGGCAGGAGTTCTCTAAAACAGCACCAGGTCTCCTCCCATAGCAAACTGGAGTAGACCTTGCTAGCAGTGTAGACGCACCCCCTCCACCCAGCC
This sequence comes from Puma concolor, assembly GCF_028749965.1. Lineage (NCBI taxonomy): Eukaryota > Metazoa > Chordata > Mammalia > Carnivora > Felidae > Puma > Puma concolor. The sequence continues at coordinate 231,941,011 of NC_141667.1, read as the reverse complement.
CACGGCAAGTCCATCCAAAGTGGTGCCACAAGCCTGGAAGTGTGCGAGCAGCCCCAGTGGGGGCCGGCACCACTCCAAGGTGACTCCTGCCCCTGGGAGAGGGTAAGATAAAAACACACCAGTTCTTTGGTCCCAGCAGTGGCCTGGGGACAGACAAATGGTCTGACTGTGGGCCCCACCCACCAACAGCTTCCCAGGGGACAATACAGGGAGAGTGCCCTGTAGCTCAGTGCTACTGCATCTCTGGCAAATCCCTGGTCTGACCCAACTCATGCCTAAGGCAGCCCCAGACTAGCCCATTAACAACTGAGGGACCAAACCCTGCCCACAGCAAACAGACAACTGGGCTGAAGGCAAAAGCAGCTCAGCCGCAACAATACGGTGCATACAACACACAGAAGAGACAGCCCTGAAGTTCAAGGTTCTGCTGAATAGGGACACTGCACTACAGGGTGCCACAGGACCTAGTCTTCATAAGGCAACTACTTTCAAGATCAGGAGATATAACTGTATTTCCTAGTACACAGAGATCGACACAGGGAGTTAGACAAAATGACACAGGAATATCTCCCAAACCAAAGAACAAAATCCTAGCAAGAGAGCTAAATAAAATGGAGATAAGTAATATGCCTAGAGAATTTAAAGTAATGGCCATAAATATATCCACCGGACTAGAGGAAAGAATGGAGGAGCCCACCAAGACCCTCCACAGAAAGAAAACAAAGAACCAGAGATGAAGAATTCAATAACAAAGTGACAATACACTAAATGGAATAGTAGACTAGAGGAAGCAAGAATGGATCAGCAACCTGGAGGACAGAGTAACGGAAACCAACAAGTTGAACAGGAGAGAGGAAAAAATAATAAAATAAATGAAGGTAGCTCGGTGACACCATCAAGTGTAATATTCACATTATAGGGATCCCAGAGGGAGAAGAGAGTAAAGAGGGCAGAAGATTTATTTGAAGAAAGAATAGCCGAAAACTTCCGTAATCTAGGAAACAAATCCAGAGGTACAGAGAGCCCCCCCGCCAAGTCAGCCCAAGGAGGTCCACACCAAGACACGTAGAAACTAAAATGGCAAAAAAGAGAATTTTAAGAGCAGGAGAAAAGAGTGACTATATCATGCCACTCCCTTCTGGCCTGCAAAGTGTTACAAGAAAACAACAAACCTTCAGCCAAGAATACTCTATCCAGCATGGCTATCTTTCAGAATAGAAGGACAGATGAAGAGTTTCCCAGACAAAAGTTAAATGAATTCATCACCATTAAACCAGCCCTATAAGAAATGTTAAAGGGGATTCTGAGTAGGAAGCAAAGACCATAAGCAGGAGTAAGAAAAGTAGGAAACACAAAAGTAGTAAAATTAAGTGTGTATATTAGAAAAAGTCAAGAGATTAACAACAACAACAAAAATGGATATTAAGTATTATACTATAGGCCTGAAATTGGGGAAGGGGGGAGTAAAGATTTAGTGCTTCTAGAACATGTTCAAACTTAAGTGACCCTCAATATAGACCGTTATATGCATAAAATGTTATACATAAACCTAATCAAATGAATTAGTAATGGATATGCAAAAAAGAAAAGAAATCCAGGTGTATCACTAAAGAAAGCTAGCAAAATGATAGAAGAGTACAAGAAAAGAAAGGAACAGAGAAGAACTACAAAAACAACTATAAAACAAAATGGCAGGAAGTATATATCAATAATTACTTTGAATGTAAATGGACTAAATGCTCCGATCAAAAGACACAGGGTGACAGAATGGATAAAAAAACAACACCCATCAATCTGCTGCCTACAGGAGACTCATTTCAGACCTAAAGATACATGCAGATTCATAGGGAAGGGCTGGAAAAGCATTTATCATGAAAATGGAAGTGAAAAGAAAGCCATGGTAGCAATATTTATGTCAGAAAAAAAAGACTTTGAAACAAGGACTGTAACAAGAGACCAAGAAGGATCCTACATGATCATAAAGGGAACAATCCAACAAGAAGATGTAACAGTTGTCAATAGTTATGCATCTAACATGGGAGCACTCAAATATATAAAACACCTAGTAACAAAGGAAGTAATTGATAGCAATACAATGATAATAAGGACTTAGACACCCCACTTACATCGGTGGGTAGACCATCCCAACAGAAAGTCAGTAAGTAATCAGTGGCTTTGAATGACACATGGACCAGATGGATCTGATATATTTACAACATACTATCCTAAACCAGTGGAATATGCATTCTCCAAGTGCAGATGGTACATTCTCCAGGATAGCTCACCTGTTAGGCCAGAAAATAAGCCTCAGCAAGTTCACGAAGATTCTAATCATACTCATCTTTTCCAACCATAACACTATGAAACTAGAAATCAACCACAAGAAAACAAAATCTGGAAAGAACACAAATACATGGAGGTCAAATAACATGCTACTAAATAATAAACAGGTTAACAACAACAACAAAAAAAAGTAAAAATATACATGGAGACCATTGAAAATGAAAATGGTTGGGGTACCCGGGTGGCTTGGTTGGTTTAGCACCCGACTTTGGCTCAGGTCATGATCTCACAGTCCATGAGTTCAAGCCCTGTGTCAGGCTCTGTGCTGACAGCTCAGAGCCTGGAGCCTGCTTCGGATTCTGTCTCTCTCTCTTTTTCTCTGTCCCTCCCCCGCTCGTGCTCTGTCTCTCTCTCTGTCTCTCTCAAAAATAAACAAACATTTAAAAAAAAAAAAAGAAAAGAAAATGGTGGTCCAAAATCTTTGGGATGCATACAGAAGCTGTTCTAAGAGGGAAATTTATAGCTATATTGGCCTAACTCAAGAAGAAGAATCTCAAACAATCTAACCTTATAGCTAAAGGGGCAAGAAAAAGCAAAATTAAACCCCAAATTGGTAGAAGGAAATAAAATTAGATCAGAAATTAACAAAATAGAAACTAAAAACATAGAGCAGATTATCAATGAAACCCAGGAGATGGTTCTTTGAAAAGAATAAAATTGATAAACCTTTAGCCAGACACATGGAAACAAAAAATCAGACTCAAAATCAAAAATGAAAGGGAGAAATAACAGACTATAGAAATACAAAGTATTATAAGAGACTATTATGAAAAACCATATGCCATGCTGAACAACCTAGAAGAAATAAATTCCTAGAAACATACAACCTCCCAGAACTGAATTGGAAAGAAATCAAAAATTTGAACAAAGTGATTACCGGCAAGGAAATTGAATCCCAACAAACAAAAGTCCAGACTCAAATGTTGAATTCTACCATTTAAAGAAAAGTTAACACCTATTCTTCTCAAACTATTCCAAAAAATAGAAGAGGAAGAAAAGCTTCCAAATTCATTCTATGAGGCCAGCATTACCCTGATACCAAAACAGATAAACATGCTAGAAAAAAGGAGAACTACAAGCCAATATCCTGATGAACATAGATGCAAAAATCGTCAATAAAATATCAGCAGACTGAATCCAACAATACATTAAAATCATTCACCACGATCAAGTGGGATTTATTCCCAGGATGCAAGAGTGGTTTGTATTTGCAAATCAGTAGGATATATCACATTAAGGGAAAGGATAAAAACCATATGATCATTTCAATAGATGCAGAAAAACTATTTGACAAAGTACAACATCCACTCACGATAAAAACCCTCAACAGCATAGGTTTAGAGGGACCATACCTCAGCATAATAAAGGCCATATACGAAAAATCCACAACATCATACTCAATGATGCAAAACAGCTTTTCCTATAGGATCAGAAATAAGACAAGGATGTCCACTCTTGCCACTTTTATTTAACATAGTACTGGAAGTTCTAACCACAGAAATCAGACAAGAAATAAAAGGCATTCATATCAGTGAGGAAGAAGTAGAACTTCCAGTATATGTAGAGGACATAATACCCTATATAGAAAATCCTAAGAGTCCCAAGAAAAAACTACTAGAACTGATAAATGAATTCAGTGAGGTCACAGGTTGCAAAAATCAATGTACAGAAATCAGTTGCATTTCTAGACATTAATGATGAAGTAGAAATTAATGCCATTTATAATTGCACCAAAAAAAAAAAAAAAGAAAGAAAAAAACAAACACCTTGGAATGAACTTAACCAAAGAGGTGAAAGACCTGAACTCTGAAAACCATAAGCCACTGATGAAAGAAATTGAGGACACAAACAAATAGAAAGATATTACATGCTCAGGGATTGGGGGAATAAATATTATTTAAAGGTCCATACTACTCAAAGCAATTTATAGATTCAGTGCAATCCCTATCAAAATACCAACAGCAGTTTTCACAGAACTAGAACAAATAATCCTAAAATTTGTATGGAACCACAAAATACCCCTAATAGCCAAAGCAATCCTAAGAGGAAACTAGAGATATCACAATCCCAGATTAAGATATACTGCAAAGCTATAACAATTAAAACCTGTAAGGTACTGGCAAAAAAATAGACACAAAGATCAATAGATGAGAGAGCCCAGAAAGAAACCCACAATTATATGGTCCATTAATCTACAACAAAGGCAAGAATATGCAATGGGAAAAAGTCTCTTCAAAAAATGATGCTAGGAAAACTGGACAGCTAAAATAATGCTAATAATGAAATAATGCAAAAATAAGCTGAACCACTGTCTTACACCATACACAAAAATAAACTCTAAATTAAAGGCCTAAATGTAAGACCTGAAAGCATAAAAATCCTAGAAGAGAGCATAGGTAGTAACTTTTATGACATTGGTTATTGCAACATTTTTCTAGATAGGTCTCCTGAGGCAAGGGAGACGAAAGCAAAAATAAACTATTGGTGACTTTATATCAAAATTAAAAGCTTCTTCCCAGCAAAGGAACAATCAACAAAATGAAAAGAGAACCTACTGAATGGGGGAAGGTATGTGCAAATGACGTATCTAAAAAGGCGTAGGGGGCACCTGGGTGGCGCAGTTGGTTAAGCGTCCGACTTCAGCCAGGTCACGATCTCGCGGTCCGTGAGTTCAAGCCCCGCGTCAGGCTCTGGGCTGATGGCTCAGAGCCTGGAGCCTGTTTCCGATTCTGTGTCTCCCTCTCTCTCCGTCCCTCCCCTGTTCATGCTCTGTCTCTCTCTGTCCCAAAAAAATAAATGTTGAAAAAAAAAATAAAAAAAATAAAAAGGCGTAGTATCCAAAATATATGGAGAAGTTTTACAACTTAAAACCAAAACCACAAATAATCCAGTTAAAAACTGGGCAGAAGACATGAACAGACATTTCTCCAAAGAAGACAGATGGCCAGCAGACACGTTGAAAAGGTGTTCAATGTCACTAATCAGAGACCTGCAAATCAAAACCACAGTGAGTTATTACCTTATATGTGTCAGAATGGCTAGAATCCAACATACAAGAAGCAACAAGTATTGGTGATGATTTAGAAAAAAAGGAACAATCATACACTGTTAGTGGGAGTGCAAACTGGTGCAGCTTTTGTGGATAACACAGTGGAGGTTCCTTAAAAAATTAAAAATAGAATTGCTATATGATCGAGTAATTCCACTACTGGATTTTTTACCCAAAGAATATGAAAACATTGTTTCAAATACATGTGTGCACTCCTGTGTTTCTTGAAAGTATTTACAAGAGCCCAAATATGAAAGCAACCTCAGTATCCATTGTGTCCACTGATAAATGAATGGATAAAGAGGTAGTGTGTACACACACACACACACAGGAATATTAACCATAAAAAATGAAATCTTGCCATGTGCAATAACATGCATGGATCTAAAGGGTAAAATGCTAAGTGAAATAAATCAGAGAATGACAAATACCATATACTTTCACTCCTGTGTGGAATTTAAGAAACAGAATGAACAAAGAAAAATAGACAAAACCCCCAGACTCTTAAATCTAGAATATAAACTGGTGGTTTGGGTAGAACTAAACTGGTGGGATTGGGAGGGGGAATGGATGAAACAGATGATAAGCACTGAGTAATGTATAGGATTGTTGCGTCACTGTATCGTATGCCTAAAACTAATAGGACACTGTACATTAATTATACTGGGGTTAAAAAAATAGCAATGGAAAAAGTAACTGTCCAGTGGAGAAGTGAGATAACAACTTGACTGGAATATCACCAGTGAAGAACAGAAGGGCCAGACACAGTGTCACACATACATAATACTGTGACTGGGAACATATATGCTAGACTTTGTCATGGGGGAACACCAGACAAACCCAATATGAGGATCATTCTGTTAAAAACAGGGGAGGTGCATTTATTATTAAAAAATACCAGTGTCATGAAAGAAAGAGAAGCTGAATAACTATTATAGATGAAGGGGGAATAAAGGGATATGATAAATGCAATAAGGGACCCTGGGGTTCATCCTGTACTGAAGGGAAAATGAGCCACAATGAACATCGGGTCGAGTGATAACCTTGGAATATGGGTGGTAGCTTAGATGAAAGCATTTGTTTTCAGGTTTGGAGTTCTAATTAAGGCAGCTGTGAACCTTTGTGTACATATCTTTGTATAGATACCTGTTTATTTATCTTGGCTAAATACCTATGAGTGGAATGCCTAGGACATATAGTAGCTATATGTTTTAACTTTTTAAGAAATTTACTGAATGAATGTTAAAGTTTTTGAACTCTTAATTTTTCCCATTTTAAGGAAATACACAATGATGTATTCCATGTTTTTAGGGGGAAAGGGACATAATGTATGAGGTTTACTCCCAAATACTTTAGAAAAGAGAAAATCTATCTATACACACACATGTACACACATAATGCACATGTATACACACATGCATACATGTGTATATACACAGATGAATATCTGTCTACAAAGATTGAGAGAGAACGATAAAGCAAATGGGGTAGAGCTAACAACTGGCTAATTTAGGTAAAGGATATATAAAAGAGTTCTTTCCACTGTACTGCCCTTGGAATTCTTCTGTAATCTTGAAGTTTTTCCAAATAAAATGTTAAAAAATAAAAGCCATAATGGGTTTGAGTGGAATATTATCTGGCTTCCAAAAAATCGGATAGCAGCTAACAAAATGAAGCATAAAAATCATATGATCATCTCAATAGATGTGTGAAAAGCACTTGACAAGATTCAACATCCATTTAGGACAAAAAGTCTCAACAAAAGTGGTGTGTTCCCACTAAATCAAACATAATAAAGTCTGTATGTGAAAAACTGATAGCCAAGATCATCCTCGGTGATGAAAAACAGAACTTTTCCCCTATGATTGGAAAAAAGATGGGGTGTCTGGGTGGCTCAGTCAGCTAAGCATTTGACTCTTGATCTCAGGTCATGAGTTCAAACTCTGCATTGGGTTCCACACTGGGCATGGAGTCTACTCAAAAAAAAATGAGGTCTTCTCTCACCACTATATTCAACATAGTACTAGAAGTCCTAGCTGTGGTAGTCTAACAAGAAATAAGAGGCATTCATACTGGGTAAAGAAGAAGTTTAACTGTCACTATTTGTAGATGACATGATACTATACTTGAAAATCTTAAAAATCCCACCAAAAAACTACTAGAGGTAATAAATGAATTCACTAAAGTTGCAAGATTCAAAATTTATGCCCAGAAATCGGTAGTGTTTGTATACACTAACAACAAAGTCACAGAAATGAAGAACGTAGCGTTTACAATTGTACCAAAAAAAAATAAAATGCCTACGAATAAACTTAACCAAAGAGGTGAAAAAAGACAACCTACTTAATGGGAGGGGAAGATATTTGGAAATGATATCGAATAAGGGGTTAATATCCAAAATATATAAAGAACTCCTACAACTCAACACCAAAAAAAAAAAAAAAAAAAAGAATCCAGTTAAAAAATGGGCAGAGGAGGAGTGCCTGGGTGGCTCAGTCCGTTAAGCATCCGACTTCAGCTCAGGTCATGATCTCACAGCTTGTGTGTCCTAGCCCTGTGTTGGGCTCTGTGCTGACAGCTCGGAGCCTGGAGCCTGCTTCGGATTCTGTCTCCGGCTCTCTCTGTCCCTCCCTTACTTGCTCTCTCTCTCTCTCTCTCTCAAATATAAATAAAAACATTAAAAAATAAAAAATAAAAATAAAAAATGTGCAGAGGACCTGAATAGATATTTCTCCAAAGACGACCTACAGGTGGCCAACAGACACATGAAAAGATGCTCATTATCAATAATTTTGAAGGCACTTCAAATAAAAACCACAATGAGATATCACTGCACAACTGTCAGAATGGCTACAATCAAACAAGAAACAAGTGTTGACAAAGATGTAGAGAAAAAGGAACCCTTTTGCCCTGCTGGTGCAAATGCAAACTGGTGCAGCCACTGTGGAAAACAGTATGGAGGTTCCTTACAAAGTTAAAAATGGTAATACCATATGATCTGATAATTCTATTATTGGGTATTTATGCGGGGAAAAGGAAAACACTAATTTGAAAAGATATATGCACCCCTGTGTTTATTACAGTATTATTTACAAAAGCCCAGACATGGAAGCAACCCAGGTGTCCATCGATAGGTAAATGGATAAACATGTGGTGTATATATCTATAGTGGAATATTACTCAGCCATAAAAAAGATCTATCTTGCAATTTGGACAACATGGGTGGACCTAGAGGGTATTAAGTGAAATAAGGTATTCGTCTTTCTCAGGCTGACTTATGATTCCACTAATAAGCATAATGCAAAAAAATAAAAAGTAGAATCAGAACTATAAATACAGAGAACCGATGGTTGCCAGAGGGGAGGGGAGTGGGGCGCTGGGCAAAATGTGTGAAGGGTAGGGGAGATACAGACCTCCAGTTATGGAATGAGTCAGTCATGGGAATGAAAAATAGCATGAGGAATACAGTAAATGTAACAGCGATGTTAATGGGACAGATGGTAGCTATACTTGGGGTGAGCATAATGTGATGTATAAACTTGTCAAATCACTAAGTTGTACACCTGAAACTTTGGTAGTATTGTGTGTCCAGTATATGCAAAATCAGTATTATGCTGTTAAAGTCTATATGCAGCACTGTGTTCATATAAATTTGATAGCATGTAATCTAAAGTGTTGCTGTACTATTTTTCTTCATTTCTGTGCCTCAGAATTGTCTGAAATGGTAACAGATTGTGAATAAAGTTCCTTTCCTGGATTAATAGCCAATCCATTTGGATAGAATTAGATATCTGTCTGTTTTATCCACGTTTACAGTTTTTAGCAAAATAAAGTATATGAGGGTTGTCAGACTCCGTTTATGATTCTTCAGCTTTAAAATGATATTGTGAGTAGGGAAAGGGTTGAGGTAATAAGAAACCCAGATGAGATGTTAAATCCCAGTTATTTTAACCAAAGAAATTACAAGTTGTGGACTGAATCGGTATTTTTATAATATGCAGGAGAAAGAGAAATACGTTTCTTCCTAGGTCAAGAAGTAGATATAAATTTGCCCTAGAGGTCTTTGAAATTTTGTTTGTTTTTTTGTTGGTGTTTTTTTTTTTTATTTTTTTTTTATTTTATATATGAAATTTATTGTCAAATTGGTTTCCAATGTTTTTTTTTTTAATTTTTTTTTTCAACGTTTATTTATTTTTGGGACAGAGAGAGACAGAGCATGAACGGGGGAGGGGCAGAGAGAGAGGGAGACACAGAATCGGAAACAGGCTCCAGGCTCTGAGCCATCAGCCCAGAGCCCGACACGGGGCTCGAACTCCCGGACCGCGAGATCGTGACCTGGCTGAAGTCGGACGCTTAACCGACTGCGCCACCCAGGCGCCCCTCCAATGTTTTTTTTTAAACACAAACTTTTACCAGCCAAAGGCCACAGTTTCCTTAGAGAGCTATAAGAATAAATTCTCTATAACCAAATGGCGTCTTACTAGGTATCTGCATATTTACTTACCTTTCTCCGCAGAGTTATTCGCTAATTTCCTAAGGATGGATTCCAAACTGGGTGCCCAGAATGTTTACCTTGTGTGCCCAAAACAGAATAGTTTTAAGGATAACGTTTTCTGGCCACTCAGAAACTGTCAGTATTGTCAGAGGCCTTGACCTGCAGACACATATAAACATGATCAGCAAACTGGTCAACTCTTAGCACCACATTTTAAGGCAATTTTTTCATACATTAAATTGGTTTTCTTCGCTTTCAGCTTTAGGTTTATTGGCTGGGGTATTTGTGTAAGATGCACGAGTGTGGATTGAAGCGATGTCCTTCTTTCCACTTTGTGCATCTCCACTTGGGTTTAAGACCCCACCTGTCCCCCAAAAGAAGAAAAGTGAAATCCTAGAACACTAGTGTTCTAGATGTTAATACTTCTTTGTAAGAATTTATGATTAATAGCGTAGAGAAGTCCTTGATATCCTATCTCCCTCTTGGAGATACGCGATGCTCATCAGGCTTGAGAAACATTGGAATTTACTTAGCTAATTAAAAAATTTTAATCCAAAACTGATCACAGAACTTCTTTTTTTGGGGAACACTGATTAATACCACGAGAGAACCTAGGATTTGGTGGTGTGTGACCCAGAAAGCTCTAGTTTAGAACAAATAGTGGAAGGACTTTACGAGGCGTTTGTAAGCGGTACAAGTTCTTAAAACATGGAAAAACTAGCCCTTCTTAATATTAGCCTTTGTCTCACCTTTGAAAGGTTACTTCTAGATTTTATTTTCCTATGAAATCTTTTTCTTTACCCTCATGGCAGCTCTAGCTACAGGCCTTTCTCTGACCAGCTCCTGGATATTCTCACTGCCCTTTTAAAGCTATCTTGTTGACATAGGACAAAGAAATATAGGTGCCAGAAGGTATATACATAAGTAGACGTAAAAAGACAACTTATGTGGCCTTACTCGGGGGAAACAGATGTGTGGTTGTGCACCGTAATTGAAAGGTTTCCTGGAACGTCTAACAAAATCCGTTTGCCCACCTGCCAGCCACGGGCCTGACATGGACCTCATTTGTATCTCGAAAATTCTGTTTGGGGGCCATTAAAATTTAAAAAGTACTAAGTGTTAGAAAGGGGCGGAGGTTTATAATGTGTCCTCCAAACCAGGAAGGTACATTAATACCGAAACATGAAGCAAAGCTGTTCTATACCGTTCGCTGTGTTTTCTTCAGGGTAACTTACCGACAGGCAGTCGGGTGGGCCAACGGACAGAAGATCCAGGCGGTAATATGCTCCTAATCTCCGCCCCTATTCCCAGCCTTTATCTGGACCTTCCCCCAGCTTTTATGGAGTGAGGGGCGTGGTGGGGAGGTCATGGGTAGTTATCTTAAGTGGCACCATCTGTGCACCCGATAGCCGCCAGTTATCCAAAGTGGTGCCACCTGTGCAAGATGGCGTCCCACAGATGGAGTCAATGTTGTTAGCACTCCCACATTCCACCTCTGGCATCTTTTTAGCCCGTGCCATCTTTGCCCGCCATTCTTTCACAATGGCCTTAGAGCCAGATGTCAGGAAGGGACTTGTACCCCCCTGCCACAGCAGCAGTATAAATAGCAACGTGAGTTGAACCAGTACCACCCCTGGTTTTTCACCATTCCTCATTCTTTGTTTTAATGTGTATTTAAGAGAGAGAGAGTGCACATGCAAGGTGGGGGGGGAGGGGGCAGAGAGAGACAGACTCCTAAGCAGGCTCTATGCTGTCAGCGCAGAGCCTGACTCAGGGCTCCATCCCGTGAACCATGAGATCATGGCCTGAGCCAAAGTCAAGAGTCAGGTGCTTAACCCACTGGGCCACCCAGGCGCCCTGAACCATTCCTCATTCTTGAGGGGTAGGGGTAACGACCCCTCTAGCTGCTTCCTGCTGGAAAAGGGTGTAGAGCAGGATTTCACGAATTAAGTTGCCATTGCATCCCACTGCAGATATTCCCTACAGCTCAGCTGAGCTCCCATCCTTTGTAACCACTGTTTTGGAAGTCTTGTATATAGTCTTAGCATCTCATTCTCCATTTTATAACAAGGTCAGTTAGGTCCATTCAGTTAAACAGTGGTCTCTTTTCAGGAGGTGGTCCTGCCAATGTGATTTCAAAGTCAGGTTTGTAGAGTGCAAGCAGTCAGGTAGTAAGTGAGCCATAAATGCACGGAAGCCAGAAGAATTCGGGATCTAGCCCCTGGTTTATAGGTAAATAAACATTCAACCAGAAATAGAATCTAACGCCCATAAAAGTGTGTTACTGAAATATTTTTTTCTAAAATCACCCTCATTTCTATCAAAGGTAGTCAAATTAAGACTAAGTTGTTTGTAAAACAAGTCCACTTTTAACAAACTTGGCCTAAATGTTTACATGCGTGCAACAAGAATGATGATGGGCCATTTGGGTTCTTTTAAGTCTGCTTTTCTGGAACTTCTCATAGGGAATTTCAGTTTGAGCCTTTTACAGCCTTTGGAGGCCAGAAGCCAAGTCAAATACTTGCCATCAGACCCACCTGCAATACCTTTAATTTGAATTAAGTCCTCTCTTCTTGAGGTCCCCAAGTGACCTTCCTGACTTGCACGGTAGGACTCTCAGGAACCTGTAAGCAAGGTAGCAGGCCATTTTTTTCCAAGGAATTTCCTTGGCTCTATAAAGTCAACCTTAGTTCCTTAGGGCTGTTTGGCCATATTTGAGTCTATACGTGTCTCTTTCCAATGTGACATTCCAAAGCCTTGGTAATCAAGGTTTCCAATGGTGTCCTGTTATAAGAACATATTGTTATTGAACTTATGCAAATAACTGTAATTGATTTCCCATTTTATTGTTACCACGAGCCCCAGCCAAGCCCTTCTGGATGTGAAGTTACATCCAATTCACCACTAACACCTGGCATTAATACCCCCGATGCCTAGTTATTTCACTACCATTTTTGCCTTTATTTCTCCCCCCCCCCAAATTTTGAGGCATTTCCATAGATAAATGTGCATTTAGCCAGTGAATATTAGAGCTAGCACAGTCTGATGGTTAGTGAAAGACAAATAGTTAATAATGGGGCCCCCAGTTGTCTACTGTTGCATGCACTAGAGGGAAACGCTGGCCTAACCCTTAGTTTCCAGGAATAGTCTGTGTCCACCCCGAAATTTTTCCATTAGCAGAGGGGCACTGGGCAACACACCCAGCTTTTTTAGCCTGCCTTCAAGGAAGTAAACTGCTCTCCATCAGGCGATGCCTTCTGGAGGCTCAGCAAGACCAACTTGGGTTGTTTGTCTATATTTTCTCTCGGGGTCCCAGATAATATTCGGTATTGCTACCATTGTTTACAAATCTTGATAGGCCCCCTTTCTGCCATTTTCTCATCAGTGGGATCGTTTTTCCCTCTTTTTTAATCTATTTCCCTCATAAGGGAGTCTCTGAATCTCACTTAAGTCTGCAGCCATAGTAGCTACCGTAGCAATGGGCCATTTAGCCACAGGGGCAAGAACAACCTCTAAAGTCCCATACCACGCTCCTGGGGCTGAGATACGGTCATTCATACAAGAGGAAAGTCATGCTTCATTTGGGCCACCGAAATGCTGCGTGTAAATGGCACACTTCATCCCTAGTTCTTCCACAGAGGTCTGCTGCAACAGAAGGGAGGGCACAGCCTCCTTGTTAGGCCAGGGTTTCTTAATGCTAGCATTTATCCAATCAGATTAGCCAACTGCCTGCAGTTCTTGACCACGCCTGCCGTATATAATCTTTCATCACCAGGCAGGTTCAGCCGTGGCTGAGGCCACGTTTTCATCTCGAATCCATTCAGCATAATACCATCTCCTCCATAGTCCTAAGACCCAAGCTACCACCCCTTCTTGGCCCTTTTGCTTCACCACCATCTCAGACCCGTGTTGGTTAGGGCGTTTCTGTACTCACACGCTGGTCTGAAACGCTCACAAGACCTGGCCGAATCGCCTGGCTAGCAAGCTTGGGATTTCCCCCAAGGGACCACAGGCTTTCCCCGCGTGGACTGTGGGCTTCTCCTGGCTTCGCCTCCTTTACCCCTCCCTGGCTTGTTTCATTTTCAGTCTCCTGTCCGCTACGCCAAGTGTTAGAAGCTGGAGGAGGGTCAGTAATGTATCCTCCAGACTGAGAAGGCACTTTAATGCTGAAAAAGGAAGCAAGCCACTCCAAGCTGTTTACGGTTTTATTCAGGGAAACTTACGGATGGTCAGCCTATCAGCCAGGACAGTAATATGCAGCTATTCTCTGCCACTCTCCAGGTTTTATGGAGCTAGGGGCCTGGGGGTGCCCTCACAGGGTAGCTATCTAAAGTGGCACCACCTGGGCAGAGGCTCTCTGCTATTATCTAAAGTGGCGCATTCAGTGCGCCAGAGGCGAGGACAAGATGGAGGGCCAAGATGGAGTCAGTGTTGTCAGTGCTCCTACGCCAAGCACATCTGAAGAGATGTGACGGTTCACGCTCACTGGGAAACAGGACTGGTAGACGTGAGCTAAACAGTACACTGGCCACCTCAACTTCTTTAACCTGCCACCCTACCCACCCCATGGAGGCAGCCATGTTCTTGCAGGGGCTTATTAAAACCGGGGAGTAAGCCCCTTGTTTTTTAGTTTCTCTTCTGTTTCCAGGGATCTACAGTGTCCATTTTTTTCTTCTTTTTAAGTGAATTTCTTCCGTAAATCACTTGAATTTCATCTCTAAGCGATTTCCGTACAGTAGTATATAACGTGACTGGTGGGATGTGAGAATCGTCAACTTTTTAGCGTGGAAACCCATTTGAGTTAAGTAATTATTGCTTATGTTCTCTTTGGAATCTTAGCATCTCCAGGCTCCAGCACTTGCTTAGCTGTTACGACTCCAGCGAACCGCTGTTTCTGGGAGAGCGTTACGGCTACGGCCTGGGCACTGGAGGCTACAGCTACGTCACGGGAGGAGGAGGGTAACTATGAACAGAGCTTTCTGCAGATGCTCTCAGCACTCACTTCTGTTTCTGTGATCCAGGGCTGGGCGTGTGGCAGCGGGACCAATCCTGATACATAAGTGCTCTGTAAATGGTAGCTGTGACTGTAATAGGAAAGTAAACATGAAATTTCCTAAATATGAGAACGGTTCACCACAAAGAATGTTTTACCCCTTGGAGAAATATAAATGGATGTCGAGGGACTTGGTAGAAATTTCCCTAGAGGAATGATTGCCTCTAGGTAGACAATTAGCTTTGCTTGTTTTAATGAGAAAGAAATTTGGATATAGATTTTATTCCAGAAAACAAGTCACTAGACTTTTAAATGATCTATTGCTAATAAATCACATTTAGGAAAAGAGTAGTATAGAATATCACTTAAGCAGTTAAGTGATATTTGTGTCAGATTTATAGATTTTAAATGACAGTGAAAAATTAACATTTTTCATGTTTATTTATTTTTTGAGAGAGAGAATGAGAGAGAGCAAGCCGGGGAGGGACAGGGACAGGGAGAGAGAAATCCCAAGGCACTGACGTGGGGCTCGAATTCACAAACTGTGACATCATGACCTGAGCCGAAACCAAGAGTCGGATGCTCAACTGACTGAGCCACCCAGGTGCCCCCAAAGTCAGTGTTTTTATTTTTTTTATTTTTTTTTTAATTTTTTTTTTTTAACGTTTATTTATTTTTGAGACAGAGAGAGACAGAGCATGAATGGGGGAGGGGCAGAGAGAGAGGGAGACACAGAATCGGAAACAGGCTCCAGGCTCTGAGCCATCAGCCCAGAGCCCGACGCGGGGCTCGAACTCACGGACTGCGAGATTGTGACCCGGGCTGAAGTCGGACGCTTAACCGACTGAGCCACCCAGGTGCCCCCAAAGTCAGTGTTTTTAAATGAAGCATCTGCCTATGCCGGATCTCTTATAGGGGACGATTCTGATTTGATTTATATGGCTACGTCACTTGAGCAGTTAGTCTATTATTTCCACAGTTTTTGCTATTGATTGATTTCGGGAGGATCTGAACTCGTTATGAAATACAGTGATTTAAATTCATTCGACAGGTATTTGTTGAATGTCCACTATGTGCTTGGCAACATTCTTGGCACTGGTTTATAAAGCTCTGAGAGTCACGAGCATAAGGGGCGGCAGCTTGGGTATTAGGACTGTGCAATACTGGAGGAGATGGTATTATGTTGAATGGATTCAAGATGGAAAAAATGGCCCCAGCCACTGCTCAACCTGCCTTGTGATAAAGACTATCTACTGGGCCTGGGCAGGAGTACTGATCTTTGTTGGGCAGTGGCATGCTTCCACCTGAGGTCATTAGCAACAGGAGATGGGGGTCCAGGTAGGCCTTGGAAAAGACGCCAAAGGGTAAAGGCCAACGACTATTGACTTCTTAATTAAAAAAGAAAAAAAGGCTCAAGCTATTTGCAGCTTTAGAGTAATGCATTTAGTTTTCTGGGTGAGGTGGTGAAGCCAATGAAGAATCAGGGTATGGTATCCCTTGAGTCGGAACTTTCTGCCTTTGAACGGGGTCTTATTATTTGCATATGGGTTTCTATATTTTGTGGCACATATGGGCTAACATACTTTTAACACAGAAGTGATGGCCAAGAACACTATTTGGTTTCCTTCTTTGCCTGTTGGATTTCACTGTTATCTCTGAGACTGGCCCTTGAAGCCTGAAATGGCACTTGACCTCACCTAGCCAGTGTGGCCTTTCGTTGCTCCAGCTGGTTGCTCATTCACTCCACAAGCCTGGTGGGCATAGGCACTGGGGATGCAAACGGAAGCCACAGTTCCTTCCCTACAGGAGCTCACAGGGCAGTGCCAGACTGGCATCTACACCGCATGGGTGTCACCTCTCCCCTTCCCAGGCCCATGGCGGGCACTGTCACCACCAAGACGGCACTGTTAACTCTTACGTGTTCAGCTTCTACCTTCTTACTGTGGACTTCCTACCACCTCCAGTTTTGCTATCTTAAAACTCCTTCCTGCCACCGCACCCTCCCTCTTCTCCCCTTCAAGTCATCGTAAGAACCCGGGACTCACGATCTCTGTTCTCCAGCTCCCACTTCCATGTGACCGCCACGCTTGGCTTCCCACCTCAACTGTCTTGCCGAGGTTTCCGGCAGCATCCACGTAGCCAGATCCAGGGGCGGACTCCCGATCTTCCTCTTGTTTGACCTCTTAGCCGACTTTGACAAAGGTGACTGCTTACTCCTTGAAATGCTCCTTTCTCCTGCTTTCCAGAACAGTGTCCTGTCGTTGTGTATTCCTGCCTTTCTGATCATTCCTTCTCAGTTCCTTCTTCCTGTTCCTGTGTTCTCCAGGCCTCTTTTCTGGTGTCCTCTTCTCACTCTGTATTCTCCTTGGTGATCTTATCCACCCCCGTGGCTGTGCTGAAAACACCCGAAGCTCTATCCCCAGCCTGCAACTCTCCCCAGACCTCCCGATTCCTACATCCACCCACTGGAGGCCCTGTCCACTGGCGTGATTCCCAGGACATGAGACCCAGCGCTGCCATCCTGACCTTGCCTCTGACCCTGGCCCCTGCTTTAGTGTCTTCCCAGTGGTGTTCCCTCAGGGAAGACGTGGCATGCGTGAGTTCCTGCCCCAGAGACCTCTGAGTCTGCTTTGTCCTTTCTCTTCCTCGTTCCCCAGGACTTTGCAGCCGACCCGGTTACCAAGTCGTGTCAGTTCTGTCTCCTAAATATCCCTTCTGTCTCCACCTCCTCAGTTCTGATCTAGGTCACACCATCTCTCACGTGCGTGCTCCTGCCATGGCTCCCCATCTCCTCCACTCCTTGCTGTCGACCACCCTGGAGCCACAGAGACCTTTCTACAACCACACCTGCTCCTGGTGCCCTCCTGCTCAGAGGCCTTCACGCGCTTCTCTGGCTTTTATTCTTCCCCAAGAGCGCGAGCCCTTCCCTACCTTTGGCATCTAAGACTAGGAGACGGTCGTTCGGATTCCGACAGGAGTCAGGCTGGTCTGGGATTAGGCCTCGTTTTAATCACCTTCAGTCTTCCGGGTCCACAGCCTCCGTGGGTGCTGCTGAGGCCACTGACTTGGGGCTAATGTCTCTAGCTGGTCTTTTCTCCCCGCCTCCTGCCCCCCAGCTTGCCACCTGTCTGGGAAGGATTCCTCTCTCTAGAAATGAGTTCATCTGCGCTTCATACCCCCCATCTCTGCAACAATGCCATAAGTTATTGTGATTTTAATTTTATTTGGATTTTTTTTTCATTACCATGAGAATGAAAGCCTTTGCGCTCCTTTATAACCTCCTGTGACCTTTAGGATAAAGTCGGAATTCCTGGTCAAGACCTGGCCTCTCATGATCTTGGCAGATGCTGTTTTACTGTTCTAGGCTTCTTCACCTGCACTGTCATCTTAAAGAATTCCTGGACTTATTTCAAGTCCTCAGAGGCCTTTTTTCTTTCCTCTTCCCCCAGACTGGCGTCTGCTGGTCTCCACACAGCACTGTTTCCCCTCCCCAGCTTTCTGTCTTTGTCACCCGGCTCATCCTTCTCATTTCTTTGGACATGATATAGCTATAATTTATTCCTGGAAGCCTTTGGCCTAGTCTGGCCTCTCAAATCTGGGTTTGATGCCTTTCAAATGTACTTTCATAGCATATTATGCAACCCATTATCATTTAATTGCCTATTTACCTTTCTGTTTTCCACCTAAATGATGAATTATTTGAAGGCAGCACCTGTGTCTCATTTCTCATTATATCTTTACTTCCTAGCAGAGGGACTCATTTTTTACAAGGTACAGTGAATAAATGAGTAAACAAATGCATGAACACTGAGCCTTGATCTTTATATAACTAACGACTGGTATGATACTCTGTTTCTAATGGTACTTTTACAAAGATACAGAAGCATTCATCACAAGACTGTCTCGTATCAACCTGTGAAAAAAGCTGCAGACAGAATGTTAAATGATTTCTCAGTAGACTTTCTGATGATCGAGCTTAAGAACCAACATGATTTTTCTTTTTTTTTTTTTAAAAAATTTTTTTTTTTCAACGTTTATTTTTATTTTTGGGACAGAGAGAGACAGAGCATGAACGGGGGAGGGGCAGAGAGAGAGGGAGACACAGAATCGGAAACAGGCTCCAGGCTCTGAGCCATCAGCCCAGAGCCTGACGCGGGGCTCGAACTCACGGACCGCGAGATCGTGACCTGGCTGAAGTCGGACGCTTAACCGACTGCGCCACCCAGGCGCCCCTACATGATTTTTCTTAAATAGCAAGTCAGGATCAGTTAAGGGCTTGAAACACCAATGAATGGATCATAGTCGTCATTTAAAAACAGTGTACTATAAAATGGAATAGAATAAAATTGAAATATCATAGTCTATCACACGTGGTAAGGGCAGGTATCGTCTTGTGAAATTTTGTTTTTCGTTTTGTGCACACACGACACATATACATGGTTGTAGTGTGAAAAGCGTTTCTTGTTTTCTCACTGGTTTACAGTCAGTTAAGTCTGTGGAAACCCTTGCCTTCAACTGTCTCTGTTAAGCCCCACAAAGCAGAGCTGAATCAGGAGTGTGGACTCCAGTGATTGGTGTGGAGGTATTGTGTGTTTGCAAAATGAGACCTTTGCCCTCTTTGAATCCAAGTGTCTGGTTTTCACTTTGTTGCTTACTCCTTGAACATTCAGGTATCTGGAGACAGTTTATTCAATAACCAACCATTTTCTTTTCTGAAATACCTACCTCTGTTTGGGTAGGAAGCTGTGATCAGGATGTCACCATTCTCTTTGGCAGCCATACTGGAAAGGGGCTGAGGGCCAGTGTTACCCTGAGATAGCCCTGACCCGTCCGTCTGCTAGAAGAGCAGGAGGGGCGGGCACGTTTCTGATGCACTTTATCTTCTGTATGTGCTCTTGATTTGCGCGCACGGCCTTCTGCAAGCCCTTGCCTCCCATTTCAGTTTTCCTTATGCTTAGAATTAGTATGCTCTATATGAAAAGAAATCACATCTCTTTAATATTTAAAAGTTGGAGGATAGGGGCGCCTGGGTGGCGCAGTCGGTTAAGCGTCCGACTTCAGCCAGGTCACGATCTCGCGGTCCGTGAGTTCGAGCCCCGCGTCGGGCTCTGGGCTGATGGCTCAGAGCCTGGAGCCTGTTTCCGATTCTGTGTCTCCCTCTCTCTCTGCCCCTCCCCCGTTCATGCTCTGTCTCTCTCTGTCCCAAAAATAAATAAACGTTGAAAAAAAAAAAAATTAAAAAAAAAAAAAAAAGTTGGAGGATAGAGCAGATATACCATGATATGTTTGGTAGTTTTCCATTTTGGGGGGCAACTTCTTTTTGAAATAACCCATCAGCATGCTAATAAACAAGTGTAATTAAGGACTCATGTGTACTTAGTTTATGTGGCTAATTAACATAAGACTGTTCTGTGTGAGTAGGGAAAAATAGAAAAAAAAAATACTAATACAGATTTTTCAGAGAGTAGGCCAGGAGAAAAGAGTGGGCTTCCCTTTGCTTTCTCGTGCTACTAGATGCTGGCAAAAGAAAAAAATAAAGTGTTTTGACTTAAATTGGGTTTAAGATAAACACGATTATAGCTAGGATTGGGATACAAGTACAGTTGGCTTTTAAACAACATGGATTTGAATTGGGCATGTTCACTTGTATGTGATTTTTTTCCCCAATACAGTACAGTGCTATAAATGTATTTTCTCTTCCTTATGATTTTGTTTTCTTAATGTTTTATTTATTTTTGAGACAGAGAGAGACCAAGCACGAGCAGGGGAGGGGCACAGAGAAAGAGGGAGACACAGAATCTGAAGCAGGCTCCAGGCTCTGAGCTGTCAGCACAGAGCCCGACGTGGGGCTCGAACTCACGAACCGTGAGATCGTGACCTGAGCCGAAGTCAGAGGCCCAACCGACTGAGCCACCCAGGCACCCTGTTATGATTTTCTTAATGACATTTTCTTTTTCATAGCTTACTTTGTTGTAAGAAAACAACGTATAATACATATAACATACACTGTGTTTATTGTTCATGTTATCAGGAAGGCTTCTGGTCAACACTAGGCTATTAGTAGGTAACTTTTGGGGGGAGTCAAAAGTTATCATCAGAGTTTAACCTGGACATGGGACTGGCCCCCAAACACTGCATTGTTCAAAGTCAAGTGCAGTTTACTTAGGAAATTCCCTTTGACATAGCATCAGATACATGTTTTAAGGGAAGTGTTTGTTTATAGCTGATGCATGTTCCCTCACATAGACCCTTTTCCTGGGGTCAGGTAGGTGAGCGGGAGATTGACTCAGCATGTAGATGCTACCCCAGTCACTGGGGGGCACTGGACTCTGAGAGAAAGAGGACTTCTGGTGAGTTTTTATATGTACAGTTTTCCTTTTGGTACAGTTCACAAGAACTGTGTTTCTTCTTCTTTTTGTTTCTTAAGTTTATTTATTTTGAGAGAAAGAGAGCAGGGGAGGGGCAGAAAGGGAGGGAACTAGAGAGAATCCCAAGCAGGCTCTGCACTGTCAGCACAGAGCCCCATGTGGGGCTCTGACTCACAAACTTGTGCGATCGTGACCCGAGCTGAAATCAAGAGTCTGACGCTTACCTGACTGAGCCCCAGAACTGCGTTTCTTCTTCTTTTTAAATGTTTAATCATTTTTGAGAGGGAGAGACAGAGCATGAGCAGGGGAGGGGCAGAGAGAGAGAGAGAGAGAGAGAGACAGACACAGAATCCAAAGCAGGTTCCAGGCTCTGTAGCTGTCAGCACAGAGCCTGACGCGGGGCTCAGACTCACAAACCATGAGATCATGACCTGAGCCCTAGTTGGACATTTAACCGACTGAGCCCCACAGGCGCCCCCAGAACTGTTTCTTCTAGTTGTGTAGTCCGATTTCCTTGTATCATCTTCATTAAAGAGCTGCTTTTTCCTCTTGTCTGGTCTTGTCTCATCGTGCCTTCTGGCCTCTTCGCCGGGGCAGAGAGAATGTCCTGTGTGCCGTTGCATTGCCAGCACATGGTCACTGGTGTTAAGCTACATTGGACTGAGCCCAGCTGAGTTTCGCATCAGGGATTGTATTCAAGGTCTTTGTCCTGTTTTCCTTCCTACTAGACTGGTCCACAGAGCTCCCTCCTCCCTGGGAAAAAGGTCTTTGTAAAGGCAGCTTCGTTCCCACTTGTTTGACGCGTCCGATTTTGCTGAATGCTTAACTGTGTGCGACGCCCTGTATTTGGGCTCTGGGAATATATGGATAAGTTTGAGACAGTTTTGCCTTCAAGGAAGTCATTGCCTATTGGGAATGAATTTGTGAACCATATTAGCCCCTTCAGCCCTATCAGCTATTGGATTATTCATCATATGAGAAGATTCATTACTACTGTAGGACCAGGTGGTCCTACATTTGGGGACCAATCTATATTTTAAAAAGAGGAGGATTTATTGCAGGAACTTGTTACAGATGTGCTGGAAAGGGCTGGAAAGGGCTGGAGGGAGAAAACAGAGCAAGTGGCCTTACCTAGAGCTTGGTAACTACAGAAAGCTGCTACTGCCCCAAAGGCTAGAAGAACAAAGCAAAGGCTAGAAGAACAAAGCAAAGGCCGTGTTCTGGAGCCTGTTCTTGAGGGGTGCTGTGGCCGGTCCTGCTG
Source organism: Puma concolor (assembly GCF_028749965.1). Taxonomy (NCBI): domain Eukaryota; kingdom Metazoa; phylum Chordata; class Mammalia; order Carnivora; family Felidae; genus Puma; species Puma concolor. Next base: position 231,918,502 of record NC_141667.1, on the reverse strand, counting down.
TTGGGTCACGACACTACATCTGAGCCAGTCCTGGGCCTGGCCCCCCGCTGTTGCTGTGGGACCACAATCACCACTCTGCTGCCCTGGGCCTGCTCTGCTGGAGCCTGTATGTAGCTGCCCACCAACACCTGCGTCTGTCACAGGGCTGGCCGGAGCCAGAAGCAGATGCCCCCGGCTCCCCCACACCCCCTTAGGATTGTGCCCCTCATTGTCAGGTTGGAGCCGGGTCTTAGATGGCAAGGGAAACTGGAAAATGTTGTTTTACAGTTTCTAGCCTTACGCGACATCTGAGGAGGGCACAGAAAGGCAGGACTGGGCATGAGTTCCACTGGAAAGCACCCAACGTACCAGGTCAAGTAGCATCCTAGCACTATTTGGGGCAAATCTCTCTCTCTCTCTCTCTCTCTCTCTCTCTCTTTGTTCTTTCTCTTTCTCAAAATCACCTTAAGGACGCTTCTGCAGACTTGGAATCACTTGGACAATGCGTGGTTGTTCCAGGTAGATTTGATATTATTGTCAGTCAGCACCTGTACGAGTAAGGTGCTTGGGCCCATCTACTTGCTGGGAATGTTGGTGGATTTTGTTACTGATCTCACTGAGAGTGTTCCAACTAAAGAACTACTCTAATTTCCAATGGCATATTAAGAAAAAACCATTGTATAGTGTTCGTTTTCAAGAAATCTATGAAGACATACAGTTGCCTATTAGATAGGTAAACACCTCTTCAAAGTAAAATTTCCTTTTGTAGAAAGCACCAAACATTTCCCCCCGAACAACTATTAGATATAAAACACTGCTGAGGTCTGTGTCTTTTTAAGAGTGTGGCCTCTCAACTATATTTCTTTATTTAGATTAACGGTCTCCAGGAGCTGCTCTAACCCCTTTCTCTGTCTGCTCTGGCTTCCCACTAGAATGGTCTTCAGCAGAGAAGCAATCAGGAGACTTCTCGCCAGTAAGTGTCGCTGCTACAGCAATGATGCCCCCGATGATATGGTCCTGGGAATGTGCTTTAGTGGGTTGGGAATCCCTGTGACACACAGCCCTCTCTTCCATCAGGTGAGAACAACATTTTTATTTCTACCTCAGAGGGAGAGAGGGGGATTTTCTTCTCACTTAAGGATCCTACTTTATTCCCTTCCTATATTCTTTTGGAGACAGTCTTAAGAACTGTGGATGGGCTCTGGATCTCTTTGTCCAGAGGGCTGATGCTGTTCCATCTACAGCAGGAAAATGGAAAACAGAAAGCTCTGGAAAACAGACTGGTGTTTGACCAGTGTCCTTGAATATAGAACGAGGGAAAAGCTACTCTTTTTCCCCCCTCTGTTTTTGAGTTAAAACATTGGTGGCATTTAAAATTATTAAATGCTATCTAGAAATACGCACGAACGACCTAATATTTCTGCTGTGTGTATGCCACCAAGTGAATGTAAATCTGTCCTGTCCTCAGGTTTTACGCTGTCCACCGGCTGCTTTTTTATTGGGCTTTCTCGTTTCATTGCTATTAAGCTGAGTGGCTAAACTCTGTTACACTTCAGCATAGTATCTCAATAAGCATATATACTGGGGGTATATATTTTTGTTGTCTGCGACAATGTTTGCCAAGGATAGTTGGTGCTATAGTGGCTTCACCATACTGCAATTTGGGTTGGGAGAAGGGAATCTGCATTATGTTTGGTAGTTTTTTTGTTTTTTGGTTTTTGTTTTTTTCAGGAATCAGGTCAGTGAATGTTCTGATGGTGTAATAACACAAATGTTGTCATGTTTAGTAACCAGTAGCAAATGCTATCATACCAATTTAGAAAATTGAACATGACAGAAATAGCACTATAGGAAATAACTTGAACAAGGCAAAGAAAATGTTTGCATTATCAAGAAAGGCAGAATCTATTTTGGCATCCTTGAGGACCCCAACGGAGAATAGAAGTAGACCTTTCGTAATAAGAAATGTATGAGAAATCTCTTTCTTGGTACCAGTCTTCTCCATCTTTTAAAACCTTGAGAGCCCTTACCCATTTTAAGCCTATGTATTGTGTTATGGGGTGACTTAGAGAAGCAAATTATTTTCTCTTGCTCTTTCTCTCACCCTGTGTCATAGTGTTTCACTTCTAGAAAAGGAAGGGTAATTAAAACTGTTGGTTTAAGGGGAATAATTTGTCACCGTTAATAGGACAGTCTTGGGTTTTTATAGCACCAAGGGAAGAATATGCTAGTAAAGAAAATGATAAAGAGAAAAGAAAGAAGGAAAATAATCCTTAAGCAAAAAATCCTTTGAAGATAATTAAAAATAAAAAAAAATTGTCATTTCCCAGACTTTAGGACTCTTGATTTCTCTAATCCACATAATAAATGGTAAATCTTTCCAAAATTGTAAAATATGCTTAAAGCCTATCCTCCCCAACAGATACCACTATATCTTCTAATTCTTAAGCCTCTTTTAGAGAGTTTGCTATGATTTGGAAATTATTTCACGTTTATAATGCTTGAATACTGATCCAAACAGTGCATTGGTTCATACTGAGAAACACATATGAGGCACAGAGATAAAAACCTAAGATTCCTGATGAGTTAGAGATAGAGTGGGCTTTAGGAAAATAGTCTCAGAGACAAAGTAGCCTGGGCCACTCTCCTTCTCTTTTTAGTCAGTTTATTGTGAAATCATAGGCTTAGAAGGGGGCTTCAAGGAATATGTAGTATGCCCTTTTATTAAAAACAAAGGGTCTAGAGCATATGGTTTTCTGTTCTTCTAAAATTCTATGCCACCAATGGGTATGGCAGCATGCAGTGGCCAGCCAGTGAAACCTCTGCACAAAATTGTCAAAACACTCATTTCAGGACTCTGGAAATCGAACAAACAAAAGCAGTGGGAAGCACTCATTCCTGAAAAATTGTGATGGTTTCAGTAAGACCAACGGAATATGAGGCCTTCTGAGGCCTTTCTGCCTGAGGACCCCTCAGCCTCCACCTCCCCATGCACCCCACCTTGGTTGGAGAGAGCAAGAACAGTTTGACCAGTATGGGCCTAGCTGGAAAAAAAAACAGCAGCTTTGCTGTCAGAGGGGGTGGACTTGGTTTGGGGAGGGAGAGATATTAAAGGTTAGAGCAAAATCAACAGAAAAACAGCAGAAAAAAATTAGTTATGTTGGAAAGATCGGCTGATTTGGTAAACCTTTAGCTAGGTTGCCCAAGAGAAAAAGAAGACAGAGATTACCAAAAGGAATTAAAGAGGGGACATCATTACAAGCCCTACCAAAATTGTGCCAACAAGTTAGACAATTTGAGTGAAAGGGGAGAAATTTCTAGAATCACACTCATTAGCCAAACTGGCTTAAAAAGAAACAGAGAAAGTATTGGAACGTACATACATTGATGGAATTAAAGGAGTGAGAATACTTTCTGATTCATTTTATGAGGCCAATATTAACCTAGTATGTCAAAGATGCATATTGTTATCCTTCGAGCAAGCACTTAGAAGATCATTCCAAAAATAAACAAAGGGATTAAGATGGTATATCACAAAAAGAAACGGCAAGCCAATATTACTCTGGAGCACAGATAGAAAAATCCTTAACAAAATATTAGCAAACTGAATCCGGCAATATATAAATGGGATTATATGCCATGGCCCGGTGGGATTTACCACAGGAATGCAAGCTTGTTTTACCATCCAAAATCAATTATTTTTACATACCATATGAATATAATAATGAATAAAAGCCACATGATCCTCTGATTCGACACCGAAAAATATTTGACAAAATCTAACACCCCTTCATGATTAAATACATTGCAATCCAAGCCTATCTCAAAAAAACAAGAAAAATCCCGAATACAAAATCTAACAGCACACCTAAAGGAAATAGAAGTAGAACAGCAAAGACATCCCAAACCCAGCAGAAGAAGAGAAATAATAAAGATCAGAGCAGAAATAAACAATATAGAATCTAAAAAAACTATAGAGCAGATCAATGAAACCAAGAGTTGGTTTTTTGAAAAAATAAACAAAACTGATAAACCTCTAGCCAGGCTTCTCAAAAAGAAAAAGGAGATGACCCAAATAGATAAAATCATGAATGAAAATGGAATTATTACAATGAATCCCTCATAAATACAAGCAATTATTAGGGAATACTATGAAAAACTATATGTCAAGAAACTGGACAACCTGGAAGAAATGGACAAATTCCTAAGCACCCACACACTTCCAAACCTCAGACAGGAAGAAATAGAAAATTTGAACAGACCCATACCCAGCGAAGAAATTGAATCGGTTATCAAAAATCTCCCAACAAATAAGAGTCCAGGACCAGATGGCTTCCCTGGGGAATTCTACCAGACATTTAAAGCAGAGATAATACCTATCCTTCTCAAGCTGTTCCAAAAAATAGAAAGGGAAGGAAAACTTCCAGACTCATTCTATGAAGCCAGCATTACTTTGATTCCCAAACCATACAGAGACCCAGCAAAGAAAGAGAACTACAGGCCAATATCCCTGATGAATATGGATGCAAAAATTCTCAACAAGATACTAGCAAATCGAATTCAACAGCATGTAAAAAGAATTATTCACCATGATCAAGTGGGATTCATTCCTGGGCTGCAGGGCTGGTTCAATATTCATAAATCGATCAATGTGATACATCACATTAATAAAAGAAAAAATAACGACCATATGATCCTGTCAATCGATGCCGAAAAAGCATTTGACAAAATTCAGCATCCTTTCTTAAGAAAAACCCTCGAGAAAGTCGGGATAGAAGGAATGTACTTAAACATCATAAAAGCCATTTATGAAAAGCCCACAGCTAATATCATCCTCAATGGGGAAAAACTGAGAGCTTTCCCCCTGAGGTCAGGAACACTACAGGGGTGTCCACTCTCACTGCTGTTGTTTAACATAGTGTTGGAAGTGCCAGCATCAGCAATCAGACAACAAAAGGCAATCAAAGGCATCCAAATTGGCAAAGATGAAGTCAAGCTTTCACTTTTTGCAGATGACATGATATGATACATGGAAAACCCGATAGACTCCACCAAAAGTCTGCTAGAACTGATACATGAATTCAGCAAAGTCACAGGATACAAAATTAATGTACACAAATCAGCTGCATTCTTATACACTAAGAATGAAGCAACAGAAAGACAAATAAAGAAACTGATCCCATTCACAATTGCACCAAGAATCATGAAATACCTAGGAATAAACCTAACCAAAGATGTACAAAATCTGAGATGCTGGGAACTATAGGAAACTTACAAAGGAAACTGAAGAAGATACAAAGAAATGGAAAAACATTCCATGCTCATGGATTGGAAGAATAAATATTGTTAAAATGTCAATAATACCCAAAGCAATCTACACATTCAATGCAATCCCAATCAAAATTGCAGCAGCATTCTTCTCGAAGCTAGAACAAGCAATCCTAAAATTTGTATGGAACCACAAAAGACCCCAAATAGCCAAAGTAATATTGAAGAAGAAGACCAAAGCAGGAGGCATCACAATCCCAGACTGTAGCCTCTACTACAAAGCTGTAATCGTCAAGACAGAATGGTATTGGCACAAAAAACAGACACATAGACCAATGGAATAGAATAGAGACTCCAGAACTGGACCCACAAAAGTATGGCCAACTAGTCTTTGACAAAGCAGGAAAGAATATCCAATGGAAAAAAGACAGTCTCCTTAACAAATGTTGCTGAGAGAACTGGACAGCAACATGCAGAAGAATAAAACTAGACCACTTTCTTACACCATTCACAAAAATAAACTCAAAATGGATGAAGGACCTTAATGTGAGACAGGAAACCATCAAAACCCTAGAGGAGAAAGCAGGAAAAAACCTCTCTGACCTCAGCCGCAGCAATTTCTTACTTGACACATCTCCAAGGGCAAGGGAATTAAAAGCAAAAATGAACTATTGGGACCTCATGAAGATAAAAATCCTCCCCACTGCAAAGGAAACAATCAACAAAACTAAAAGGCAACCAACGGAATGGGAAAAGATATTTGCAGATGACATATCGGACAAAGGGCTAGTATCCAAAATCTATAAAGAACTCACCAAAATCCACACCCAAAAAACAAATAATCCAGTGAAGAAATGGGAAGAAGACATGAATAGACACTTTTCCAAAGAAGACATCCAGATGGCCAACAGGCACATGAAAAGATGCTCAACGTCACTCCTCATCAGGGAAATACAAATCAAAACCACACAGATATCACCTCACGCCAGTCAGAGCGGCCAAAATGAACAAATCAGGAGACTATAGATGCTGGAGAGGATGTGGACAGGAACCCTTTTGCACTGTTGGTGGGAATGCAAATTGGTGCAGCCACTCTGGAAAACAGTGTGGAGGTTCCTCAAAAAATTAAAAATAGATCTACCCTATGACCCAATAATAACACTGCTAGGAATTGACCCAAGGGATACAGGAGTGCTGATGCATAGGGGCACTTGTACCCCAATGTTTATAGCGGCACTCTCAACAATAGCCAAATTATGGAAAGAGCCTAAATGTCCATCAACTGACGAATGGATAAAGAAATTGTGGTTTATATACACAATGGAATACTACTTGGCAATGAGAAGAATGAAATCTGGCCATTTGCAGTAACGTGGATGGAACTGGAGAGTGTTATGCTAAGTGAAATAAGTCATACAGAGAAAGACAGATACCGTATGTTTTCACTCTTATGTGGATCCTGAGAAACTTAACAGAAGACCATGGCGGAGGGGAAAGGGGAAAAAAAGTTAGAGAGGGAGGGAGGCAAACCAGAAGAGACTCTTAAAAACTGAGAATAGACTGAGGGTTGATGGGGGGGTGGGAGGGAGGGGAAAGTGGGTGTAGGGCATTGAGGAGGGCACCTGTTGGGATGAGCACTGGGTGTTGTATGAAAACCAATTTGATAATAAATTTCATATTAAAAAAATAGAAAAGTGAAAAACAAATAGAAGAGAAAGCCTCTCTCAACAAAATAGAAGAGAAAACCTCAATCTGATAAAGTGAATCTATAACATACCAAAACTGGGAACAAGGCAGGGATGTCTGTCTCACCGCTCTTATTCAGCACTATACTCAGAGGTTCTAACCAGTGCAATAAGGTGCAAAATATACATGTAAGGATACAAATTGGAAGGGAGGAAGTAAAACTGTCTGTATCCATAGACCATATGATCTTGTATGTGGAAAATCCTCCCTATCCACCTGTCCACCAAAGGTGGCGGTGGAGGGCGGAGGCGGGTCCAAACTTCTAGAACCAATAGATGAGTTTAGCAACGTTGCAGGCTACGAGGCCAATGTACAAAAGCAATTGTACCGTTTTGGCAACAAAAAATCCAAAAATGAAGAAAACAATGTCATTCACAATAACATCCAAATGAATAAAAATACTCAGGCATAAACCTTTGAGGAAGTTACATTGTATACTGTACAACAAAATTCTGAGAAAAATTAAGATCTAGTTAAGTGAAGAGACAGAGACCATATTTATGGATTGGAAGACTCAATACCACTATGATGGCAATTTACTCTGCTGATGTTTTAATACTTAAAATAGATTTTATTATTTCACCTTACTTAAAATTAACTTATTCTGAATGCCTAAATGAAGCGTTCTGGATCAGAGAGAGATTTTTAGATTAAACAAGTCACAGTATGGGGCGACTGGGTGGCTCAGTCGGTTAAGTGTCCGACTCCGACTCAGGTCACGATCTCGCGGTCCATGAGTTCGAGCCCCGCGTGGGGCTCTGGGCTGACAGCTCAGAGCCTGGAGCCTGCTTCCCATTCTGTGTCTCCCTCTCTCTCTGCCCCTCCCCCGTTCATGCTCTGTCTCTCTCTGTCTCAAAAATAAATAAACGTTAAAAAAAAATTTAAAAAAAATAAACAAGTCACAGTAAATAAGAGCCTATCTTGTGCCCACCCCCACCCCACCTCCACTGCCTCTTCGACCTAGTTTTACCTCCAGGGCACTGCGTTAAGGGCCAGCTCAGTTGTCCCACAGGAGTGGCCCGATACCCCACGGGCAAGTGACAAAGAAAAATTGTTTTCTCTGCTTCTAAAGAGGAACCCTTCCTTTACGTCAGCATTTTGGTGTGCAAATACCTCATTCGTCCTTGAAATGTAATGTATCCCGGAGTGAAAGTGTACAGGTTTTCCTGGCATTTCGGGGCTTACCCTCTAGACCTAGTTCAGGGATATAACCGTTGGCCTTCTCAAGAGATAAGGGAAGTTTTGGGGTGCCTGGGTGGCTCAGTCGGTTGAGCTTCCGACTTCCACTCAGGTCATGATCTCACAGTTTGTGGGTTTGAGCCCCGCGTCGGGCTCTGTGCTGACAGCTCGGAGCCTGGAGCCCATTTCGGATTCTGTGTCTCCTATCTCTCTCTGCCCCTCCCCTGTTCATGCTCTGTCTCTGTCTCAAAAATAAAAAATAAACAGTAAAAAAAATTAAAAAAAAGATAAGGGAAGTTTTACTTTCCTTTGGGATCAGAGCAATTGACTAGACAAATGGACTGTGAGATGTTTCTTGGGGGTTAATAAGGGTTTTTTTACAGGAGCACAGAAATTCAGGGAAATTTTATTGCCCCACATTTCCCAAATTCATCTATAAATTCAGTGTGATCCATATCAAAATCATAGCAGTCTTCTTTTGTAAAAAATTGACAAGCTGATCCTAAAATGTGTATGCAAATACAGAACAATTCTTGAGATCAAAATTGGAGAATTTACCCTTCAACGATTTCATAACTCACTATAAAGCTATGATAACACAAGGTGCAAGTAGTATAAATATTTTATATATAATTATATATAATATATATATAAATATCAATGAAATATATATATGTATATATATATATAAAATATATCAAAGAACAGGATAGAGATTCTAGAAATAAACCCTCTCATTTATGGTAAACTAATTTTTCACAAAGATGCCAAGGCACTTCAGTGGGGACGTGGAACCAGTCGTGCTGGACCAATTACATATTTCCACCCACGAAAAATGAACTTGGAACTTTCCCTCATACCTCACGCAAAAATTAACTCAAAATGTACCATAGTACAAAATATAAGCTAAAACTGTAAACTGCTGGGAAAAAACGTAGGGGTAATTCTTTGTGACCCTAATTTAGGCGAGGATATATGGCATCGAAAGCATGCTCCACAGAAGGAAAAATTCATAAATTGGACTTTATGAAACTTAAAAAAAAAACCTTTGCTCTTTAAAAGATATCATGAAGAGAAAGAAAAAAATCATAACTGAGAGAAATGTTTCTAAATTACGTATCTGGTAAAGGACTTGAATCCAGAATTATATAATCATCTTTCGCAAGTCAACAAGAAAATAAACTGCTGAGTTTAAGATGGGCCAGTGATTGAACAGACATTTCACTAACGAAGATACATGAATGGCTAATAAGCACGTGGAAAGATGCTCAACCTTGTTAGTCATGAGGGAAATGCAGACTAAAATCACATCGCCTAGAATGGCCCTAAGCCGAACGACAGACTCTTCCCGGTGTTGGTGGGGCTGTGGAAAAGCTGGACCTCTACTGGGAATATAAAATACACTCATTTTGGAAACCTTTTGGTGGTCTTTAAAAAGTTAAACATATATGTGGTAGACAATTTTTGACATAGTCTCACTGGTCCCCTCCTGCTGGCATTCATACGCCGTGTATTCCCCTCTCTGGCGTGTGGGCCCATTGGGTATGGAAAAGGTGATGGGGGGTCTCTTCTGTAATTCAGTTACAAGGGATTGTGACCTCCAACTTTCTTGTAGACTCTCCCTACTTCCTTCTTGGCTTGCAAGTTTTGTTGAAGCAAGCTGCAGGGGGCTGGGCGTGGCAGTGAGGCCCTCAGGTCACTGGTCCAGAAGGAACTGAACGTTACTAGTAACCCCAGAGTGAGCTTGGAAGTGGATCTTCTCCTAGTCGAGGCTTCCGATGAGATCGTAGAGCCTGGGCTGACATCCTGATTACAATCTTGTGACAGACCGTGAAGCAGAGGTCCCAGCTAAGCTGTGCCCAGACTCCTGACCCTTGAAAGCTGTGTGATAATCACTGTGTGTTGTTTGTGTGGTATATCCACGCAATGTAATATTGCTCACAATAAAAGTAACGACCTATGATACATGCAGCAGTGCTAAGTGAAGGAAGCCAGCCACAAAACATTCGTGGTATATGATTCCACTGATAAGAAATTTCTAGAAAAGGCAGTACTATAAAGAAAAAGCAGATCAGTGGTTTCTTGCGGCTGCCAGTAGGGGTGAGGATTGACTTAAAATGAATGCCAGGGAATTTGGGAGAATGATTGTAGCCTTCTAAAACTGGATTTGTGGTTGCCTAAATATGGACGTTTACTAAAAATTTTCAAGCTACTGTTACTGTGCGTGAATTGTATGATACGTAAATCATATGTCAATATAGCCATAAAAATGTGTTTGAAGAAATACAATTTTAATCTCCATTTATTGGTGTTCAGTGTGCTCTAATATTTACAGATTAAATTTTGATTTCACCCCAAGTTTGTCCTTCTCATGCAGTTTAAGCCATCTCTCTCCCTGTGCACAGCTAGCTTCCCATCATGCTCCACGTCTGTTCTTAAGGCCTCCTCCCACACTCCTGGCCCTGACTGTGTGGTACTTCCTTTTGGCATTTTGAGCAACGAGATGTGATTCTCAGAGTCCATCTAGACTTCTTGGTGTTACAGATGCCTCTTTTCACTTTTCTAGTTTTGTTTTGTTGTTTTTCATAACTGCATTTTCCAGAAATGATTAGCCCATTCTAATAACTTTGTAAGCCAGCACTTCACTCGTATCCATGGCCCCTAAGATACAAATGCAATCACTTCTGAAATCTGCATGAATACAGGGAAAGATATTATGGATTAATTTTTTTCCTATGAGATGCATTTGTGTCTCTAACAGTTCATTTTTAAATGTGAAAAACGAGCCAAGAGTTGTTTCCACTGTTTTTCTTTCTTTCTTCTGGGACCATCAACAACTGTGGAGTTATCTGAGAGTTGAACTGAGAGTATGTTTTTCCTGAGTTTTCTTCCACGCCAGTAAACTCTCAGAAGGCCTTGCAAGTAAACATCATATATGAATCCCCTCAGCTAATATTCAAAACTTTCTCACCTCTGTTAGACTTTATTCCAGTATGTATATTTGTCTTTGTTTTCCCTCTTCCTTTAAAATTTCCTTCTTAGATTTTTAACCCCATGAGCACTTAGAATTTTTAAAGCACAATAAATGGCTGGTATCGAAGTTCTCCCCCTACATTATTTTGGTTTTTTTTAACGTTTATTTATTTTTGAGACAGAGAGAGACAGAGCATGAACGGGGGAGGGGCAGATAGAGAGGAGACACAGAATCGGAAACAGGCTCCAGGCTCTGAGTCATCAGCCCAGAGCCCGACACGGGGCTCGAACTCACGGACCGCGAGATCGTGACCTGAGCTGAAGTCAGACGCTCAACCGACTTAGCCACCCAGGCGCCCCTCCCCCTTCACATTATTTTGAAGGCTTCTTTGCAGATACTATTGTTTGAACCCTCATGTGAGTGGAATATTTGTGCCATTCCTGGATAAAGCCTCCCAAGGAGGCCAGGGCAGTAAAGGCACTGTTGATGTGCCCAGCCTGTGGCACAACGGAATGAGGACCAGCCGCACTGCCCTGGGAGGACGCTGGACTAGGATCTGAGCCGGGGACCTGCTCTCACCCCCGTTCCATTCCTGGCTTGTCAAGTTACCCTAAGAAAGTTACAATCTCTGTGAGCTCTGTTTTCTCATCTATAAATTGGTGACAAATCCCTGATCATCTCACAAGGTTGTCTCAAGGGTTGAATGAGTGAGATAAAATTTAATGAGGGTATTCTGTAAACCATTTAAGAGAGTTTATTTAAGTATTCATATCAGGCATTTTAAACAGAATATAATAAAATTTTAGCCTAGAGAAGACTTGTTTTTAAAATGTATCTTAGGAGCACCTCTAGGTGGCTTAGTTGGTTGAGTATCTGACTTTGGCTCAGGTCATGATCTCACAGTCCGTGAGCTGGAGCCCAGCATGAGACTCTCTGCTGTCAGTGCAGAGCCTGCTTCAGATCCTCTGCCCGCCCCCCGCACCCCCGCAGCCTCTACCCCACCCCTCTTGCTGTGCTCTCTCAAAAATAAAAAAGTGAAACATTTTAAAAGTGTATCCTATCTGGGTTTAATAAAGCCAAGACTGTTTCAGTATTGATAACCCAGTGAGTGACTGTATAACACAGATGGGCGATATAAATCTGTAAACAAGCCTTGAGAGCAGGTGGATACTTTGTTTAGAGTAAACGAAATAGTATCTGGTTTCAGTTTCCCTCCATAGCTGCTAGGTTACTTCAACCTCAGTCATTCTAGGCTATGTCTGATTCTGCTTAAACATCATTTTGTCAAGTTCTAGAGGATATTTTAACGATGACAAGGCACAAAGTTTTTTTGGCTCTCTTGCAAACTGTTTCCAGTTATTCAATGTGTCTCTTCACATTTCTGCAGTCAGACGAGACATCTAGATAGGAAGAGAGCATTGAGATACTTTATCCTTCTCCCTGATTCCCTGATGAGCTCCACATTTTCCTACTCTGAGAGACTTACGCCTAATTACACATCAGGTCAGTGGACAGGCCAGGGGAACCCTGAGAACTCTTCACCCTGTCCTACCACACACACACACACACACACACACACACACCACATATGGCCAGAATTTCTTTCGAGAGGCCTGGGAAATAGTTTTTCTGCCTTTTTTTGCACGTTATAATAGTGACTCAAATGACTTACCAAGGAAAGCTTTTTATATTTATCATGGTTGAGGGATCTCCTAGAGGTCTGTGGAACACAGAAGCAAAAAGTGGTGCATTTGGAATATTTAAGTAATCGGAGATACAAAAGCAGGGAGCCTGGAGTCAGAGGGAGGGTGGTGGAAAAGATTTTCTTGCTTGCTTTTAGATTCTCATAGCCAATATCAAATATTGAAGAAAAGCAGTCACTTCATGAATTCAAATGCTATTCTGAAGCAAAATTGTTTTCGGTGCTAAGAGAGCATAAACCTCTGTTCCTCTTCTCGCAGGCCCGGCCCGTGGATTATCCTAGGGACTACCTTTCTCACCAAATTCCCATATCTTTTCATAAACACTGGAACATCGATCCGGTAAAGGTATATTTCACGTGGTTGGCACCCGGTGAGGAAGACAAAGCCAGGCAGGAGACACAGAAAGGCTTTAAGGAAGAGTTATAAAGCGTGCTGGCCTATGAGCACAGTTTGGTTACGAGACCGGAGTGGAGGCTGGCGTCGTCCTGCGAGCTCTGACCACATTGCTTCCATGTGCCACATGGCATTGGGAGACTCTGACTTTAGGTGGAAATTATGTATATGGTATTTTTTGAAGGGGGGGGGGGAAGAAACAGAGTCGTAGGGGAAACAGATTTTTTTTTTTCTGGGAAAAATCACTTGCTTTTTGCATTATGCGGTTATTGTAATATACAGTGATTACTGTGTATTTTTCAAGCTGTGATACAGCAGCTTTATTACTGTCACAGAAAAATAAATGGTACCAGAAGTCTCCTTCCTGTTTTCTCTCTTCATTATAAAGTGTCAGATGGGCATGAGACTGGTAAGACATGACTGTGTGTGTGTATATATATATATATACACACACACACACCCACTCTACAGTGTGTGTGTGTATATATATATATATATATATATATAGAATATATATATTCTAGTGTATATATATATATATATATATATATAGAAGAGGCAACATCCGTTGACATGGGTATTACCATGATGTGAACTTTTTAACCATATTATTAATGATGAAAATTATTTTCTGGTTATTCAGTAGGAATAATGCTGTATTAAATATTCATCAAACATCATAAGTCGAGATACGAAGTCCCCCGTAGTCTATAATCAGGGTTGTTATGTTTTATCTGTTTTTCTGTTGGTGCCTCATAAAAAGAGAATAAGAAGTCTTCTGCTAGAGCTTTCTATTTCTTTCTTTAGAGGTTCATCTCTGTTCTATTTCTCCCCGAAGCCCTATCTTTATGACCTACTTGTAACACAAAAGTGTGCTGGATTCCGCCAGAAAATAGTGTTCTCCATATTTAAAAACAATGTTGTCGGGCTTTATTCAAGTCTGTGAGTTCTGTGGAAGTCTCAGGAAGTGAATTAAATTAATTTGTACCTGATGTTTTACTCTTATTTTTCTTTGAATGTTACTTAACGACTCTCTCCTGGCTCATAATAGACCCCCCAATGTACCGTGAAACCCTAGTGGAAAGGCAGCATGGTGATTTAGTAATTTCCCTGGGTTCTTACAAAATGAGATTTGAATATAGTATTTTGAAACAGCTCTAGTTTTCAAATCATATCTTTAGTATCTAGTAATTTAACACATTCATTATTAATTTGTAAAAAGTACTCTGTATGTTAACATTTTAATTATGTAATTCAGTTTTTTTTAAGGGCATTTGCATAAAATTTGATTTTGATATGTCTTAAACTAATTTCGGTCTAGTAAAATACTTTCCTCTTTTTTAAAAAAAAAAAATTGCTATTCATTAACTTTGCTTGTAAGGCTTTTTATGGCCAAGCACAGGGTTTTAAAGCCATACCACTAAAAGTACCCATGTGTGTTTTTTAACAATACATTTTCTTGTAGCTTAGCTTGGACTCATTTCCAAAATGATGCAATAGTATTTTTTGCTGGTTTCCAAATTAGCAAAAACCAGAACTGGTGTGTTTTCGGTGGTGACCGAATGCATTAGATTCATTTTTGTGAAAGTGGATGTGGTGGACTGGATTGGGGACGAGCGGATGTTTGAGAAGCACCCCAAGGGTCTATAGATCCTGTCAGACTGGTGGTGACATCAGCATCGTTGTCAGAGCTGGGATGGCTGTCCTTGCTATCGTCACAGTCACCTTCCTGTTATCTGTGATCAGTACCCCCTGGGGAGCCTGGCTGCCTGACCCAGTGGAAAAGAGGCTTTGGTTCTTCCTGCTCTGGCCTCCCAATTGTCATACTCCCAATATGGCACATTCATTTGACAGGATTGAACAGGCGTCTGTACATGAAGATCCACGTCAAGCTTTCAGTGCCTTCTACTGATGCCAGAGTACCTCCTCTGGTACTTGTTGGTGTTTCATTGATTGTGTTTACTTTTTGGAACTATGTCAGCCTAACCACAAATAAAAGATGTTTGCCTCAGTTACTCATTTCTCCAGTGTATCCATTAGTCTGACCTAAAGTGGGAGGGGTAAGGGGAGAAAGAATTAATGAAGCCCGGGGAAAAAGTTGGTGGCTCAGAAAACACAGCTCTCAGGGAGCAAAGTTAATAAAAAGCTATCCTTGTAAGAGAAAGCCATCAGATATTGAAGATCTATTTATACAAAGTCTATGAAACCATTTTCTATCTTCTATAACAAATGGAGATGTTATTTTGGGACGGATTCCCATACAGTTCCTACCTTAAGAAACACATTTTGAATCTGAACTTCCCAGGACAGATACAGTCCTATTCACATCTCTTCTGCCTTTTTCATAGGAATTCACTTCCAGATAGTTCTTTTCATCCTAGGGATGCCAACATCAAGGGATAACTGGAATGCTATTTTTGCTATTAAGTCACTTCTGATAGAACTAAAGCAAGTTGTCTCTGTAGAATTTTTATATCTTACAGCGAAATCAGAAATTCAGGTGCAAACACACCCTTTATGGAATGGGAACACAGAACCATAGCACAAAGTGATAACATGCACAGGTATATACGTGTCAGTACTCTCTCAGTTTCCTGGTTACCGAATACCTTTAGTGTGTCCACATCCGTATCCACTAATTGTGTACTTTCCCTCAGAAATTGGTAATACAAGAACGCTGGAAGAATCTTTAGAATGTTTCTGTTGTCTTTCGTTCATCAGCTGTAATTTCTATGGACAAAAATGAATCGATTCATTCAGCAGCTGTTTATTAAACACCTACTACGTGCCAGATGTTCCAGGATGCCCCTTATCTGTCCTACTCATCACTCTGTCCCCGGGATCTTTGAATGCCTGGCACATTGTTTTATGTTCCCAAGCATTATATAAACTTGTCACCTGTAAAATGTGTCTTCCTCCTATCTGTGGAAAGTGAAGGCTTTGTATCTCATGCTGTCTCACAGCACATGCTTTCCCCTAAAAGGCACTTTCCTAGTGGGAGTAGAGGTGGGTGCAAGGAGAATCAACCTAAAGCAGTAAACAAATGAAGAAACGAGATGATTTCTAATAATGACAAATGTTTAAAGGCACTAAGAACAGGATACCGTGATAGATCGAGGGGCTACTTTGGATGGGAGTGATCAGAGAGGGTCTGATGAGAAGGCGATGTTTGAGCAAAGATCCAAATGACTAGGAGAGGTCAGGAATGCAAGGGGTATTCATAGGGTATTCTAGGCAGAGGGAACAGAAAATGTGAAGGCTCTAAGGTGGGAGCAAGTTTGTCATGTCTAAAAAAAGAAAGCAAGCCTGCGTGACTGTCGCTTGGCTGTCATCATTGTTATTAGACATCCAGATGACGTCCGATAAATAGTTGACGTTAGTGAGTCTGGAACTCAACAGAGGAGTCAGGACTGGAGATTCCAGTGCTCATCAGCATGTGAAAAGTTTTGAAAAACACAAGACTACACAGAATCATCTAGGGAGAGAATGTAGGAAGAGAAGAGAGCAGGGTCACCCTGAGCAGGACAGTCAATAAGGTGGGAGGGACGCCAATGACGTGTAATGGAGGCCAAGTAAAGAGCATTTCAAGGAGCAGGTGTCACATCCAAGAGGGCCATTAGGAGAGGATGGAGACGTCTGTGGGATTCAACAGCATAGACGTGACCTTGATGAGACCACTCCCAGTGAATGCTGCAGCATGGGGGAAGATACAGAGATTGCAGAGAGCAATTATGAACAATTTTTTTTTTTTGGCCTACAGTTAATTCTTTTTATGAGTTAAAGACAAGGGGAAGTAGCTTAAGGTTGGGGGGACGTGGAGACTAGGTAGTTTGCATTTTAAGAGAAGAAGATTCCAGGGAATGTCCACGTGTGTGATGAGAACGGTCACATGGACAGTGAGATTAGTAAGATGACTGCATTGGAAGTTCTGGGGAAGCAGGATGGAATCCGGAGCTCCGTGGGAGGGTCTAATTTGACAGGAGGATCTGCTGTCACACGGGAGCAAAGGGTAGGCACAGGGAAAGAGTTTTCGATTTGCTGACATGAAAACGTGAGTGCTTGAATCTGACCACTTCTGTTCGGTGGGAGGCAGTAACCTGCTGAGAGTGTTTGACTTTTTGCGTATGTTTGTTCTCTGGGAGAACGGTGGTGTGAACAACAGCAACCTGCCAACCACCTACGTAGAGCTTAGTCTGCTTGGCGCTCTTCTAAGTGTTTCACACATCGACTTATTTCATCCTTACAACATCTCTTTGAAGTGAGTGCTGCTGTTTCCCCCAGCTTACACTTGGGGTAACCGAGGCACAGAGAGATTAAGTGACCCTCTCAAAGTCACACGGCTAGTAAGTGGCGCAGCTGGGCGTTGAGCCCAGACGTTTTGGTTCCAGAGCCTAGTCATTGAATACCTGAGCTCTTTCACCTCTACCAAGAAGAGCATGGAAGACCAGCACAGATAAAGATGACCAAGAACCCCAGAGTTAGTCATAAGTATCCCCTATACCAGAGAGATTAAAGGCAAATATGCTTATGCATCAGATAAATTATAGAAGCAATCTATGTTGGGAGGGTAAAAGATGAAGAAGCCGGCTACGTGAGAATGAATTTCAAGTTCTTGTACCAGCACTTTGGACAGCAATCCGTCTGGTAAGGGTGAGGTACTCATGCACCATGACTCAGTTCTACTCTGAGGCATATACCCTAGTAAACCTCTTACACCCGTGTACCAAGAAGCATGTACAACAATGTTCATAGCAGCACACACAGTTCAGGAGAGCCTGGAGCTGGAGGCAGTCTACATACCTGTCGCTTAAAGAATTAACAAGTGCTAGTATATCTTTATAATATCACATTATGCAGCAGTCAGTATGAATGGACTACAGCTGCACGAAGCATCTTGATGTTAAGCAAATAGAAAAAGTCACAGAACAAAACTTATAGGAGGATTTTCTTTGTACAACTTAAAACCATGCAAAATAAAAAGCAAACACAGAGCTACACCCACATCTAAAAAAATAAAGAAGAAGAGAATGACCGACACTGAATTCAACAGAGTAACTACCTCCGCGGGAAAGTAAGGGGGTGCTGCTCTCAGATGCACGGGGGACTCAAAGGTAATGTCAATTTCTGTTTCCTAAACTGGTTGGTGGGTACATGGGTGTTTCTTTCATAAGTAGTCTTTATGCCTGATACATCATAATAAAATACATATATTATAAATACTCCCCATCTGACATTTCATTTTGATGTAATTAATGCTAAACTTAATTTAAAAAACCCAAAAACGTCTTGTTGAGCACCTAATGTGTATTACTTTCCTATGGCTGCTGCAACAATTTATCACAAACGGGGTGCCTTAACAAAACTGTATTACCCTGCCTGTGGAATTTGGGGAGTCCAGCAGCCTTCTTTCATTGTGTCCTGCTTCTGTCCCTTGGGGTCAAACAGGCATCATTTCTGCTTGTGTAATCTAAAAATTCTGAGTCTCCGCTGTATATCAAGGGGACTCATGCCGTTGGACAAGATGCTCCTCCATAGATCCTTCCTGATGATCTCATCTCTACCCCTGGTTTCTGCTCCAGGGTTGAGGGGATCCACGAATCATACACTTAATTTCTTCAAGGGACCCTTTGTGCGAGGGAATACTCTGACCTTTCCATCCATGGAAAGTCCATGCCATGGAATAGTCCATGGCACTAGCCAAAGACTATTCTGGCTACACCCTTGGTTTTCTCTTCATGGCTTTCTTTCCTCAGAGTCAATCTCCTAATTTGGGCATCCTTTACAGTTTGGATTGGATAAAAATCTCCCAAATGCATCAAGTCCAGTTTTGGTTTTGCTTAGCAGTTTTCCTCTCAATTTCTCTTTCCTCTCAAATGTTATTACAAGTTACAAGAAGAAACCAGGTTGCATATTCAATACTTTGCTTGGAAATTTCAGCCCAATATCCAAGTTCATTGCTTACTAAGTTCTGCTTTCCATGTAACTAAACTACAGGACATAATTCAGCCAGACTTTCTGCCATTACAGATCAAGGATCTTCTTTCCTTCCGTTTCCAAAAATATTTTCTTCATTTCCTTCGGAGTCCTCACCAGCGGGGCCTTTAAAGCTCAAGTTTCTGCCAACATTATGTTTACAGTAACGTATGTATTCTCTAACATGACATAGTCTTTCTCTCCCACACTCCTTACTTTCTCCTGAGTCCTCACCAGCAGCACCTTGAACATCCATTTCTACCAACAGACTGTTTTAAGATAATGTAAGCTTTTTCTATCTTGCGTGTCAAAATTCTTCCAGCTTCTATCCATTACCCAGTCCAAAGCCATTTCCACATTTTTGGCTATGTATTCCAGCAGCATCTCACTTCCCAGGACCAAAATGTGTACTTGTGGTTGCTGTAATAAATGACCACAAACTCGGTGGCATAAAACAACTGAAATTTATACACTTACGGTCCTGGAGGCCAAAAAGCTGAACTCAATATCGTTGGGTGAAAATCAAGGTGCTGGCAGGACAATGCTTCCTCCAGAGGGGAGCAATCCATTTTTTGCCTCTTCCAGCTTTTGCTGGCTGCTGTATTCCTTGGTTTGTGACCACACCACTCCAATTTCTGCCTCTTTGGTCACACTGACTTCTCTTCTGCCTGTAGGTCAAATATCCATGTCTCTGCCTCCCTCTCATAAGGGTACATGTGATTGCATCGAGAGCCCACCTACATAATTCAAGATAATCTCCCCATGATTTGTCACATCTGCAAAATCCCATTCTTGCCATATCAGGTAACATTCACAGGTTCCAGGAATTAGGACATGGATATCTTTTGGAAGGAGAGCATCATTCAGGCTACTGCAGGGTGCTACCATTCACCGATACGCGATCTTCAGACATGAGCAAGCAAGTGGGGGAATTGGGGGAGTCTAAGGATGAGATGCCCACTCATTCATTCATTCATTCTCTCATTACTCCTTTGAAAAATATTTTGAGCAACTATATTGTGCCAGCCATTGTTGCTAGATGCCAGAAGGCACTGGGCTCTCGATGGTGCCACTTAGATCATCCCACATCCGGAAACACACACACACACACACACACACACAGATTTTTCTTTTTCAAAAAGGCATTCTTTATACGGAGAAGAAATTAAGCTAGAGACCTGTATACTAGTCTACTGAACATTTTCAGACATTTCCCTGTATCTAGAATTTCTTTTCGTTATTTTACCCTCCTGTTTTGTTCCTCTGAGTTTCTTCTGATTTCACAACTGGAACTGGGAGTTATTCTCCTTTATGGTTAGGTGGAATACCCTTCACTATGCAACCTTGGGTGATTCACTGGGTGCCTCTGGGCTTCAGCTTTGCAATGAAATGAAGGAGTTTGAACTTGAAAATGTTACGATTCTACTGTCTAAATATAGGGCCTGTATTACTAAACATTCCATTACTAAATATTCCCAGTAGGTCCTGCTTCCACATTTATGCTCCATTATGAAAAGAACTTAATTTCAAGACTTCAAGGTTTTCTAATTAAAATGAATTATCTGCTCTATCAGTCTGGAAAATTTTGTCATACTGAATTTAATCAACTTGAAATATACTTGGCTTTCATTCATGGATTCAGAAACATAGGAAAACTCTGCAAAAAGACAGTTTTACGGTAATATATTTTTTTTCTGGATGTGAAAATTAACTTTGGCTCATTCAAAAAATATTTATTACATTTCTATTATGTTCCAGATTCTGGAGATGCAATGGTGAGCAAAAGCTGACAAATTCTATCTTTATAGACTTTATCATCTAGGGCACAGATTACTACTGAAACAACATGCATAAGCTTTAACAAATGCTGAGAGGGAGTGGTCTTTGATTTGAGACATAAAAATGAAAAACCAGATGAAGGGGTCATAGGAGAGCATTTTAGGAAGAAGAAACTGTGTATGCAAGGGCCCTGTGGTGGAGGCATTATGACTTCTTTAAGAAACTGGAAAAAGCTGGAATGCTCTAGCATCATAAAGGGCAACCCTTTGTAACCTGCCTTCCTCACGTACTATATCATAGACATCTTGCCTACTGTTCATATTCGGTAACAAAATCCCCACGTGGTATTTCACTGCATAATAACACTTGAATTTATCCAAAAAATTCTCTAGTATTGGTTATTTTGGTTACTTGCCCTTTTCACCCTTTCACTTAGTTTTTAGAGGAGATTAAATGAAGCAAGAGAAGTAGGATGAACTGGCTCAGATTAGACATTAAGACAATGATTCTGTGTTAGATCAGTTATTATATTGGTCATCTCGGGTGGGTGGGTTGCGGGACTTTAACTTTTTAAATTAAAAGTGTTACTTTGGTGGAAATGAAAGGACAATACTAACAACCATCTCTAAAGCAATTCCCAACTCTCTCTCCATCCCTCCTTCCCTCTTTTCTCCCTTCTTTCTCCTGTTTCTCTAATTCTCTATACATCTGTAGCCCCCCATTCCATCTTTGTGCCCTTTACAGAGCCCGGCCGGAGCTCATGCTCAACAAATATTTGTTGAATCGCATTAACCTGTGGTTGAGTCAAGAAAGGTTGACACAGGATTGACCATCCCGATTCTTCTGCTCAAGAGGCTGCTCTCCTCACCCTGCGCTTTAACTTTTTAGTCGATGTGAAAGGTTTCTTTTTTTCACGTATTCCTGCAGTGTATGATCTGAAGACGCTCTGATTTCCAGATCCTAAAGGCATTATGAATTTCAAAAGGTAATGCATACAAGTACTTTCTAAGAGTAAGCCGAGAAGAATTTTGTTTTTTATTGTTCTTTGTAACAAAAGGTCCTTGTGGCGGCACACGGTGGGTCTGATTCATTGGCCAAGGCCAATGTGACAGCGGGAAGGTGGGCACGGGAGGATCCTGCTCTCTTCCGCTCTGCTGTCATCACCTACTCTGGACAGACCAGCTGCTCCCTGTCTTCCGTCAACTGTTGGGCTCCTTTCAGGTTTTTATAACCTGTGGTGTGGTGAGATAAACAGGGCAGAGGAGATAGCCTGCTGTCCACCGATCACCTTCAAGGCTGTCGCCCACTGTGACAGCTTTGGTCTCCCTTCGCCTGTGGGCCCTGTGCTCCCTCTTTCTGCGACTCTTCAGGCATGCTGGGTAGTTTGCATACAGCTTTCCCCTTTGGTCCTTACCCACTCTGGATATCTGGATCATCAGGAGACAGAGTTATCTGTCTTAATCAAGAAAGAATTCTGCCTCTAATCTCCCGGCAACATTATCTGCCTTGGATTAGATAAAACTTGCACATCTCATTACTACCATTTGTTGGGGGTATTCCAGCTCAGACGACACAGCCTGGCCTGCAATTCGGGCTCAGTGAATACTTTTAAGGAGGGTATAAAATGAGGGACTGAGTCTCTGGGGCTCCTACTTCACATTTCACCTTAGCAAAAAGAGAGACAAAGAGAGCCTCGAGTCCTGTACCATCAAACACACTTTTGGCTTCGCCGCAGACCAAGGCAGTGTGGTTGCAGCACAGACCCAGGTAGAAGAAGCAAAGAAACCCTCCTGCCATCTGTGGGCTTCACCGAGGAGGGGACACATCCTTGCCCGCACAGGACAAACCACACGGAGGAGCAACTTGATTGGTTTCCATGTCCTCCCACGCTTCCGGGTATCTTTAATGCCCGTGGCAGTCAGGAACCTTCCATAACACGCCACATCCTAGCGTACAGATCCCTGGTCATCGTTTGGGAGTTCTCTGTGGTAAGTTTTTGAGTGTTCTCTTAGATAATATGATAGAAAGTAATCTCAGCATTTTGGCGACCAGCTGTCACCTTTGTGTCTATGATCGTGTTGGCACCAAGGAGTCACCCATGTCAAAGTGACAGCCATCATCATATTCTCAGACCAGCTATCAAAGTCAAACTTCCCTTTTTCAGAGAAGAGCAACCAGTGAAAGCCACTTTCACAACTTAATAAATTAAAGCTTTGATCTGATGTGAAGACAACAGTTTGGGGCAGATGATGTGCTACTTTATCACTGAGTCAGGAAAGACTGGAGACAGCTGGTTCACAGGTGGCGCCTTTGTGCCTAGCAAAGGCCAAATGACGTCATGGCACACTAGGAAAATAAACTTTGTATGTGTTTATGTAACCCGCATTGAAGGCAGAGTGGAAGCAGTAACAGTAACCTTGATTTATTCGTCAAAATGGAGTGAATAAGCTGTTTCCCTTATGACTGTTTTCCCTTCCAGAGTCTGAACGTCTTTCTTTATCTGCCGGCTTGCAAATGACTTTCAGATAGTTTCAGGTTCTAATTCCAGCCATAATTGGATTAGATGTCCATTTAAAGTAGATTTCAATAATGCCATAATATTAACCTTGCCTTCAAAAGACCACACCAAGGGGCGTCTGGGTGGTTCCGTCTGTTGAGCGTCCGACTTCACCTCAGGTCATGATCGCATGGTTCACGAGTTCAAGCCCCGCATTGGGTTCTATGCTGGCAGCTCAGGGCCTGGAACCTGCTTCGGATTCTGTGTCTCCCTCGCTCTCAATTCCTCCCTCACTAGCACTCGGTCTCTCTCTCTCTCTCTCTCTCAAAAATAAAAACATTAAAAAAAAAAAAAAAACCCAAAAGACCACACTGATATAAGTGTTGCCATATTATACTATTAGCATTGCTTTGGTCACCTAATTGATTTCATTATCATGAACCAGCCAAGTGTTTGTGGATAGACAGATGGGATCGTCAGCACGATAACCTCAGAGGCTCTGTCCAGGTTGTGGACAAGTACACTGGATGTTTTCCCTTTGTCTCTCAGATCTGCTCTCCACCCTTCTGCGTGATGCGGGAGGTTCACTGGCCCTCTGGCTTCCAGTCTGGGTTGGCCAACTGGAGACACCTGCAGGAGTCTGGACATGGAGGAGCGTGAGCCATTTGACTTCTGCTCCCCTTCCTGCTGGGCCACCATGGCTCTGGGATCCCCCTCTATCCAAGGCGTCTGCTCCTGCTGGACAGTCTTTCCCCATGCAGCCCCTCCGTGTGGGTGGTCCCAGTAACAGTTCCCTGGCCTTGCCCCTTTAGGCGTGGGGGTGGTAAAACCTCCTCCCGATTCGATTCGTAGTGTTGAGGTATGGCTGCAAGATTGCTTTTGGTTTCCCTAAAGCCTACCCACTCCTCTGTAAATAGTCCCCTTTTAAACTCTTCTCCATTCCCCAATTTGAGTGTGAGATCTGGGTCCTGTCAGAGCTGAGTGACAGTCCTGGCAGAATTGGCTGTGGGTTAGTTGGGACCAGGTGCTCCCACCCCTCAGGATAGGGGGTGATAGGGGAGGGCAGCCTCCCTCTCCTGGAGCACAGGCTCACAGTGGTAAAGCATCCACTTGTGTCCTGCCCAAGCACATGTCCCATGTGCGCCAGGAGAGTAGGGAAGGACGTATGGGCCTACAACCCTGCCTGTGATTTCCAGCCAGCACGTTGGGACAGTCATTGGTGTCTCTATGAGCAAGAATCTCAGGCAATAGGGTTACTGAAGTCAGAATACAGGTAGAGTCAAAATAGAACCAGACCTCAGGTTCCATTTGTCTAGTATTGAACCTAATACCAGCGATTTAGTTTTTAGGGAACAAAAAGACATCACACTAAATTAATGAGTTTTCCTGGCTTGGGAACATTGTATTTACTTTGCTTTTATGTTGGTATAAGAGCTATAAGAAGAAATTGTTATGGACTAAATAGTGTCCCCACCAAATTCATATGTAAAGCCCTAACCCTCCATGTGACTGTATTTGGGGACAGGGCCTCCAGGGAGGTAAGTAAACTTAAATGAGGTCATTAGGGTTAGCCCTTAATCTGATAGGACAGGTATCCTTACAAGAGAAGGGACACAAAAGATCTCTTTTCACTCTCCACATTCGTGGAGGAAAGGCTATGTGGAGAGGCGGTGAGAAGGTGGCTGTTTACAGGCCAGGAAGAGAGGCCACCACCAGAAACTGAATTTGCTGGCACCTTGATCATGGACACCTAGCTTCCAGAACTGTGACGAAAAAACAAATTCCGTCTTCTTAGCCACCCAGACAGTGGCATTTTGTCGCGGTAGCCGGCACAGACTAACACAGAAACGTACCATCAGTTTTATGTTTGTACACGCTTAAACAACACTATGAAGCTGATGGCCAGATTCCGAGAGCAATGTTACCTGGAAAAGGGGTTTTATGTTCTTCAAATTCAATGAACAGGGCTTTGTAGTTAAAATAGGAGAGTGCTGGAGTCATGATACCTGGATTTTAATCCTGGCTCTACAATTTACTGTGTGATGTTAGACAATTAACCCCTCTATACTTCATTTTTCTCTCCTGTAAAGTGAGTGTGATATTATTTCCTACCTTTTATGGTTGTTGTGAGGAATAAATGAGTTAGATAACATAATGCATCAAAATATCTAGCACTGTACATATGAGCCTACATTCAAGCCGTGTCTTGTGTTTTAAAATTATTCATGGCATTTTGATCCTAAGCTTCCTAATTTTGATAAAATTTCATGGCCAAACAAAAAATTACTGATAGAGCCATGTATCTGGCTCATAACCTTTGTGTACTATGAGTAAATAGCTCTTATTATTGAAAAACTTTTAAGCAGAAATAAAGGACGTAGGCCATTTTAAAATTCCTAAGCAAAGGGGACTTATTAATATTGCCACTAAGAAATCCCGAAATAATAAGAAATCCTGAAAAAAAAAAAAGGCAGTAGGAGATATTCTGGGCAAGATTCAACTTGGGCTGCTGATTCTTTACAAAGGCATAAATTATTCCCTTCCACAAGTGCACGTTCCTTAGGTATGGACGAGGTGCCCTGGGCATTGTTTAACTGATGAGTTTCCCAAGGACCCAAAGGATAAATTAACAGTTTAGATTTCTTTTCATATTAGGCAACAGAATCATGAAACTCTCTGAAAGCATAACATTTAAAGATTAATGCTTAGACCTTTTGGGCACCTGGTATGCGCCCAATTTCTGATAGGGAGGAACATGAGACAGAATATGGAAGCTTTCCACCTGGGCAGGGATTTCCATATGCCTTCTGGAATAGTTTCCTTTGGTCGTTGTAAACAAATTACCACAATCTAGTGGCTTTACACAACACAGATTTATTCTCTCATAGTTCTGGAGGTTAGAGATCTGCAGTGGACCTCACCAGGTTAATAGCTAAGGAGTCAGTAGTGGCGGAGTCTCTAGAAAAATCTATTCCCTGGCAGCTTCTGGAGGCTTGCTGCTTTCTTTGGTCCTGGGTCCTGTTGTCAGCTTCAGAGACAGCAGCAAGTGATCTTCAAATTTCACTCTGACTCTGCCCTCCTGCCTCCCTCTTATAAGGACCCTTGTGATTACATTGGACCAACCGGAATAATCCAGGATAATCTCCCCATCTCAAAATCTTTAATCGTATCTGCGTGCCTTTTGCCATGCAAGGTAAACGTAGTCACAGGTTCTGAGGACTAGGACACAGACATCTCTGGGGACCATTACTCTGCCTACCATACCACCCTCGGCTCTATTTTACCTGGCTGGAAGTCAAATTCGCCTGGGTGTGCTTCCACTGAGTACTACTTTGGGCTACATGTGTGAGTACACTAAATGTGTGATCGGCACTTTCTCTGCCAAATCAATTCCACACGCATTTATGTACACCTTGAATGTAACTGGCATCGTCCTGAAACTGACAGCTGTACGCATTCCTCCCTGTCATCACATAGAAGATTTAAAATCTACAGACTAGAGGCCCATTGACATACGGATGAGATTATCAGTCCGTGGTGTTCTCACACCCCATCACGGGAAGCAGAGCACAACTTGGGGAAATGAGCAACTCAGGGAAACGTCGCGCAACGATCTGAAGTAGGTAGTTCTTGGTGATGGAGCTGGAAGCCAGCCCTTTTCATCGTGCTAGTGCTTTTTCCTACTTTCAAACGATAAGATCGCTGCGTTGACCCTGCAAATACTCAGCATCTGCCAATTTAGAGGATGTCCACAGGGGTTCTTGAGAAAGCAAAGGCAAGGGAAAATAACCTCATGGGTGAAGGTGCAGCAAAATTTAAGTGAAGTGTCGACCAACGTTTTCGAGGCCTGTGGAAACTTGAGTTCGTTCCTGCTTTTGAGAGCGGTCGTATTCCAAGAAATGAATCCAACTCCATTTATTTGCCTCAGAGCGCGAAAGGTGGATTATGAGTTGAACAGGAGTGTTCCGCAAAGAGCAAACGGATCCAGTTCCGCTTTTACAGCACGTGTCATTCAGGACACACGCCCTGCGTCCAGGACCAATTAGTACACTTCCCTGGAAGGAAACCCTGCGGCCTCTGAAGAGGAAGATCTCAAATGATCCTGTGTTAAGTTGTATCGTTTGCACCGTGAGAGAGCAGAGAACCAAAGACATTGTAAAGAAACTGACAAGCTTACGTGGGCAATGTGGCCCTCCGCATCACATCAAACAAGACTGCAGAGAGCAAGGAAGGTGTGGTCCAGAACAATGGACAGTTGGGGGGGTGGGGGAGGTACAGGTCAGAAAACACTGAAAACAACAAAGAACCATTCCTTGGAGGTACCAGTTCTGTATAAAATTGGGGACCTGTGATCTCACGATAACTAGGCGGAAAGAAGGGAGGGGATCAGGACAGCTAATTATAGTGGAACACAAACACAATCACCCCTGAAAGAGGGAGTCTCAAGTGGCAAACACTAAGAAGGACCAAGGCCTGGTATATCTAAGTACTGACTGCTGGGGAACTAAAAACATTTTTCTGTCTTTTTACTGAGATCGTGTTAAATGTCTTCCACTTCTACTCTATGCCAAAGTATGAGATAGGCAGGCTTCCTTATGGTCTCTGGGGTAGGGTGGTGGGACTTTCGCTTTACACTTACACGGAAGGTATAGCTCTTTGTGGTCCCAGCTTTTTTTTTTTTTTTTTTTAAGAGAGAGACAGAGGGACAGAGTGCGAGCAGGGGAGGGGCAGAGAAAGAGGGAGACACAGAATCCGAAGCAGGTTCCAGGCTCCAAGCTGTGAGCACAGAGCCCAATGTGGGGCCGGAACCCACGAACTGTGAGATCATGACCCGATCCCAAGTCAGGTGCTTCACCAACTGAGCCACCCAGGTGTCCTGTGGCCCCCGCTTTATTTGGGGAGGGCTCTTATTAGATCTCCCAGTCTGGGCCCTGGCATTTGTCTCCTGGGCCCTTCACCCAGGACACCATGACAGCTAGCTTCAACGTAGACCAATTTGGCCAACACCTTCAACGTGAAACAAGACTTCACCATTCCATCTACTTCTTTGGTTCCCATCTCAATTTTGTTTTCCCCATATGTGTTCTTATTTCCAGTTCAGCTTTCTGTTTAAGGCTATTTTAAAATATTTGATCCAGTCTTTTTTAGTTGTTTTCAGCAATAGGGTTGATATCAACCAGTCCACCACACTTCTGAAAACCGAAAACCTGATTTTCTGAAATATTTCAAAGACCTTCAGTAATAAACACAAAATGATGTGCAGAATGGTTCTAAAATGTAAAAAGAAGGTATATTGTGGCTTTAATTTAGTTCGTAGTTTTACAATTATTAGCATAGCTTCTTGGTGGGACAATGACATTTATAGAACCGAGGGAAGCAGATTGCCATCATGGGCTCACTGAACTTACCGTATCGGAGGTTAAGGACTGATAGCTGATTACTTAACTCTCCCGGGTTCAAGATTGAGACACAAGAATTATATGAGTGTCAGGTGAACATTCTGAGTTAGTCATGCCTCCTTTGTCAATGATGAACCTCAAACAGGCAAATAAATGTCTTTCTTCTTGGATAAGTTTTGCCCCTCGTGTATCCTGCTTTTGCGAGTTTCAACCTCATTCAGTTTTACTGTAACCTCTTTCAACTTTTTTATCTCTTGATTTGGGTAGATAAAATTCCGTAGTCTGCACTCAGATTTCAGCCACTCTTTCTGATATGTAGTTAGAGGAAATGATTTCTGTATATCCTAGTGAGTACTGGCCCTCTTCATATTTTGTCATTATTTTTCCAAGCCAGATGGGGAGAAAATATTCACAATACATGTATCTGACAAATGACCTCTATCTACAATATGTGAAAACTCCTATAAATCAATAAGAAGAAGACAATTTGTAAATGGACAAAAGACGTGAACAGACGTATGAACAGACATTTCCCAAAGAATATATATAAATAGCCAATAAGCACATAAAAAGATGCTCAATGTAATTAGTAATCAGTGTTAAACTCTCAAGTCAGGGACTGTGAAAGCTCTGATTTTATTCTCTGTGCAAGCTGAGCCTGTCACAGTTCCATGGATACTGGCAGAAAAACATGAGGCATCTGGGTCAGAAAAAAAAAGATTTATTACTTTTAGCAATAGTTGTAGCCAGAGTAACATTTTGTCTCTGTTCCACAAGCCTCAACTCTCACAAGCCCATTGGCCAAAGTCAGGTGTTTCCTGCACATAGAGGCATTCTGGGAGTAAAACACAGAGGTTAGGAAACTTCTTGTGGTCTTACAGAGGGGCTACTGGAAAACTTGCTCATCCTCTCCTCCACAGACAGACATTTTCTTGTTACCCTGGATTGTAAGCAAATCGCTTTCTGGAGAAGAGGGAGAGGGAGACATCTCTATCTTTACTATACTGTAATAGTAAGGTATGTAAGGAATATAAATAAATCTGCTCTAGAAGGAGTCACTGTCTCTTTCCAAGGATCTTTGTTTATACAAATATTCTTGCAAAGATTCCTTCAAGCAAATTGCCTCTTAACGCCTACATGTTTAGAAATGTAAGATTCGAGAACCGTCTCACAGAAAAAATAATTTTTGATCACTAAATAGGCTGGTGTTGCACACCAAGTGCGTCTAGTTTGGGTCATAGGAGGAGCCAGATTCCAACAATGTACTCCTTACCTTCAAGGGATATCCTGACATGGTCCCCATCACTGGACCCCCTAGAAATATTGCGGAGATGGAAGGCCTCCAAAAATTTGTAAGATTTATTTTCCACCTTCTGACATGCAAGTGTCTTACCAATATATCTAGGATAGTTGCTACTTCCTGATTGCCAGGCACAATCAGCATAATGTCACCAATGTAATGGGCCAGCATGATATCTTGTGGGAGGGAAAGGTGGATCCCTTTCCCTGGGATAAATCCCTGGGATAGGACAGTGCAATTGAATTGGCCTTGACGGCTAAAAGCAAACTGCTTCTGGTGGTCTTTAATGACAGGAACAGAGATAAGACACCTGCCGGAGCAATAGTTGCACACTAGGTACCAGGGTATGTGTTAATTTGCTCAAGCAATAAATTCACATGTGGAACCGCAGTTATAGTTGGAGTGACCACCTGAGAAGCCATTGTCCTTCTTCAAGATCCATGTGTCTACTACGCAGGCCAAACAGGCAAGTTGAATATGGATGTGGCAGAAATCACCACCCCTGCATCTTTGCATATATGGCATTAATATCTGCAGTCCCTTCAGAAATGAGGTACTGTTTTGGATTTACTCTTTTCGTAAACGGAAGCAGTTCTAGGGACTTCTGTTTGGCCTTTCCTATCTTAACAGTGCTTACTCTGTGGGCCAGGTTAGCCAGGAGGTTGATTTTGCCAGTTCCTAAGTAGGTCTACTCCAATTATGTGTTGTGGAACTGGGTGGGTTTGAGGACCTCCAAAAGCCCCTGTTTTGATTGGTGGACCACAATGACATCTCGGCTCCCTAGGAATTAGCATCAGTTCAAAGCCAGTGTCAAGTAATCCCTGAGAAATTTAATAATTTCCCTTTCCCCGGTTCACAGTTACCATAGGTCCCTTCGGGGAAGACTAAGAGAAAGACAGTACAAATTTTAGGCAGTTGCTTTCAAAAGTTGGGTTGCTTTCTTAAAGGGAGTCACCCCTCCTCCCCCTTCATCCAAGGTCTGGGTCTGAAGACTGGAATTAAGTGAGTGACTATTTTGGTGATTCCAATCAGACTTCTATTTGCCAGGCCCAGAATGATTTCACTTACTCAGATCAGGTAAGAATTTAGTAGGTTTTCCATCTATTTCTTTTCTAGAGACACTGAGATGAACTAGCCAATGCCATAGCTCTTGGCCAGTTAGACAATCTCGTTTACTGTTTTGGTCCCAGTGCCTATTACAGTAACCATGCCCACATTAGTTTTTGGTAGTTAAGTGCCACTTAGCCCCTGCCAACCAGGGATACCATAATTTACATTGCAGTTAGAGACCTCAGCTTGGAGGTAGCAGTTCCCCCTGTAATTTCTGAGCTACAGAGAAGGTCAATCATAGAACTCTTCAAGGTTGCTGGGGCTCCCCTCCCAAATCTATTTCTCACAATCATGGTAAAAAAAAGTGTTCTCTGGTCCCTTCCAAGGTGGGCGAGCAGGATTTATCTGATAAGCCCACATTAACATGTTAATGTCCCTAAATCTTTGAGTACCTTCCTCTACAACATATCAAGGCAGATCTGGCATTTGGCTACTTTGGTCCACAGTTCGGTCCATCAACCAAAGAGCTCCTCCTAACCCCTCAAGCTCAAGCACTGAATTCAGAATTCTGCTTAGTGATCCCATGTAATAATTTTAGCCTCATCCAACTTTATATTCCTTCCAACTTCATCCCACACCCTTAAGCTCCATTCCCTCCCATACTCCCACTTTCTATCTATGTAAATTAGAAAGATCACACAGTCCTTTTGCTAAGTATCACACCTCCTCACATTTTGGACTCCAGGTAAGATAAAAAATAGGTTTATAAAGGATTATGCTGGGAGAGTTGATCACATGTGAGTGTGAATTGTGGATTAGCTCTCAGAATTCTATGTTAAATTTTCTGAATTGGAATTTTCTAAATAATTTGTGCTACAATTATTTGTGTTCTTGTTGTTAGCAAACACATTCAAATCTGGGCCAAAATAGCCCACAGCCAATGGTGAATTTCATTCTCCTGCTTCAATCATAACATCAACATTTATGTAGCTCCTCATTTTTTTGGAAAAGTTATGTGTTTTTTCTTACCTTTTAAAGCTGACATTTAAAATGCTTCATCATAAGTTTTACTGAGAAGAATTATCCAAAGCTGATAAATAAGATGAAAAGATGATTATGGGGACTTTTAATGTCCTGCTAAGAGCATTTTCTAACAGTCCAGTAGCAGGCTAATCTGACTCAGGGAATAGAAGTTTGACTTAGGTTTGTGTTTGATTAGGGCCCAGTCATTTTGTAATTCTGTCAAGTTATAGATTAGCTGGTAGAAAAGTGATAAGGTGTGCTGATTTTTCTAGTCTGTCTGTTAGAGCAGATAAACTCGAGGGCAAGCTTATTGCCCCACAGCACGTTAGCCAATTTTATCTCTAATTTACCTATACTGTTTAAGTGTTCCTTCTTTCACTGACCACATAAAATCTTATTTCCTGTTTAAAACAGACTTGTCTTTTGCTGGTTCCTTCTGTAATGGGTTAGCTAAAACTTTGACTCACCTATTTGTATGATTTTCAACTTCTAATTGTACAATTATATTTTTAACATTTTGTGAGTTATACTTTGATGGTTCAAGTAGTTGGAAAATATGTAATTATAGTATATTGTAAAAAAATTAAAGTAAAACTGCTACATTCCTCTTTGGATCTAGCAGATGAATCCAAGTACCATGGCAATTGAAGATCTACCATCAGTCATTTAAAAAACACAGGAATGAGCTCTTCTTTAACAATCAGAAGCTTTAAATCACTGCTTTTCCTCCTTAAACTCCTGTCCAGAATTCTTGAAAGTCATTTATTAATAATTAATCACATTCCTTGGCAAAAAAGGTGTGTGTGTGTGTGTGTGTGTGTGTGTAAATTATTGTTTAAAAAATGTTTCCTCTGACTCTGAGGCTTTAAATTAAAAACAATCTGAGTTGGTTTGGCATTATAATCACTACAAAGACACAAGTGATCAAAACAACGGTTACATAGATTTTTAAGTAAGTATTAGGTATAAGAAACTATTTGATTGGAAATGCAGCTTTTAGTGAGATTGGTGGAGGTTTATATGACTTTTATATATTCATGAATTAATATTACTCATTGCCATTTTAATTTGTATTGATCAATAAGTATTTGGAAATGGAGGGAATATTATTATGGCATTATCATTTAATTCTTTGAAATTCTGAGTTACATGCCAAAAATTACATAGTAATTGATTCTTCCAAAATAATGTTTAGGGATTTACCACCCAATAATTCCATTATATGATCTTACAATTTTGTTGAGAGCAAAGTACTAGAAATCACCTCACTTGCATAAGGACCTTTACCTAGTCATTTTCCATTGCTGACACCAAGATTTTGGGTGGATCCTTCGTTTTGCACTTGGAGATTTGCTTACCCAGAGCAACATATGATAGTGAAATTAGGGATGGGACAGTGATAGGCCTTCCTCTTATAGAGTGGAAGGGAAGATGGGCAAGGAGAAGCTGAATCTGCTGTACCACGTTCAGAGTTCATATGCAAGTGCAGATCCGGAAAATGATTCTGTTAAACATCATAACAACTTGATATAGTTTGAAGGCTGCTACTCTAGATAATTTGGCTCATGACTCTCTGTGATGCCGCAAAGTAGGACTCCCTCGGGCACCAGCACCAACTTTTCATTGGGTTTAAATGACTTCCCTGTACAGGGGCACTGAAGCCACCATATTGGTTGTGTAATTAACCCAATCATACCTGCCAATATAATTGCAAAGAGAAATTCACAAACTGAAGAAAATACAACCTAGAAATTATTTGTATCAGAATTTGACACATTTTTTTCCCAGGGAAAATCAATTTAAGAAAGATGAACAATATCCCCTGTCATCAGAAGCCAACAGTGATATTTTATTCTGCCATATTAACACAGAAAGTTGCACTGACTCACTTGCCTGGAATTGAGATGGAGAAATATCCTTTTATGCCCCCAGTGATATGAAGAAAGGCAGATCAACCACAGAAAGTTTAAGTAGTCTAATCAGAGATATCGTTATTTGCTGACAAATCAGTTCAAACAACACACAAGGGGAAAAACATATTTTCCCCTTATCCCAATAAGCCTTCAAGGAATTTATACTTAAATTTCAGCAAGTGATCAATTTGTAACCCCCTCTTCAAAAATGTAAAAACACAGGCTTTTCCAAATCATTTCATTCTATATCCTCACTTAGAAGTCAGGGCTAATTAATTGGGGAAAAAAACGCAAATATATACAGAAAACATATAAAGCTCCCTAAATTCATTCTAAAGCGTGCTATGTTAACTTGTAGACTAGTCCTTGCTAATGAGGTAATATATATATTGCAGTATTTCAGATTATAAGATTTACTTGCCCATTGACTTTATCAGGTTTATTTTAATGCAAGATGATTATGAGTTTCCCCCAGCCTGGAACAGGGTTTACTGCCA
The DNA here is from genome assembly GCF_028749965.1 of Puma concolor. Classification (NCBI taxonomy): domain Eukaryota; kingdom Metazoa; phylum Chordata; class Mammalia; order Carnivora; family Felidae; genus Puma; species Puma concolor. The sequence continues at coordinate 231,883,829 of NC_141667.1, read as the reverse complement.
ATCACATACAGCAGTCTTCATCTATGAGGGGTTAATGGTCAATATACTCTCACTTCCTTCTCTTATTTTATGATTCCCTGGGTGGTACTTCAGCCCAGTGGAGAGAGAAATGAGGCAATGACCCCCCTGTGGCCTCTTTGCTGGGGACTGATGAGCAGTGAAGGTGCAGGGGGCCTAATGATGGCTTCTGGTGCTCTTGGCAGGGGTGAGGCAGAACTATCACCATGACTGGGAGTCCATGTTGAAACACTCCACTCATCCTTACCTCTGACCCAGGGAGCAAGCAAGTAGGGAGCCTAGGTTTAACTTCTCAAGTCTGTAGAAACGGGTTCAGGGGAAGAAGAAGACAGCTTGTTCTTGTAACTCTTGTCTTTTACCACTTTCAGAAGAGACTAGTAAGGGAAACGGTTCATTATATACAAGCTTTTATTCTTCTAAGGAAGCAAATGGCTTAGCCCGGGGAAGAGAATGGAGGCTAAAAAAAGAAAATCACAACCAAACAATTTGCCCCCAAAACGTTTTCCCAAATGCTTTGGAAATTCAGTGTTTAAGAGAAGGGCTCAAGCGAGGAAAGAGAAGGTTTCTTTTCTCCCCCCAAATACTTGTTTTGTTCGTTTCATCTAGCATTCTGAATCTGATGACTCAGAAGGATCGTAGAAGAGGTTATATGAAAAGAGCAGAAGCAGTCGGCCGAGGATACAACTTCAACTTGAAGAATACCCTCCTCGGTTTAGTTAAAAGATTCTTTTCATGCTTCTTCAAATGAGAGCTTTGACTCCCCAGCTCTCAATGATCATAAGGATTTCCTGGATGGCTTTGAAATTATACAGATGCCCAAGCTCTGTCCCTGGAGCTCTAAGACAATAGTTATGAGATGGGGTTGGGGGCACTATTATAAAAAAGATTGTCCCTAGCATAGCAAGGCAGATAGAAATGCCAAGTCCCTTTCGTACTCTCCCAGATATGGCTTGGATGACAGGTGCAAATACCTCTGGTCCACTCCTGGGAAAGTGGGTTGGTGCCCTGACATCATATGGGCTGTATGATTTATTTTGGTGGGATTCTGTTAAACTCAATAGTAAGAAAACCTTTCTCTTCCTCTTCTGGAGTAGCTCCGTGTTATGTCACGAATAGTAATTATTGCTTCTAAGGTCATAACTTAGGAAATATTTTGCTTTTGTTTTTATAAATTAGAAGCATCTTGTATTTTTTTCTTCTGACTATAAAAGTGCATGTTCATTGTTAAAAATTCAAGGAATGAAGACTATATAAAGAAGAAAAAATATAAAGAAGGTAAAAATCACATGTAATATCTGTACCTGGAGAAACTACAGTTCACGTACATAATGCAAGCAAGTTATTATTTTCTGTCTGATCACAATATTGGGATTATATGGTACAAACTGGCTTATTATTTGATTCTTTAACCTATTTCAATATTCTTTTATGTATTTCAACAAGATATCAGGAATATGCTGAAGGTCAACAAATGCACATATACTCACAAGTATGTTTGTGTGTATGTTTAATGACAGTGTAATATTCCATAGTGGGGATATACTACAATTTATTCAACCTATATCTTGTTGGATATTTTGATTATTTCTTAATTTTTTTTTAACTTTTACTTATTTTTGAGAGACAGAGAGAGACAGAGCATGAATGAGGGAGGGGCAGAGAGAGAGGGAGACACAGAATCCGAAACAGGCTCCAGGCTCCGAGCTGTCAGCCCAGAGCCCAACGCGGGGCTCGAACCCACAAACTGTGAGATCATGACCTGAGCCAAAGTTGTTTGCTTAACCGACTGAGCCACCCAGGCACCCCATATTTTGATTATTTCTAATGAGTGCACATAGTTTTGCACAGCTGTCTGATTATTTTCTCAGAGTAAATTCATAGTTGTTAGGATGGCTTGTGATACATATGGCTAAATTGCTCTCCAGAGAGAATACCAATTTGGACTCCCAGTAGCATTTTATGGGTGTACCCATTTACCCAGAGATCTCATGATTTGAGTATTGTAACACTTTTTTATATGGGGTACATATTCTGATCAACGAAATCAGTGATGGCTTATTTACTGATTACTTGCATTTCTTGTTTGTGAATTATCTTTTCATGTCCTTTGCCATTTTCTATTGGAGCATATATCCTTATTAATTTGTGATTAATAATACCCTTTGTATATTCTGGGTATAAATTCATTTGGTCTGTATATATGTTACAAGCATTTTTTTTTTTTATTAGCTCAATGTTTAACTTTACGGGATCCATTTGGCTTTATTTTGCCATGAAGAAATTTTGTTTATAGTTGGACCTACGAATATTTTTTTCCCTGTAGCTCCAACTTTGCTTTATTTTTGAAGAGCCCATACTTACCCTAGAACATAAAAGTACTCACCTATTTCCTTACATTATCCTCCTCCCACTTTTATCAGTTCATTTACATAGTCAGGTAGGTATCTCTTAGCTTTCAACCATCCTCTGTTCTCACGGCCACGCCCCCTCCACATCCCTCTGCAACTTTCAGTCTCCTGTATTGCAGTAATTCTGATGGGGGTGTGGGAATATCTCAATGTGGTTTAAACTTGCGTTTCCATGCATATTAATGAGGTTGAAGACATTTATTGGCTCTTTGGTGAAGTGCCTGGCTAAATCTTTCACCCATTTTTAAAAAATTGATTGATCTATTTTCTTCTTATTGGTTTGTAGGAGTTTGTAATGTGTTCTGCATATGAGTCCTTGTCGACTCATCATTAACCTTGTGTCTATTCACCTTGTTAAATCCACATGTTAATTCTAAAATTATTACCAAAGATTTTTTTTTTAAATCTGCCACATAGATAATCATGTCATTTTCACTTGAGTATTATTTCTTCAAATACTTTTCCTTTTGTTGCCTTACTGTATGGGCTAAGACCTCCAACCCAATATTGAACAGAAGGAATAACAGTACATAGGCTTGCCTCTTTCCTGATTTCAGGGGCAAAAAAAGCTTTCACAGTTTTATAATTAAAAAAATTTTTTTAACATTTATTTTTGAGACAGAGCATGAACGGGGGAGGGTCAGAGAGAGGGAGACACAAAATCCGAAGCAGGCTCCAGGCTCCAAGCTGTCAGCACAGAGCCTGACTTGGAGCTCGAACTCACGGACCGTGAGATCATGACCTGAGCTGAAGTCGGATGCTTAACTGACTGAGCCACCCAGGTGCCCCTCACGGTTTTATAATTATACATATGATGTTTGCTATAGTGTGTGTGTGTGTGTGTGTGTGTGTGTGTGTGTGCACGAGCCCTCTATTAGATTAAGAGATTTCCCTTCTATTCTTAGTTTGTTGGGAGTTATTTTTATTAGTATAAACTGACACTGAATTTTATCAAATGAATTTTCTGCATCTTTTGAGATCACTGCTTTTTTCTCTTTTTGTATAGTGATAAATTACGTTGATTCTTCTTGAATGTTAAACAGCCTTGAATTTTTAAAATAAACCCAAATGGTTGAGATGTACTATTATTTCTTTCCATCACTGGATTCAGTGTATCAGTATTTTGTTTAGCATTTTTCAATTTATGTTCATGAGAGATTAATTTATACTTTTCTTTTTCTAATTTATAATCTTTCTTTTTATGGAATGTTCTTGTCAGGTTCTTGTGTTAAGGTTATACTGGTTTTATAAAACAACTTGAGGTGTGTTTCCAACTTTTCTATTTTAAGACAGCAATTCGTTTAAAATTGGCATTATTCCTTCCTTAAATGTTTGGAAGAAGTCACTGGTGAAGCAATCTGGCCTGGCATTCTCTTTATGAGGCGGTTTTAAATTATGGATTCAATTTCTTTGATATATTCGGATATTTCTATTCCTGGGTCAGTTTTGGTAAACTGTACTTGTTCAAGAGATTTCCTCATTTTACCCCCAAATTTAAATTTATTGACATAGCATTGTGCTTATCATCTTTTCAATGTCTTATCCTTTCAAAGTCTATAAAATCTGTCGTTAACACCACTTTTTCAATCCTGATAATAGTCAATTAGGTCTTTTCTCTTTTTTCATTATAAGTCTTGCCTCGGCTTTTCAAAGAACCAGCTTTGATTTCATGGTTTTTCTCTATTTTACCTTTATTTCCTATTTAATTATTTCCTTCCCTGTTCTTAATGATTTCCTTCTCTTATTTTCTTGGGATTTATTTTGCTATTTTGTTTTTTTCCTCAAAAGTGAATGCTTAGATCAGATCTTAATTTTTAGCCTTTCTTATTTTTCTAATATATACTTTTGAATATATACATATGCATTTTAAATTCCCTATAGGGCACAATTTTAATCGCGTCCCACAAGACTTCGTATATGGTATTTATTATTATTTAGTTCAAACTATTTCAAAGCTTCTATTGTAATTTATCCTTTTATCTATGGATTATTTAGAAATCTGTTAAAATTTCAAGGTTTCAAAGTTTTTTACTCCTTTCTACATTATTGTGATTCCACTGGGATAATTTCCTTTTACTTTTCCATTTACCATCTATACAATTTTGATTTTTTTTTAGCATGGGTTATCTGGCGACAAATTCTCTTCCTTCACTTTTTTTGAGATATAATTGACATATGACATTATATTAGTTTCAGGTACACAACATAACGATTCAATATATGTATATATTGTGAAATTATTACCACAATATGTCTAGTTAACATCCATCAACATACAGAATTACGAATTTTTTCTTAGGATGACAACTTTTAAGATTTACTCTATTAGTGACTACCAAAGGTATATATAATATGGTATTATTAACTATAATCACCATGCTGTACATTACATCCCCATGACTTATTTATTTTATAACTAGAAGTTTTTACTTTCTGTATCCTTTCACTCATTTCGCCTACCCCGTCCCCCACCTCTGGCAACCACCAGCCTGTTCTCTGTATCTATGAGTTTTTTTTTTTTTTTTTTAATTTCTACATACCAGTGAGACCATACTGTATTGATTTTTTTTTCTGACTTATTTCACTTAGCGTAATGCCCTCAAGTTCCATCTTTGTTGTGGTTGAACAATGCTCCATTGTATATATGTCACAATTTCTTTATCCACTTATCCATTAATGAATACTTAGGTTGTTTCCATGTTTTGGCTGTTGTAAATAATGCTGTAATGAATGTGAGGATGCAGAAATGTTTGCAAATTACTGTTTTCATTTCCCTTAAATAATTACCAAAAGGTTGAATTGCTGGATAATATAGTGGTTCTATTTAAAATTTTGAGGAACCTTCATACTATTTTACATAGTGGCTACACCAATTTACATCTTCACCACCAGTGCACAAGGGTTCCCTTTTCTCCATGTCCTCACCGACACTTACTATCTCGTCTTTTTTAAAAAAAATTGTTAATGTTTATTTATTTTTGAGAGAGAGAGAGAGACAGAGACATAGAGAGTGTAAGTGGGGGAGGGGCAGAGAGAGAGGGAGACACAATCCGAAGCAGGCTCCAGGCTCTGAGCTGTCATCACAGAGCCCGACACAGGGCTCAAACTCACGGACCTTGAGATCAATGACCTGAGCAGAAGTCAGATGCTCAACCAACTGAGCCACCCAAGTGCCCCTCTCTTGTCTTTTTGATAACAGTCATTCCAGCAGATGTGAGGTGATACATCACTGTAGTTTTGATTTGCATTTCCCTGATGCTTACTGAAGTTAGAGCACTTTTTCATGTACCTGTTGTCTATCTATATTTTTTATTTGGGAAAATGCCGATTTGGGTCTTAGGCCCATTTTTTAAATGGATTTGTTGTTATTGAGTTGTGTGAGTTCTTTATGTATTTTGGATACTAATCCTTTACCAGATATATGGTTTGCAAATATCTTCTCCCAATCAGTAGGTTGCTTTGTCATTTTGATGGTTTTCCTTGCTATGAAGCTTTTTAGTTTGATGCACTCTCCCTCCATTTATTTTTATTCTTGTTGCTTTTACTGTCAGATTGAAAAAATCATCACCAAGACCCAGGTCAAGTTTTGATGCTTTGCCACCTGTGTTTTCTTCTAGTTTTATGGTTTCAGGTTTTACATTTGAGTCTTTAATCCATTTTGAATAAATTTTTGTGTATGGCGAAAGACAGTGGTCCAGTTTCATTCTTTTGTATGTACTTGTCCAGTTTTCCAAACACCATTTACTGAAGAGACTGTCCTTTCCCCATTGTATATTCTTGGCTTTTTGTTGTGGTTTAATTAACCATATATATGTGAGTTTATTTCTGGGTTCTTTATTCAATTGATCTATGTGTCTGTTTTTATGTCAATATCATACTGTTTTGACTACTGTAGATTTATAATATTGTTTGAAATCAAGGATCATGATGCCTTCAGCTTTGTTCTTCTTTCTCAAGATTTCTTTGGCTTTTCAGGGTCTTTTGTGGTTCCATACAAATTTTAGGATTGTTTGTTCTATTTCTGTGAAAAATGCCATTGGAATTTTGATAAGGATTACACTGATCTGTAGATTGCTTTGGGGACTATGGACGTTTTAACAATATTAATTCTTCTAATCTGTGAACATGGAACATTTTCCCAGTTTTTTTGGTGTCATCTTCAATTTCTTTCATTAATGTAGCTTGCAGAGTATAGTTCTTTTACCTCCTTAATTTAGTTTATTCCTAGATATTTTATTCTTTTTGAGCCCATTGTAAACAGGATTGTTTTTCTTAATTTCTCTGATAGTATATTGTTAGTGTATATAAACAACAGATTTTTGTGTCCTTATTTTGTATCTTGCTATTTTATTGAATTCTTTTATTAAAATATTTTTTTTAGGGTTTTCTATATATAGTATCATGTCATCTGCAAATAGTGACAGTTTTATTTCTTCCTTTCCAGTTTGGATGACTTTTCTTTTTCTTGCCTCATCAGTCTTGCTAGGACTTCCAGTACTATGTCGAATAAAAGTGGCACAAATGGACATTCTTGTCTTATTCCTGAGCGTGGAGGAAAAGCTTTTAGCTTTTCACCATTGGGTATAATGTTAGGTGTGAGCTTATCATTTATTATGTCGAGGTACATTCTACACTATACCCACTTTGCTCAGAGTTTTTACCATAAATGAATGTTTCTTTACATTTAAAATTAGACATGGTCTATATTTCACCTCTCCTTTTGAAAGACTTTGATTTTTTTCTTATATAATTTCCAGCTATTTTTATTTCATCACTCCTTAAGATGCATTTCATTGTCTTCTGGCTTCATAATTTCTGTCGGTAAGTGAATATTTCTTTTTTTTTTCTTCCTGGAAATTAATACATATTTTTTTCTGTTTTTAAAATTTACCTTTATCCTTGGTTTTCAGCAATGTTATTATAGTGTGTCTAGTTGTGGTTTTACTAATTTTTATAAGGTCTTGTGTTCATAGAGAGTCTTGAATCTGTGGCTAATATCTTTCATCAGTTTTAGAAAATTATCAGTTATTCGTCCCTTCAGATATATTTCTATTCCGTTCTCTCTTTTCTCTCCTTCTGAGACACATATAGCATTCACTCCACCACTTAGTTTCTATTTTTGTATTTTTGTAGGTTTGAGAGAGAAAAGAGAGAACAAGCAGGGTAGGGGCAGAGAGAGAGAGGGAGAGAGAGTATCCCAAGCAGGCTCTTAACTGTCAGTGTGAAGCCTGATGTGGGGCTTGAACTCACGAACTGTGAGATCGTGCTCTGAGCTGAAACCAAGAGTCCAATGCTTAACTGACTGAGCTACCCAGGTGCCCCTATTTTTGTATTTTCCATCCTCTTTCTTCTTTTTGTGGTTTGTCTGAATTGTTTCAAATGACTTGATGTCCCCATTCACTATTTTTTCTGCTGTGAATTTTCTCTTAAATTTATTTTGTTCTTAAAGTCAGTAATAGGAATTTTAACATCTAGAATTTCCATTTGACTTTAAATAGATTCCATTATTATGGCAAAATTCTCTATCATTTCATCTATCTTCCAGATTATCTATTTCTGTTGCTTCTTTTATCTTTTGATAATAAGTTATTTTTCTTGTCTCATGCCATGCCTGGTATTTTTTTATTTAAACATTTTTTTAACATTTTTATTTATTATTGACAGAGAGAGACAGAGCATGAGCATGGGAGGGGCAGAGAGAGAGGGAGACACAGAATCAGAAGCAGGCTCCAGGCTCTGAGTTGTCAGCACAGAGCCCAACGCAGGGCTCAAACTCACAAACTGCGAGATCATGACTTGAGCCCAACTCAGATGCTTTACCGACTGAGCCACCCAGGCACCCCTGGTATTTTTTATTGAATGATGGACACTTTGTATGAAATATATCAGCTGTGGGTGATTTTATCTCTCTCAGAGATTATTTAATTTCCCTTTAGGAAATAGTTAAACTAGTGGCAAAAAATTTGATCAAATCAGGGTTTGACATGATTCAAGTGGGACTTCAGGCTTTCTAAGATCTTGTTGTTCCACTTTGTCCTTTCATCTAGGCCTTGGCACTTTAGGGATCTCAGCTGAAAATCTGAAATATTTACAAAGGTCCTTCCTCCTTCTCTTATCCTGATCTGCAATTTTACTTCCCCCAGGTCTGGTAGAGTGTGTAAACTCTGTTTCATCATGTAGCCATTTAGTAACTATTTTCTGCTTGATTTCTTGGCCTCTTGACCCAGAATAGTTTATGATACAGCCAACTCTTTGAGGATAAATGCAGTATAGAATGATGCAGAATGTTGTACTCACTTTTCTGTGGTTTCCTTTACTTTAGGATCTTAGTACTTCAAGTCTGGCACCCTACATTCAGTAGAAAAATCCCAAATAGAAAAATCTCTAGGCAGCTATATTCTGCTTAGCCTCAATCTTTTGCACTAAAAGCAAGCAATTCCTTCAGAGGAAAGGGACAAAGATGGTCCAGCTCATCTAATATATTGTCCTTTATTCTGTGCTCTTACCTCTTTATATTATTTATTGATTTTAACAAACTATCATAAACTTAGAGACTCAAAACAACACAAATTATTATTTCACAGTTATTAGGGTCAGGATTCCAGACACAGCTTAGCTGAGTCTTCTTCTTCCAGTTCTCTTATGAGGCTGCCACTAAGGTGCCAGCTAGAACTAAGATTTCATTTTAAGGTTAGACCAGGAAAGAATCTACTTCCAAGCTCACTCAGTGGTTGTTAGCAGGTTTCAGTTCCTTCAGTTCCAGGCTGTTAGACTGAGGGCTTCATTTCCTGACTAGCTTTTGGCCATAGGCTGTCCTCAGTCCCTTACCATACAGGCTATTCCAACCAACATGCATACTTTCTTCATCAAAGTATACTAGCTGAGAGCTCACTAGAGTCAGTTAGCAAGATGGAGGTTGTGGGGGATAAGCTCAGGAATCCCCCGGGTTTACACCAATGGGTTAACAAGGCATAAAGAAATACAAAGCCATAAAATGCTCACATCCGAGTTTGGGTAAACCAGATTGGCACTCCAAGAATAGGGGGGTGCAAAGGCACCCCGAGAATAGGGAGGCGCGAAGGTGCCAGAAATAGGGAGGTGCAAAGGCATCCCAAAATAGAGAGGGGGTGCAGAGACCCCAGAATAGAGAGGGAGAGGCAAAGGCCTAATGTAGGAATGGCGCAAAAGTACCCAATACATAGGTATATGAAATAAACAAGATTAGATGTTCAGGGTAGAAGCACCCCCAATTTAGTATTATAGCAGCTTTCACAGAGGATAGGGCCAGGTTAAGTAAATGTGTGCATGGGACTATGGACTGCTGCACTGCAGGCAAAGCAGCCCAAAGTGGAGATGGTTAACAAAAGAAAAGGTGCCATGTCAATCCTGAGGTTACTCCCCCTATCTGTCTCATCCCCTAGGCTGGCAAAGATAAACAGGCATAGCGCCTCCTGTCTGCTGTTAACAACTATCTACCCATCTGCCTGGTGCCGGATTTTGTTTTATATTGACCCAAACCCCAAACACTGTATATCTTCAATATCCCCCTTTTCCCTCATGTCCGCAAGTTAATGTTCAATTTCTTTGTCTCTTTGTGCATGCCCATCATGTTTGTAAGCCTTCTGATCTTAATAAATATGGGACAAGGACCCTTATTCGGGGCTCTTGTCTTCTCTCTGACATTAGCCATCTCTCGCTTTTCATCCTACATCCTGCTGTCTGGCTAGACAAGAGACAACTTTAGATCCAGAGTCTATGACAGGAGATTACAGTTCTATGTATTGGAATCCAGAAGTGACAGCCCATTGCCTTTGCAATATACTTGTTAGAGGCAAATCACAAGTCACACCTATACCCAGGAGAAGAGGATTACTCAGACTCATGAATACCATGAGACAAGGATCATTGGGGTCCATCTGAAAGTCTGAGTATCATAACCTCCCTCATGTTCTGTCTGCCTTGGCCAGTTTTTGACAACTAGATTCAAAAGCTTTCCCCCCACACTCCCTAAATTTTATACTGTTTTTATAGTTTTTCTCAGGGGAAAGTTTGGTCTTTTTCCCTCCTCCTCAGCAACATTTTGTTTATTGTACTTTCATCCCCAGTATCATTTCACATGTTCATTTCCCAGTGATAATTTAAAAGAAAATTTACCCACATTAGGAATTAATTTAATAATTAATTAGGGTTGGTGTTCACAGCAGCCCTTAAATATATTTATTAGAATAGAAATTTACCTGTTCCACCAAAAAACTGCTAGAACTGATACATAAATTCAGCAAAGTCACAGGTACAGAAATCAGATGCATTTCTATACACCAATAATGAAGCAGCAGAAGGAGATACCAAGGAATCAATCCCATTTACAATTGCACTAAAAACCATAAAATACCTAGGAATAAACTAACCAAAGAGGCAAAAGATCTGTACACTGAAAGCTATAGAAAGCTTATGAAAGAAATTGAAGAAGACACAAAGAAACAGAAAAACATTCCATGCTCATGGATCAGGAGAACAAATATTGTTAAAATGTTGATACTACCCAAAGCAATTTACACATTCAATGCAACCCCTGTCAAAATAACACCAGCATTCTTCATAGACCTAGAACAAACAATTCTGAAATTTGTATGGAAACAGAAAAGACCCCGAGTAGCCAAAGCAACCCTGAAAAAGAAAACCAAAGCTGGAGGCATCATAATTCTGGACTTTAAGCTGTAATACAAAGATGAAATCATCAAGACAGTATAGTACTGGGTGCAAAAACAGACACATAGATCAATGGAACAGAATAGAGAACCCAGAAATGGACACAAAAATGTATGGCGAACTAATCTTCGACAAATCAGGAAAGAATATCCAATGGAAAAAAGATAGTATCCAGCACATGGTGTTGGTAAAACAGGACAAACTGAGGGTTGGTGGAGGTGGGAGGTTGGGGAGAGGGTTAAATGGGTGATGGGCATTAAGGAGGGCACTTGGGAGGAGCACTGGGTATTATACATAAACAATGAATCACTGGGTTCTACTCCTGAAGCAAACACTATATTGCATGTTAGCTAACTTGAGAATAATAAAAAAAGAACTTATCAAACTCAACACCCAAAAAACAAATAATCCAGTGAAGAAATGGGCAAAAGACATGAATAGACACTTTTCCAAAGAAGACATCTAGATGACTGACACATGAAAGGATGCTCAACATCACTCATCATCAAGAAAATACAAATCAAAACCACAATGAGATACCACCTCACACCTGTCAGAATAGCTAAAATTAACAACACAGGAAACAACAGGTATTGGCGAGAATGAGGAGTAAGGGGGACACTGTTGTACTGCTGGTGGGAATGCAAACTGGTGCAGCCACTCTGGAAAACAGTATGGAGGTTCCTCAAAAAATTAAAAATAGAGCTACCCTACAACCCAGCAATTGCACTACTAGGTATTTATCCAAAGGATACAAAAATACTGATTTGAAGGGGCACATGCATGCCAATGATAGCAGCACTATCAACAAGAGCCAAATTATGGAAAGAGCTCAAATGTCCATTGACTGACAAATGGATAAAGAAGAAGTGGTATATATATGCAATGGAACACCATTTGGCGATGAAAAAGAATGGCATCTTGCCATTTGCAACAATGTGGATGGAACTGGAAGGTATTATGCTAAATGAAATGAGTCAGTCAGAGAAAGATAAATATCATATGGTTTCACTCATATGTGGAATTTAAGAAACAAAACAGATGAACATAGGGGGAGGGAAGGAAAAATAAGATGAAAACAGAGAGGGAGGCGAATAATAAGAGACTTAAATACAGAGAACAAACTGAGGGTTGCTGGAGGGGTTTTGGGTGGGGAGATGGGCTAAATGGGGGATGGGGATTAAGGAGAGCACTTGTTGAGATGAGCACTGGATGTTATATGTATGTAAGATGACTCACTAAATTCTACTTCTGAAGCCGTTATTACACTATATTTACTAACTTAGATTTAAATAAAATTTTCAAAACAGGAAAGTTTGGTCTAATGTAAGTTATCCCATCAATGCTACAAGTGGAAAAACAATATGCAGGTACTTTTTTTTATTATGGGAAGATACAGACAACACAAGATTTACCATTTTAACCATGTTATGTTATATGCAATCCAGTAGCAGCAGTCAGTGCATTCAGGTGGTTGTGCAACCATCGTTGCTACCTAATTCTAGAACATTTTCATCACCCTATATCCAGAATATATACCAGAATATATACCAGAATATATACCAGAAACCCAATATCCATTAATCAGTCACTCTGATTCCCTCTCCTCTAGGCCTTGGAAATGGCAAATCTTTCTGTGTCTATGAATTTGCCTATTCTGAACATTTCATATGAATTGAATTATATGATATGTGGCTTTTTGTGTCTGGCTTATTTCACTTTGCATAATAGAAAACAAGGCTCATCCATGTTGTAGCATCGGTCAGTACTTCTTTTCTATTTACGGATGAATGGTAGTCAACTTATGAATGTGCTGTAGTAACTTTTAATTTACACACCCGTATCATGCTGTAGATATCATTATGCTTCTCACTCCGTTTTGACTCAGTTCCTTTCTTAAAAGTTATTTTCCTTGAGGTTTAATGTGCCTCAAGTCACCTTGAGGCACAAAATCTTCCAACAGTAAGTGTAAAACTGGAAGAACTTTGACAAATATATGCATTTGTGAACCTACAATCACCATTTTATAAAACATTTTCATCTCTTAAACCGTTCCCTCATATTCCCCTGTTGTCAATCCCATCCACCGGTCAGAGGCCCTGGGTGGTCAGTGATCTCCTTTTTTGTCATCATAGTTTTGCTTTTTCTAGAATTTCATATAAATGAAATCATTACGTACAGCATCCAATGAATGGGGTTTCCATAGATAATAGAGAAATTGGAGAGCAGAAATTGTCCAAGAAATATTTTTCTCCAATCTTCTAATTAACAGATTCTATTCTATGTCTAGCACAATCTCTCTCTCTCAAAAATAAATAAATATAAAAAGTTAAAAAAAATTCTTCAAGACCTTACCATCACCTAGGACAAAATCTAACTTCTATTTACAATCCACCAAATTCTTCATAAATCTGAACCTTAGTTCTCAAATCAGCAACAAAGCAAAACATAAAAACCTCCCACACTTACACACAACAAAGTGAAATTTAATCGAACTAAGGATAAAAGGACAATCTAAAAGATCCATGAAGGAAACCATAGGACTCTTACATGAAAGGGAGAGTAAGAGACAGAGCATCAAGCAATTCTAAATGTCTGAATCAGATGGATCAACGTCTTCAATGTGCTGAGAGAAAGTGATTTAGAACTTGGGGTGGTATATAAGCCACACTATCAGTCAAGTGTGATGAGCCAGTAAATACATTATTAAATATGCCAAGAGGCAGAAATTTTATTTCTCATGCACTATGCACTACCTTTTAGGAAATTATTCATGTTCCAGCCAAATGAGTAAACAAAGGAAGGGGTCCAGAAAACAATGGCTCCTACTCTGTTGAACACTAAACGTCCCAGAGTGACAGAATGCAGCAGGCCTAGAGAACGACCAGTCCAGATGGCAGCGGGAAGATGGACAGCCCAGGAGGGAGATCTTGTGGAGAAAAAGACAATACATAGACCACAGTACCATAGAGATGCTGGATGAACTTAAGAATATAATGGGAGGAAATTCGGGGAAGGCAATTAGTGTTTCAGAAAGTAAAAGCTGTAAGGGCAAGAAACATCATCAAAACACACAAGTTCTGCAGTGAACACTATTTCACGGGCATGATAATGTCAGTATGTCATCGATATTTAAAACTTGAAAAATCCACCTACAGAAAAAGAACAGAAAATTGTTACAGAACAGCATGTACAAACTGTGAAAGTAAAAGCACAGTTGACAAAATTTAGGAAGGGGTGTGGAGTGGGAAGAAGAGGTGAAGGAAAGGGTAGGAAAGCTATTATCCTTATATTACAATCTGAAGGGCGCAAAGGCAATATATAGAATTGATGCTATAAGAAATAGAAGTTTAGCTATATTATTGGAAGTTTAAAAAGGTAGAGAGATACATAGGTGATATAAATGTATTAGGAGGCAGGGGATGTGGGTAACGGGATCCCTAAAGCTGCTAAGAAAAAAAATGATGGTAAAAGTGTATTTTCTTTCTTTTTAAAAAAATTTTTAAATGTTTATTTCTTTTTGATAGAGAGAGACAGAGAGTGAGCGGGGGAGGGGCAGAGAGAGACAGAGACACAGAATCGGAAGCAGGCTACAGGCTCTCAGCCGTCAGCACAGAGCCCGACGCGGGGCTTGAACTCACGGACTGTGAGATCATGACCTAAGCCAAAGTCAGATGCTTAACTGAGTTACCCAGGTGCCCCATAAAGTCTATTTTCCAAACATACACTGATGAACACCAGAAGAATTAGAAACAAGTGCTGAAAAGTGCTTGCCCTGGGGATCTGGACTGGGGGAGGACAGGATTGGGGAAGGAACATTTGCTTTTAGTTATAGACCTTTGGTACTACTTTTTAAAACTATATATATGTGTTATTTTGATCAAATGTGAAGGAACAAACAACTCAAAAGCAGTGCAATTAAGAAGATGGTGCTGATTTGAGAACTTGGGTTCATTTTTATGAAGAATTTGATGGATTGTAAATAGAAGTTAGATTTTGTTCTAGGTGATGGTAAGATCTTGAAGAATTTTTTTTTTAAGTTTTCTTAAATGTTATTTTTGAGAGACAGAGACAGAGCATGAGCAGGGGAGGAACAGAGAAAGAGGGAGACACAGAATCCGAAGCAGGCTCCAGACTGAGCTGTCTGCACAGAGCCCGACGTGGGACTTGAACTCAGGAACTGTGAGATCATGACCTTAGCCGAGGTCAGATGCTTAACCAACCGAGCCACCCATGTGCCCTTGAAGAATTTTTATCAGGGGAAAAGTTTACAACAATTTGCCTACTAGAGAAAGATTTTGCGGGGTTGATTATGTGGTATATAAGAAGAGAGACAGGTAATAGTAAGGGTACCATTGCACTTAGATCAAGTAAGAGGTGATGAGGGCCTGAGCCAGAGGGGTGGGAATAGGAGGTGAGGAAGAAGGTTGGCTTGGGAATGGGTATGTGGTGGAGCCATTCCCAGAGGTGAAGGAGAAAGGAAGCCAAGCTGATTTAGGGAGGAGGAAGGTAAAGAGTTTAGATTTGGTCATATTGCATTGGAAGTACCTAAAGTGGTCTCTGGAAGGCCACTGAACCAGTTAGGAACATGGGTGGGCAGCTCTCCATGGATATTTGGGGCAAAAACACAAACCTACCTACTATCCATAGAAGCCATGATTGTGGGCTAAAGCACTCCCAGATTACAGAAGGAGGAGCCACGGGCCAGGAAAGCATTGCAAAAAACATGAAAGTTAACGCGGTAGGCAGAGGAACAGGAGCGTCCTGGGGACGGGGTGCCTCAGAGGACATCTGGCCCATCCTGATTAGGACACATCTCAGCCTAAGCACCACTGTCAAGGTTCAGATTTACTCTTTATTTCAGAACTCCTGGGGGTAGTCACTGCTTGAAACACACTTTATTTTCACATTCTCTATCACAATTGTCTTGTTACATGGCAAAAACCCGGCAGTCATTTAGTGACAAACATAATATCCACGCTGTAGAAAATAACCAGAGAACCGAATGAACTTTTCATCTTTTCACTTGTTATGTAGCATACAATTTTAGTTGCATAAGAGCAGTTGGCTTTCAGTCAGCACATTTACTGGTACTTATTTTTCAGGTAGTGTTGGGCTATATTCTCTTGGTTATCTATTTCAGTACGGGCAAGTTACCTCCTTTCCTTTTCTTTTTTTTTTTTTTTTAATTTTTTTTTCAACGTTTATTTATTTTTTGGGGGACAGAGAGAGACAGAGTATGAATGGAGGAGGGGCAGAGAGAGAGGGAGACACAGAATCGGAAACAGGCTCCAGGCTCTGAGCCATCAGCCCAGAGCCTGACGCGGGCTCGAACTCCCAGACCGCGAGATCGTGACCTGGCTGAAGTCGGACGCTTAACCCACTGCGCCACCCAGGCGCCCCTCCTTTTCTAACATTAAAAGCAACCGCGGGGGGCGGGGGGGTGGTTGCTGGTGCCTGGGTGGCGCAGTCGGTTAAGCGTCGGACTTTGGCCCAGGTCGTGATCTCACGATTTGTGGGTTCGAGCCCCATGTTGGGCCCGGTGCTGACAGCTCGGAGCCTGGAGCCTGATTTGATTCTGTGTCTCCCTCTCTCTCTGCTCCTCCCCCACTTGTACTCAGTCTTTGTCTCTCTCCCTCAAAAATCAACGTTAAAAAACAGCAACTAGGTATTTGGAAAAAGTAATATCAGTCTGGACATGAAATCCACCTGGGAAAAGATAATCTGAACAATTTATTGATACATTTAAACATGAAAACTACAACATGCCAAGAGTATAATGTCTCCATGGAAACCAATTATGCTTCCCTTTCTCATGGCCACCAAGATTGGGAGAACTGGGAACATAAAAACCAAAGTAAACTCTTGAGTTGACAGATGGGTCATAAATATCAAGTGTGTTCTCTCAGTGGAGGCATGACGTCTCCTGCAAGATGATCTATACCACAAACACTTGGGCACACGGCTTCCATATGTCGCATATGTTATAAGATGGCTCTATTTCTCTTAACCCAGACTCAGCATCCAGCCTCATTACTACAGACTAACAGTGTGATGAATGATGTTTCTTTTATTATTTCATAGCATTTGACTTCTATGTTTTCGTCTTAAATGGGTCCACAGAGATAGTAATTTAAATCATTTTGTTGACCTGAAGCTGAATGATAGGTCATTCAGTCAACACACATACATATGCACACACACACACAAGGGGGGAGAGAGGAAGGGAGGGAGGGAGGGAGAGAAACTTGTAAGAAGAATGGCGATATGAGAATCCATAGCCAGCATGACCATCAACAAAGAAAGTACACTAGTAGATGTTCATCGGCATTTAACTAAGCCAAATTTTCCGAGAATGAACTATTCCTTTCCAAATCAACATATACAGAGAGAAAGAAATATCCCGACTCTGCAGTTTTAAGTGGCAAAACCAGATGTGGAAGTCCATGGAAGAGACAGTGGGAGGTACAATCTTGTTATAGAACTTGACCTTCTTTAGAGCTCATTTAGGAGTCTCCCTTGGGCTGAACAGGTTAGCCAATGAATTCTGAAGAGTGTAAACTAGACAGTAGGAGGGTTCTCTAAGACTGAATTTTAAACACTTCATAATTGCAAGTATGAGGACAACTGATCTGTGTCATGGTCTGGAACAGAAAGTGACAACCTTGTTTAGATAGTAGAACCACTCAAAATCAAAGAATTCATTTTAGAGATCCACAAATATTGAGTTTATTGCCTCATGAAGCTAGGAACCATTTCAGATATGTGAAATGATGTATTTGGGGGAAAAAAAAAACATGTGAAAGATTTAGCAAGATAACCAGATTCTGAATTTTCTGTAAATACCTGTTTGATATTGACCCACTAAATTTGGTCATCTGCTGCTCTTTGTTAACAGATAAGCAACAATAGCTTCACATGCATGAACACTATGGCAGAGAAATCTTAAGATCAAGAATAGTTTAGTTCATGTATTTCTCCCCCCCCCCCCCCACCCCCAGGTAATTGGGAAAATACTATTGTTAAAATTTGAGCACTAGAATACATTAGCCCATCTCATTGGGAAACTATTCTGTAAGGAGTACCTTTTTGAGATTCACTGTTTTAGCCAAACAGAAAGCAATTCCAAGGCATCAGAAGAGTGTAACGCACATTTTCCCTTCATTACTGAAGTAAATATTTGCTTAGCTCATTTAAAAAAAAAAAAAGGAACTGAGTCCTCGATTTGTCCTGTTGATTCAAAAGCCAGCAAATCCTTCTGTCTGTGTTAAATGGTGAATTAATAAAACAATACTTCACCTTACTCTAGAAATTCAAGGCCTTTAAACTATTGCTGCAATTTAAAGTAAATAAGTAAAAATTGCTGTCATTCTCTTCAGGCCGGTTTGCAGTATCTAAAATTCAGCTAAGAAAAGAATTATTGCAAATGTCAATAGTCAGGATAATGCTGTGGACTTCAGGCAAAATCCCAAAGAAAGCCTGCAAAGTGAGAAGCAAAAGGAGAAACGGATAGGAAGAATACTAAGAGAGCAGAAGAGAAGAAAAATAAACAAGAGACACTGAGTTTTGGACAGAGATAATGGTAGTTAGAAAAAAACATTTTTTTTTTT